>NC_027751.1:18353336-18370330 GCF_000695525.1 Brassica oleracea var. oleracea | reverse complement strand
CTTACTCTAGCAATCTTAGCTCAATTAGGATGGATTCAGGGTGAGATGCAAGCTATCGCTTATGTCTACAACTCCTAGGGCAAGTTCTAGGTAGCTAATCTATAAGCAGACATTAATGACAATCCTAAAGATGAATATCATAACTTAGCAATCTATAGTTGGGCCTAATCCCTCATAACCTATTTAAACCCTAAATCTAACAAAGAGAACTACTCAGACATGACTAAGCAATTCATAACAGCAATAAGGTATAACAACTGAATAGATAAATACATATATATATCAAAGGAGTTCCAATCACAAATTTCTTTGGATCTTCTCTCCAATCTACTAAAAATCCTAGAAAACATTTTGCTGTGAAAATAGTAAAACAAGAAAGCCACTACAGGAAATGTGGGTATTAATAGCATCAGATTATAGCGTTTTTGACAATTCTGCTATCGTATACTAACACTGGCTTTTTTAATAGCGTTTATAAATTTAAAATGCTATGTTTAGTATCGCGGGAAAAAATAAAAAAGTTAGCCGCGTTAATTTGCTAAGTGTTGGCTCCAATAATTAGAAAAAAAATATTTTACCACCAAAACACTTATCAGATTCATTGAGATGGCTCTCTCTCTCTCTCTCTCTCTCTCTCTCTCTCTCTCTTAACCTTCGTTCTCCAATTCCTCAGATTCTTCTTTCTCCGTCGCTGAGAATAAAGGAGGACAAAGTTCTTCTCTTTTCTGAATCCCCTCTATTCTATCTAAACCCTAACCCACTCCCCTCAATTTCATTTTAAGAGTGAAAAACCACTTCCTTATCCACAAGCCCAAAACGTTTTTGTTTGCTCCTCCGGTCTAAAGAAAATGGCGACTGCAAACGCTCTCTCTTCCGCCTCCGTCCTCTGCTCTTCACGCCAGGTGAAGTCTTTGTCTGAAATTTTAACCATTACTTCATTTTATTTCAATCAATTTGGCTTATGTCTGTATATGCTTTAGTGGTTTCTGGGCTGGTGAAAGTTTGTTACTTTCTCAGTTTCAGCTTCTTGAAATGCTTAATTGGTTTATGGGTTGGTGAAAGTTTATTACTTTCTTAGTTCAAGCTTCTTGAAATGCTTTATTAGTTTCTGGGTTTGTGAAAAAAATTGTTACTTTGATTGTTAGAGATTGAATCTGGGTTTAAGTTAATCATCATCTATATTGCATTGTGGAGATCTGACTTACACCACATGGTTGATTTTGATTTCAATCTGGAAATTTTGATTTAAGATTTTGGTGGCGTTGAGAGCAAGGGAACCACAGCAATGACGCGATGCCATCATCACAGCAAGAGGTTCACATCACACACATAATGTCTATGTTTGATGATCAGCGCATTTGAAGACTGACATTATGTCTATGTTTCTTATCTAATATACTTCACACTGTGGCAGATAATTATTAACTATGCTTTTGCTAGTGGCGGATTTAAATAGTATAACTTCACACTGGTTTTATTTTTCGATAGGATGAAGCTAAAGCTGTTGGGCAGTTAAGAAACTATAGGATGGCAAGTCTGCTTGGATGTTGCTATGAAGGTGAAGAGAGACTTCTTGTTCCTGAGTTTATATATGCCTAACGAAACTCTGGCTAAGCATCTTTTCCACTGTAAGATTAAGCTTTCTTCTCTCGGTTATGGCTCTCTATTTATGGTTACATCAAGCTTGAGACAGAAAGTGTTAATATGTTTCAGGGGAGTCGCAACCTATGAAGTGAGCAATGTGAGTAAGAGTAGCTTTACATATTGCTCCTGCTCGTATTCCTGGTGGTGCTTGCCATGGAACTGCTGATATGAGTGACTTAACTAGGTTGTGAACTAGGTTGTGATTGTGATTGTGTGTATTTTGGCTGGTAAAGCTGCTGGAGCTTAAGTGATTGTTGTTCCTTCTCTGCCCAAACAAACACATCTTTTTCTTCTCTGCCTAAAGTAAAGTTTGAAGTTAGTCCTTTTAAGACTTGGCAAGACTTATATTGTTAGTTAGTAAAATTTTACTTGTAAATAATATGTTTTATGATAGCTTAAAATTTTGAAATTTCATCAAAAGGAAAAATTTATGTTCAAAAATTAAATTATTTTTTGTATTTATAAAGTACCTATTAAATTTTGATCTCTTAAAAAAATGATTTTTGTATTTTGTAATTTAAAAAAAAAAACCTAAAATCTTAAACATGTTTTTAAACTGTAAACATTAATTAAAAACAAATCAAATTTTCGTAATAGCTTTATTCTTAAACCTAAATTCAAAATTTAATCATTTTAAAAATCTATAAAACCTTTTTTTTGCTTATTTGTATTTTGTAATTAAAATACTATTTCCATAGTATACTTTTAATCTTACACCCTAAATCTAATACCCTAAACCCCAAACTCAAACCCTACATGTAAAGTCAAAAATCTAATTACTACAAATAATATAATTACTAAACTAAATCCTATTCCTTATATAAACAATATATATTTAGTGTGGATGATATTACAAATATGGATTTTGGTGTGCTTAAAACCCTAAACCCCAAAACTGAACCCTATACTATAGACATAAATCTTTAAACTCTAATATTTTCATGCTATAAACCAGAATTGTAAATTCAAACTCAATTTTTTTATCTTAATCTTTAACTTCCGCAACAAAAACCTTAAAACTTTAGTCAAACTCTTAATACCAACCTTTGACATTACACTTCAAACCCTAAACTCTACATCCAAATCTTAATACAAACTATCAAACTTTAATACCTTAAACCCCAACCTTAATCTCTACATAGAAAATCATAAATCCAATATTTACAAACTTATAATAGAAACTTTAAATTTAAACCTCAAGCAAAAACTCAAATCATATACTTAATCCTAAATTTTAACCCTAACCCCTAAACCACATATCTCACTTTAACATATATCATAAAACATTAAATCTTAATTTCTAAATAAATTATATTTCTGTAAATAAATTAAAATTTCAAATACAAAATTTAGATTTCAAAATTTAAATTATGATACCAAATTATTTATAGCTTAAATAATTTTTATAGTAGCTATAAATAAATAGGAAGACTATTTGTATTGTTTTTTTAAACCATTGATTGATTTGAATGAAAGGCCCAAAATCATTTTTGTATCTATCCTCGTCCTTTATTCCTATTGGTTAAAAAAAGTTGTGTGTGGATTGATAATTTTAACCATAGATTAGATGTTTTGAACGGTTGAGATTAAATCTTTTTGTGTGTCTCTCTCTCTCTTCTCTCACGTTCTTCACTTTCTTCTCTCTCTCTCTCTCTCTCTCTCTCTCTCTCTCTCTCTCTCTGAAACAAAGAACAACGAGATTCATCTTTGTATTGTCTTTTTTTTCTGTCTATATTCTTCATCCTTACACAAAATCACCCCATCACCATAAACCTCAGCCGCTGCCATCATCTTCATCTCTCGTTCTATACCTCTTCCAACGAACTGTATCTCAGCCATCACCTCTAATCACTTCAGCTACGGCTACAATAAGTGGATCCATACGGAAACGTTTGAAGCAGTTGAGTTTTTATATTTGATTTTTATGGTTTAGATCTGTGTTTGTGGAAAGTTGTTTTCGTTTGGATCATTTGTATTCATTATTGATTATGTCTTTAGATCTGTTGAGAACATTCATTTTTATATCTGTTTACGTACTGATTTGTTGTTTTTGGAATGTGGAGGAGTCAGTAGATTTTGCGGAGGAGACAGAAGATTTGGCGGAGAAGCCTGACGTCAGAGGAGGTGTGATGGCTACGTCAGAGCGCTGTGGTGAAGGAGATGGAGGCGACGACAGGAGGAATACATACAACCTTGAAAGGAGGAAGGAGCGGTGGCTTAGGTTTAGGTTTCGGTTTAATGTGTTTCAATTAGTTTGTTGGTTTAATTAATTCTGGTTTAGTATTGTAAAAATAAAATTTAATTGTAAAGTGAATTTAATTAATAAATAAAATTTCATTTTTATACTGATATTATTTGCAAACTGATTTTAATTAATAAACAAATTGCTATATATTATAAAAAATTTAAGAGTTTTAATAAAATTTGAATTACATAATTATAAATATTAACAATTGCATACAAATGAACCCTATTGTTATTTATCTAATTATAGCATACAGAAAAACCGCTATTAAAAGTGTCAGACCTATTATAACGGGCGCTGTCAGAGCGGATAAGGAAGCGCTATTATACAGAATGCATAGCGTTTTTCGTCCGCTATTACTGCTCATATTTTCTGTAGTGAGCACACTTTGCCTCTAACATGTTGGCAAAACTTATATAATTAGGTTAAAACTCGTCAGGGGTAATCTTGTAAATTGGTGAATACTTGGGCTGTAAGTCGGCTGGGACCAAACATACTTTCTGCGCGCTTCGCTGTCGATTGATGTCAAGAAGTGAACATCGATAGATTATTCTTCTTCAATATCGACCGATGGTCGTGCTCGATGCTTTTTCCAAATATCTCCAAAATGCTCCAAAATCATCACTTTCTTCCAAATCACTCATGATCCTATAAATATACTAAATAGACTCTAATATAATAAATAATCGTTGAAACACTTATAAACCATGGGTAAAGTGGGTCAAATCCATGGTCTATCACCAGGAGTATTTCTGTAATTAATGTGGAACTTGGGCCATAAGTCGGCTGGGAACCAAGTCGGGCATTGCGCACTTCGCTGTCGATCGATGACAAGAGTTGTCCGTCGATCAATGTTTGACTATGAATGTCAACTCTGGACTGGTTCGATGGACATCTATGAGTTCCTTCTAGCTTTATCCCCAAAATGCACTAAAATCACCACATATCTCCAAAACACTACTGAAATTGTAATTAATCTAAAAAGACTCGAAAACATAATAAATAACTCCTAAAACACCTATATACCATGACTAAAAACTGGTAAAATCTATGGTATAACACGTGCATTAATGAACTCAGTCGTAAAGCGATACGGCGACATTGATGGCTGAGTTATAGGTGTGTTGCGGCTGAGTTTAACAACGCTGCTGATTTATGAGATATGGGCTGACTTAATAATATAAGTCAGCCGTTAGTGATGGCTGATTTACATAAATCGCGCTACTTTATGAGATAAAGACTGACTTCCGGACATAAGTTACAACTGATTCATACAGTGGCAGGTTGATTTAGTAAAAAATTGGCTGAGTTGTAGTTAAGACACAACTGAGTTATGTTTTTCCGGCTGAGTTAATGATCATCAGCTGGCTGACTTATGGGATGATTAACTACTGGGTTACATTTAACTAGCCTTAATTTACTGGATTAATAGTAAACTCAGCCTAATTATGGCTAACTTATTAGCGAAAGATTAATCACTATAACATCATTCATTTGACGGCTGATTTATTTGATGATATGAATGACTTAATGTTTTCCAGTCTTATTACTACTGATTTATTAGCGAAAGATTAATTACTGAAATAATATTCACGTTGCAGCTGATCTACGTTGTATTTAATGGCTGGTTTATTTTAGGCTGTGTTATGTGTTCGTTTCGCGGCTGGCTTATTGATTTTCCATGTCATCAGGTCCGATTCCATGTCAGCAGTTCTTATTTGCCATGTCACTATTAACGCTACAAGAGTCAAATTAGGGTTTATGTTACAAACGCGGTGCCTTGTTCTTCATCTTCTTCATTTATCTTCTTCATTATTGTTCTTTTCATTCATCTTTATGTGAGATCTTATGGATCCGGTAATTATTGTTTCAGGTAACTGGGTTAAGAAAAAGAGAGAATGATTTGTGGCCTTTAGATATCATTTAATCAATGGCCATAAATTGTGATCTTCGGAAAAAAGAGATTAACCAATGAGAAAGAAGTGTGAAGATAGACAAAAAAGACAATTTTGAGCCCTTAAATTAAAATCAATCAATGGTCATGAGTTCAGAGTTGAAGGAATAACTTTGTTCCCGCCCAAAATACGAAACGCCGTGATAAAAATTACATTTGACGGCTGACTTATATGAACGTTACGGCTGACTTATACCATTCAGATTTAATTTAGGGTTTAAGGTATAGGATTTAGAGTTTATGGTTCTTAAGTGTGTCCACTGGAAAATATAAAAAAGTACACACATTGCAAGTCAAAAAAGTATCTCAAGATCAAGTTAGAGTCTCAACTTGGAAATTCAAGAAAGTACACAAACATAAGTTTTAAGTAATTGTAAGAGAACATATAATCTCAAGATCAAATTAGTGTCTCAACTTGGAAATTCAAGAAAGTACACATTCAGTGTATTTATATTCACTTGATATTGATAAGAGGAGTTTCAATATAACTTTTATAAGTAATTCAACAAACATTTTCTGATTTTAGAGTATGTTTGAGGTATGGCTGAGTTATATAAACAACACAGCTAGATATATAAACGACATGACCGAGTTGTGTAAAACATGGCATAAGTTAAATACAAAATACACGACTGAGTTATATTTCTCACAGAGAAAACACAAAATACAGGTTTGCTGCACCACTCCGGTGATAACGCTTCCATGTCTCCAAGCTTCATTGAACTCCTCCGCATCGTCTTTGTTGAATCCGTCACTTCTGTTAGGTTCTTCCATTCTCTTCTTGTTCAAGCTTCTCTGTCATTCAGATCTGAAAAAAAAAATAGATTATCCAAATATGGGTATCAAATCACAAACAATACAAAATCTGAAAGAGAGTGAGACACCTACCTAAATCGTCTCTTCTTCCTCTCATGTGGCCCTTCATCAAATAACCAATATTCATCATAACCACCACCTACAACATCAAAACAAAACCCAAAGTCACATTCTTTTTAATAATGCACACATTGAAAACAAATCTGTAAGACCCGATCCCGGCCGACTAGGCCGCGGTCGATGCTTCACGTCACTCAGTCCATACCCTGACCGAACCTCTCAAATTTTTTGCCCTTTATTTAAAACATCGCCCATAGGCGAGGGCTAACTCAGATCTTAGCTCAATACTACCATAGTCTTTCCTAGCTTAGATCAATACACCACATATGCAGCGGAATAACATCTATCATCCATTGGTCAATAACCAATCTAATACTCGTCCGGTCGAATCACCTCAGCTAATGGTTATTTCTCTCAACTACCTGTTAGCTCAAAGGTCGATCCTAGACCCGAATCAAGTCATACGAATCTGAGGTTCCATTCCCCTAGTCCATTCTATCTAGAACTAAGCAAGTGTTACTAGATCATACCTTAGCCACATCCACGGAGCTTGTTAGCTCATCGTCCCAACTGCTCTAGCTGAATGAACTCGTAAACCAGCTGATCGAGCTGTCACACTCGTACTGAGCTAAGACCGAGCTATGGCCAGCTGCCATATACTGTGTCCAGCTCCTTTACACATAAAACAACTCTCCTAGGTACTTAGTCATTCAGCCAACCATCCCCACTGACTTAAGTAACCCTAGAGAAGTCTTCAAACAGGTAAGGACATGCATTTGGCCCTTCCCGGCTCATGCTTCATTCAACATCCTTTAGCTTATCAGCTTATGAGACCAAGTCCAGCTTATGGACTAACAATGTCAAGTCCTCTTATGTACTAGTAATGCCCATCAGATCCTAAGTCAATCAACCAACCACCCCACATGACTCAGAACCGATGAGTCTTCACACATACTCAACCGGCCATGGAACCTTGTCCCAACGGAGCCGATCAGTCTTGCTCTAACATCCGGTGCATCATTTGATCAATCAGAGCAGACACCTTATTCGATAACCAATGGATCAGGTCGTCCATCCTTGCCCACGATCAGATAACACACGGCTCAGTACTTATGGACCACACCACCAAGTACTAGCAATACTCTTCTTTATGGCTCTTAGCCAATGCTTTGCACATAGCTTACCAACACCAAGGTTGATAACGAACATTCCTTATGATCAATGATCATAAGTGACAAACATATCACAACACACAAGCATATGATCAGATAACCTAACACAAGGATCTATCATTGCATGGTTGGTTCCTTATCTAAACATCAAGTGACTCATGAGGCCCAAATCTGGCCAATTTCGAAAGTACTCCAAAAACTAATTAAAATTCATGTAAATTCTTGATAAATCCCAACAAAGAGATTCCCATAATCAGAATCCAATGAATCGACCCGGATCATATGGATCCTGACCATGAACAGCCCGGCTAAGGCCATGGGCATCATTCCTGAACCGGCCAAGGCCATGGTTCGGTGCCATCAAGTCTGACCCAACAGACTACACACAATATATGGTATTCAATGGGCGTGCCATACTTGGCCTCAACAGCACCACAAGAGACATAAACATGAACAAGGAAGTAATCATAAAGTATTACCTTGTACATGATCCTTCTAGATCTTGTGCCTTCCCTTATCATGGACGACCATGCTCCTCCAGAGCACGCCTCCATCATTGTCTTATCACATACCTCCAGTATTGATAAGATCTATTCAAGGGGCACACCAACTTCCCATCCATGGAACTTCCATGAAACCAGTTTCTACACTGCGTCCACCTTCAAGGCTGTTCATGCCATTGAGAGTGGAGTCCGGCCTTCTCCCTTCCCTCCTGACCATTTGCGTGTGTTACCAGGACACAGAGGAAGCTTAGGATGTGATCATCCATTATCAATCACCATCAAAGGGTCGTTCTCAACTCCCCTTGTGATTGCCCACAAAACTGCCTCTTTGTTGCCTTCACACCTCTCTTGATCTTGGATGGAGCAATCCGACTCTCTCTCTCTCTCTTTTTCTCTGGTTTTCTTTGTGTTTCAGGGTGTAGAAGGAAGCCCTGGAGTGCCTGCAAAGGCACGGACTTGCCTTCCTTATACAGGAGAAGGGGTGGTTATACCATTGCATCCCTTCGGTTTCATTTATGTCCACTGATTTAATTAATGGTACAGATTGCACCCTTTCGCCTATGGCAGTTACCATACGTCCCTGACAGGCCTAACTGCTCCTAGACACGTCACACACAAGCCCAGGCTGGTTGCCCAAGCCCCTGGTCCGATCCCAAGTGCCCACCGGCCCATAGCCATCATTGACCAACCAACCGGCCCGGTAACTGCCCTGAACTAACACACTGGTCCGAGCTTCCAACACTCCATCCAGCTGATTTGAGCTGACTCCCAGCTGACCCATCTGAGTGAGCTAGTAGTCCAGCTAGCTGAGCTGGCTGAACTTGATGTGAGCTACACTGAGCTTGTCCGAGCTTTGCCCAGTTGACCGAGCTGCATTCTCGCATCGTCCAGCTGTCTCATCACTCGTCCAGCTTGCTCTCTTCATCTTATTCAATCCTACTAAGTCCCTTGGTCTATTTCCAGACCTAGACTTGGTTTTCTCATGATCCATCCTGATCATTCACTTCATTACAGCCTGTTCACGATCAATTCCCATGAACTGAACCAAAGCAGTCCCGTTTCTGTTGAAACGTCTATGTCCCATGTCAAGCTCCAGGAACGGGGACATGAAAAAATCTACCACATGCACAAACAAAGAATAAAGCTTTTAACAATATAATCACATACCTCTTTGATATGGATGAGATTGAGATGGAAACGGTCATTAATCCAACCGAGAATCTCGTTTCTTTCAATGAATACACCCCACAATCACCAACTTGGGTGTTTTTTGAAATGTATTTACCTTTTCTCCTCAGAACGCAAACTGCTTATAGCTATGTTTTTGGAGATTGGCAGGAAGTAACTCATCGACAACTGCATATATAAATCAGCCGCAAAATAAAACTAACGCAGCCATAACATAAATAAAACTTAGGCACAAACTCGAAAAATGAAAAGTAAAGCGTCGAAACATACTGGATAAGACGATTTCAAAGAAGAAGGTTGCAGAGAATACGATTTCGACGAAGAAGATATCAGATAAGCCAGGTTCGACGGACGATTCGGACAAAGACCGATAAACAACAATGTCACACGGTTATGGTGGAAGAAAGTTCTGGGTTTGTTTTACTTTTAACATTGGATGTTTAAATTAAGGAGAACTTCAATTGATTGTCTTTCCCTTTCCCTTTTTATCACATTTAATAGTGACATGGATTATAGTTTTAATGATGTGGATTTGTTAAATTAAACTAATCTCAATTAAAAAAATTAAGAAGATTCTTTAATGTAATTTACTAGGGGTTTAAAATAGAGAAGTTTATTAAAATGACACAAATTGATTGTGTTATTACTAGAATGATTCATATTTTTCAAAAATTATTAGAATGTTTTTCTGGTCGAAATTACCCTTGTCCATAGTTATAAAAAAAATTACCAAAGTACCCTTACCATTTGGTCGTCGGCAGATTTATTTTCAAAAAAAATAAATCTATTGAGTAATAAGTCTGTTTGTAAAATCTGTTTAGAAAAATAAATCTATCGTTAAATTGGTGTCATATTTACTTAGAAACGTCAGATTTATTGTCACGACAGAGTTAATTGTATGGTTTGAATAGAAAACAATTTGTTAGGAATATGTATGGCGAATGAAGTGGCATATTTGTTACAAATGGTCGATTTTTGTGGTCAACTTATTTTCTTATGTACCGACTTATTTTTTTATGTTCGACGTATTTTCTTATGGAAAATTTATTTATCCGATTTATAATGGTTGGTAGAATTTTTATTTTACGTGCTGGCATATTTTTTTTGACAGAAATCTGGGTTTGTGTAGACCAAACATAATTTAATGTTAAATTAAACTCGGTTTATCTTAATTTCGAATCTGGTTTATTTTTAATGTTATTCAGATCAGAATTAGGTCTAATTTTTTTGTTATTGTCGTCATCTCTTTCATCCCTCTTTTCGATTATTATCAAGTTGGCTTCCTTTGTTACCATCATCGTTTCAAATGGCTTCCGTTGTTGCGGAGTTTTAGAGAGTTGTAGTCTCGGTATACATATATAGGCTAATTTTTTTTATCCCTTTCGTTCATTCTACAGTAAAACTCTAGCCTGTCCTTTTGAGGTGTCTGAACTTGGACAATGACCTTTGAATGTCCTGATATTAAAAGTAACTGCTGCACTAACTCTTGTCGCGGCATGACTGGGTATAATTCTTTGTAGGATTATTTGATTGATGATTACTCCCATATATTCTGCACCATCTGACCCAAATAGCAAATGTCAATGCTCACGATCACAATTCGATTGATGATGACTACTTCATCATCTCCTTGCATATCTTTAGATTGAGTACCCATACTGATTTTACTCTTTTAAATTGCTCCGTTATATCAAGTTGGAATGAAAATTATTGTATTAAAAGGGGAGAAAACAACCCCATCTTGATCAAACTTTATTAGTAAAAGTAAAGTCAAAACCCTAAGTATATGAAGTTTGTCACAACTCATAAGTAATATATGACTTTTTACAGCTTGTGGAGTTCATCTTTGAACTTGGCCTTTATTTTCTCCCTCTTTATCTTGAGAGCAGCTGTGGCTAGTCCCGACTCTGATGTCCACGGCTCTGGCAATAACTTTATCTTTGTTGGAATTTCAAACTTTTCTAGCTTTGCCGCCTTGGTAAGAGATTGTTGAACCTCGTTTACTGCATCACCATTCTCGCATAGCTCAGAGAAGTCGCTGTATTTAACTCCTGCTTGCTCTGCCCCATTTCTCTAATGCTCCGTATGATGCTACAACAAGAGCTACACAGCAGCTGTTCATTGGGTCTGTGTGTACCATAATGTTGTCAAGGTAATTACTTGAAACGAAGCTGCCTCTGCTTAACTACCTTGTAAACCTCATCGGTTTTTGCTTGATTGTTGAAGTAACCTACTGTTACACTGTTATCACCTACCACAATCTCCCTTCGAAGCATTGGTTTGTCTGAAACATCCCTGTAATTCACGTAACAAAAACAAACTTACACACCAACCACATTGAGTGAGTACATCAAAGCCTCCTCTCCTAAAAAAGCATAGATAGTAACACCAATTATGTTCTGTCTGAAACATTTATGTAATTCACAAACAAAAGCAAATCAATTTCATCAGTTAAGTAACGCCTAATAACAAAACTCAATCAATTAACTGAAAGCGATAAACCACTCAGCTGTAGAAGTAAGTTCTTTACATCAAACAGTGAGAAAAAAAACAAAATATGACTCATAACCAAACTCTATAAACCCGAGGTAGAAAAACACAATACTTCAGGAAAATGGGTGAGAAAATTGGGAAATATAAGGTTTTTGAAATCTAACACTCATTCAAACAATAAATGATAAGAACATGGAACAAAAACTTAGAGTTGCATTGATTTAGGACTTACATGTTCAATTTTCTTAGATTGAAAGGTGGATTTTGACAAAAGTGAAATCGGATTTAGGGTTCTTTTTGTATGACAGACGAAGGCGAGTTGAGGTGGAGGTGACGAAACGGAAGGAATCTGTCACAGAGGAAAGCTCGCCGGACACGGAAGTGAAGAGAACCCTCCTTCGTCTTCGACTGTAACAGCTTAAAGCTATACCAGTCGGTTTAATTATTTATGATTTACGTTTGGTTAAGCTGGTTTATTTCATTAACCGGTTTGTTGATACAATCATACTATATGTACTGGTCATGCGACCATTTTAGAGAATCAATCAAATATTAAAACCTAATCTCCTAATCTTTTCTCTCTATCGTCATCATCATTTCATCATAACATCATAATCCATTATCACCATTGAAATCCTTGTTCTATAGATGATCCTTCTTCCTCACTGATCTTCTCCTGGGCTTTGATTCTCCTTGTCTTCGATCCTCGGTGGATTCTAGATAGGGATTTATCATTAGTTCTGCAACCCCGTTACATTGGTATCAGAGCTTTCGAGCTTCGGACCCCGGAAAAAAAAAATCTATGGCGATGGTGAATCTGTCTTCAGAAACTCTTCGTGAGATGCTCAGCATAATTCGTGAAGCAAGAAACGATTAGAAGAAATTACGTGACTCAGCCTCCATGATTGCACAATCAAAACCAGAAGAGCTGAATCGGAAGAAGGCTGAAAACCCTCTGGGTAATATTGTCGAGCACATGGTGGGCCAAAAACAACATGAAGTTTCTATGGTTGAAAATCCGAAAATGGAGCGGTACAGTGGTGGTTTTGGACTCCTCAAGCAAGTTACGTTGTCGACTGTATCAGTGGAGACAAATCCAGAGACATTCATCGGAACGGCGGCGATACAAGCCCCTTTGTCCACGACCTCTACGATCAATCCGATGATGACATCAGTCTCTCCAACCTCACCGAAACCCCCAGAACCTCCAGATTATTATCATAAGAAGCGGGTTAAGGAGGCTAAAGCTCCACAACTGCAGAACCAAAAGATCTCTCTGAAGTACTCGGATGAAGAGAAGATTGACGAGCTCGTGGACAGTGTCTCTGTAGTTTTGGATCAGAAAGAAAAGCAAGTCACTGATCATGAATACAAGCATGCCGAAGCTAAGCTTGCAGATTATTATTCACTGTCAAATGAATATCAGGATGATTCAGCAAAATTGATCAAATCATCCAACGATCTCGAGCTCTCGGTTGAACGCATATGGGAGCCAGGTGGGTTACCAACTGAAGCAGCTCAGTGGTACTGGACAGAGAAGTTTTCCAGTCATTGTGAAGCATTTCTATGTCCTCAGATGCAAATGCTGACTTGGGATCCAGGGTCGTTTAAGATGTTAGGAAGAGAGACGGGTAACAATACTCATTGGCTAGAAGACAAACGAGAAGCTCAACACAAGCAAAACGAGGTAATGAAACTCACGTCATCTTGGCACAACTGCTTGTGGGAACCTGGTGGATCACCGGCTGAAGTAGCTCACTGGAACTGGATAGTGAGTTGTCACGAACATGCTGTCACGTTGGAGCTTATCCTGAAGTTACATGAGCCACATTTGCAAAGGAATACAAAGGGTGAGGTCCTAGAGTTGTCATGTTCACAAAAGTTCGGAGTTGAGAAAGATGTTGAAGCTACTGTAGGGAAGTGGCCAGAGAAACGTCATAGGTTGTTGTTTTATGCAACACTGCCGGTTTTGATAACTGGAAATAGATACTCCATCAAGAGTTTGAAAGTTACTCTTAGCAGACTTTTGGATCAGAACTCTGCAACTATGAGAAAGATGAGATGGCTTCACATGATAGAGTTGGTGTGTTCAATGATGATAAAGCTTGATGAGAAGATTTCACTGAAAAATCTCGAGAGGTTCAGGTCACTGAAGAAGTCATCAGACATGAACTCCTTACTGAACATTCTGGAGCCAGCTATGCCAAGCAGTAGGCGACTGCTAGTTGTAGGCCTGAGACAGTTTTGTTTTTGCTGGTCTGAAGTTCCACTTGAAACACAAATGGCGTTCTAGACTATTGGAAGCATTTTCAGAGAAGAAAACAAGGTCACAGGGTGGTTCGGATTACACTGAAGACGACATAGCTAGGACAATGAAATTTTAAAATATTAAATTCTATAATAGCATAATAAGAAATATGTTGGGGTCGAAAACGGTAACGACGAAGTTAATGTCCAAATCTCTGTAAAAATCAGCGTAAACATTTTTTACAGTAAAATCTTGTTCTAATCTCAATCGAACCACTAAATACCGATTGTCCGAAGGCAACGGATACGTATTCATATCGGCCACGGACAAGCTCAAGTATGGCCATCGGACCACGCACAAACCAAGCTTGGTCGCTACGTAGCTTGGCTGGAGCTAACTCGCTACGTAGCGGCCGAGCTCTTGCCAAGCTCGGTCGCTACGTAGCGACCGAGCACGAACAAAGCTTGGTCGCTACGTAGCTTGGCTGGAGCTAACTCGCTACGTAGCGGCCGAGCTCTTGCCAAGCTCGGTCGCTACGTAGCGACCGAGCACGCACATGACTCGGTCGCTATGTAGCGACCGAGCACGAACAAAGCTTGGTCGCTACATAGCGACCGAGCTCCAGCCAAGCTCGGTCACTACGTAGCGATCGAGCTCCAGCCAACCTCGGTCGCTACATAGCGACCGAGCACACACATGGCTCGGTCGCTACGTAGCGACCAAGCTCAAGCCAAGCTCGGTCGCTACGTAGCGACCGAACTTTCCCAAAACGTCGATACGACACGAATCCATGCATTCTCGTCTACTCTTTAATGCTATCTCCCGTAGGCCATGGCTAAACCATTCTTTGTTTCCCATCACTCGAAGTCATTTGTCAAACTTTATGATAAAAACCGCGGGAAGTTTGTTTTTATCGAAGAAACCGTAATAAACGTTTCGAGTCAAAGACGGCCCAAAGAGACCTAAAACGCAACTCGAAGCCCACTTACGATTTTTTAATTGAAAACCCATAAGTCTTATGACGGTTTATGCTTGGTTCGTAAGGCAAGATAAATGTCAAGTTTCCGCGGATAAATGTGAAGTTTCGGAAGATAATGACGAAGATCGGGAAAATGGGAATATCTCCATTTTTGAGTTATGACGGCTTAAGGGCAGAAGGGGAAAGGCACAAAACGACCTAGGAGTAAGTATATAAGGAGTCCTAGGTGAGAGGCAAAGGGGATGGGAGGCAGAGCAAACTAAGCACTTAGAGCAATTAGGCAGCTTTCCGTTTTTCTTATTTCGAGCTGTGACTCAACAAGGTTCTGCAGTCTTATGTTATTAGAACTAGGGAACTTGCTGACAGCTCTTGTAGCCGAGGCTCCTACCTTGTTGTAAATGCTCATACGCAAATTCGGAATAAGACTTCTTTTTGCTCTCTTTTTACGATTTCTTATATTTTCATTGTTTTCATTCTCGTATTCTGATTGCTTGGCGTGTGATTTAGCTGAGATCCGGGAACTCTGGGAAGTTAGGATTTTCCTAACTTTCCTTATTTAAACGGAAATCGACAGTGTGAATTTCGGTTCCCACAGTTTGGCGCTAGAAGGAGGGGGGGGGGTACGGAATACTCTAACTCATAGCCGCAAAACGGTTGATCAAAACAATGTCTGGAAATTCGAAAGACAAAATCGTAGTTTGCAACAATGCTGGTAAGACAACTCCAGCCGCCACTGCGCCTGTGGCCAATGCTTACGCAAACGCCACAGTTCTTGAGAAAATCGAAACCTTGCCGCGACTTTTCGCTACAGGAAGTGCAATGAAACGAGCTCGCGATTTCTCTTTCTAAACATAAAGGAAAACGATAAATCTTATCAAACCCCGTAAGTTTGGCTCATTACCGAACTAAAGAAATCTCAACATGTAAGGGTTTTACCAAAACACGTTTTCTGAAAATTTTTTGGAAAAGTAAAACTTCCTCTCCCCAAAACCGCAGAAAAAACCTAGGTTAATCGTGGAAAAAGGAAGCACAACAAATCAGGTACATAACTCGCCGTTGTACTTCTTCCGACTATCTTGCGGAAAAACCCTAGGTCGGTCGCGGAAAAAAGGAAGCACAGCAAATCTGGTACATACCTCGCCGCTGTACTTCTTCTGAATATCTTTCGGAAAAACCCTTGATTTATCGTATAAAAAGGAAGCGCATCAAATCGGTTATGAAACCCCCACTGCTGTACTTCTTCCAAATAACTTTCAGAGAAACGAAGTTAATTTCTATAGAATCACCCGAAACCTAAAACGGCTGACGAAGACTAAATAAAGCAAAACGGGAGATCGTATCCCCACCGCTAAAACGTTTCCTGAATCCTAAGGTTTCGTAAGAATTCAAGTATCACTTCCATAGTAACAAATTCCGCGAGTTGTTGATGTTTGTCACCTAAATCTTACTTTGGAAAAAACTACTCGAAACTTCCACGGATCAATCCCACGGATATGAGAAAAATTTCTGATTAAGTTTGGTTGCAATAATTAACCTCGTCACGGTTCTCGTACAACCAAAACTTGAAAACTTCTTTACGTAACAAATATTGTAAAATTATGCTCGACAACATCTTCTGAAATAACATTTGCAAAAATTAAGCTCGATAACCTTTAACGAAACAACTTTCGTAAAATTAAAATCGATAACATT
>NC_027751.1:18351397-18353195 GCF_000695525.1 Brassica oleracea var. oleracea | reverse complement strand
TCTCCACGGTCTCACCATCCTTCCTCTCGCGCCTCGATCTGTCGCCAAAATTTCATCACCTGGGAAATCTTCCTGATCATCCTTGGCACCTCCTGGTCATCCTTGGCACCTCATGATCATCCCTGGCTATTCCTAAACTTTAAAAAAGTTTTCGCCGAGATGCTCATTCATTTTCGTAAATCCAATGATACTCAGATTGAAACATGGATCACGAAAACCGAAAATATTGACAGCAGCCTAAACACGCCCAGGAAAGCAGAGAAGTCTAGGAAGAATCTATATTCTTGCTATTCGAAATGGGCAGACAGACACGAAAAGAGTAAGGGCAAATGAGCAAGCAAAACAGAGAAGAGGCTAACCGAATCTTCGAGAGAACTAAGGTATTTCCGACTTGAAATCAGGCTTGGAACTTTCGTAGGAAATTACTAAGAAATAGAAACGCCTTTAAGACTGCCGTAGAACTTTAGGGAACTTAAAACCTAGGTGGATAGTCTAGCGAACTAAGTCTTAGGCGATTTTTCCTGTTCCGGTATATTGTTCCATGACTGTTCAGCCAGATCTTGCAAACTGATCTAAACTGTCTGAAAATCGAGAAACGGTCGCCACACATATCCAGCTCGCTTCCTAAAGAGAGAAAAAACTAGAGACATGAACGTCGTCTTAAAACCGATTCGTTTCTAGCGATTTTCTTAAAACCGACATATTCCAAGTAGTCAACCTGGAAACAACCAAATCACAGCCCAGCGTCGTCTGTAAATCGTCCCGGATTATCGATCATTCCAAACCTCGGAAGAAGAAACGTACACAACTCTTCAAAGTATCGGTTCAACCGTTTTCTTTCGTAAAAAAAAAAGGAGGAGTAGGTACATATACTATACTCGTATACTCTCAAACTTCAAAACCTTTTGCAAATCGTCAAGAAAACGCTTTCATCAAAGCAAATCGTCCCAAGTAGGCAAACGACAATCTGAAATTCGTCTAAACGCTAGCAACATATCCAGACGATCATGAACATAATCTCAAAGACTACACAGCATTTCTTGTCGCAATCATGCGTATAGAAAACCTGTACCAATATCAAACTGAAACTCGACGATTAGCCAAAGTCTTGAAGCCCTTTCCGGCTTTAATTAAAGCCATTTTCGTAAAAAAAATTCTACGAGAAATCTTCAAGCATCAAAGCATTTCTTTCACTTTCCGTTGAGTTCGTCCCCCTCGGTCACATCCGAGCAGGCAATCGTCCCGCAACTGACACCGCACTGGTTCTGTATCAAACCTCTTAGGCTACGTCTTCCTTAGACAAAAACGAATCAATTTTCATAAGCCTATAGGTAACATTATACAAAACATTCATCGTATAACTGAAACCTAAAGCATAGAATCGTTTTCTATGACTACCAGCCATCTTAAGACAGATAACTCTGGCAAACTTGGCCTATCAATCTCGACAAGCGCTCTTTGGCCCTCGGTCAATTACGCCTTCCAGTAAAGGTCCAAACCAGAATTTGCCATCCCCTTTAAGGACGATCATAAACTAACACGACCCTAAATGTCAAAGTACCACGGTCTAATCCTCGACCAACAACATCCTTGGCTATTTGAGTGAACACATCCTTCACGCCAAGCCAAACTATTTGAGAAACCATCGCTCCATCACTTAACGGCTAAACGACAATCTACGATTTGTCTAAAAACATCGTGAGACTATTAAGAGAATAATTATCGTATAGCCCATGGTTGGAAATCATATGATAAATTCTTCGTAACGAAACTCAGTCCTAACAACCAAACGGTTAAC
>NC_027751.1:18337393-18351341 GCF_000695525.1 Brassica oleracea var. oleracea | reverse complement strand
CCCGCTATGTTTTACCCATAATACGCGGCATGTAAGGAAAAATTCGTAACAAAGCTTCTAGAGCTATACGAAACATCCTCAAAAATGCACGAAATTGATCTCGAAAGGCCAACACTTCAGAAAGCACAATGAAGAAAAACGCTTCTTCCCATGGACAAATTTATGCAACCCCTCAGTCCTAATTCCTCGATCGCAAATCAAATTATTAGCATCCAAACAGGAACAACAATTTTGGCTGCGAACATCCCTAGACAGACCAGAATGTTTCTCAAACGCAGGGCTAAGACTAAACCCATGCAATATCGCGAAACATCTTCAAGCCCACGAACATTTCAAGCACGAAACGCGGCATACGAAAGAAAAAATCAATCTTCAGCATTGCGAGACGTCGCAGACGCCTGAAGAACCATTTTTCGAGAAAATTACCTTCCTCGATAAATGCACCTTCTTGGAAACCAAACAGTCATACATACTAACATCTTCTCAAACACGTATTCTTCGCGAAGACTCAAAAACGGTAATATCTACCTATAAGTTTGTTGCTGATCACAACAAACTCTTAACGTCCTAAACAGACTTAGCCATCTCGTAGAGATAGCTCTCATACACCTAACACAAAGGTAATAGCGTTATATAAAATCTGAAATTTTGGTCAGCACTTTCGGGAGACTTAAAAATTGTCCTCGAAGAGATGCTCGATTCCTACCATACAAGTCACGTAAGCCGAGAACATATCGCGGACTTTAAAGCGGGATGGAATCAGGTCAAAAACGATACGGGAAACGTAAGTCGAAGTAGTCATCACACCCCTAAAGTCGTGATTAGACCTAGGTCTTGCCCTAAACCCAGCACAATGGGTCTCTAACATCTCTAGGCATAGTATCAAACACCCTGATACGAGATCCCAAAATTTGTCTCTTGACCAATATTCTCTTGACCAATATTCGAGCGTCTCCAGAAATCCCGCAAGTTTACACACTGCGGAACACTCTCGAAACAGATCACAGATATAGCAGTTCACACATAGTTAGATTACGGATGACATCTCTAGTCTTCCCTCTACACCCATATAAAATGCCATCGGCAGTAACACGCCTGATAACCTCTACATATAAACTAGACCGTAAAGGTCTCGCTGGAAAACTAGTCATAAGAACCTTAACTCCAAGACGAACTACGAAAGGCTTGATCCCTTCAACAACGGTACGTAGGCAGCCGTCATAAGACGCAGCCCCAATCTTATCGCGTTCCACTTTTAGAAGAGCGAGAAGACCACTTACCATGGACCTTTTCAACCATTAACTCCGCCTAACTCATCTAACTTGCCTAACTTACCAAGCCACTCGCTAGAACCTCACGCTAGAAGCTCATGGTTCTAACGAGCTGGGGGGCTAACTGTTGGGGTTAAAATTGGTCACGACGGAATCAATGTCTGAAAGTCCGTAAAAATCAGCATGAACATTTTTAAGAAAAGTAATCTTCGTAAAGAAATCTTTACGAAGAGCCTTGCGGTAAAATCTTGTTCTAATCTCAATCGAACCACTAAATACCGATTGTCCGAAGGCAACGGATACATATCCAAATCGGCCACGGACAAGCTCAAGTATGGCCATCGGACCACGCACAAACAAATCTCGGTCGCTATGTAGCGACCGAGCACGCACACGGCTCGATCGCTACGTAGCGACCGAGCACGAACACGACCGAGCACGTACATGGCTCAGTCGCTACGTAGCGACCGAGGTTAAGCCAAGCTCGGTCGCTACGTAGCGGCTGAGCTCAAGCCAAGCTCGGTCGCTACGTAGCGACCAAGCACGTACACGGCTCGGTCGCTACGTAGTGACCAAACTTTCTTAAAACGTCGATACGACACGAATCCATACATTCTCGTCTACTCTTTAATGCTATCTCCTGTAGGCCATGGCTAAACCATTCTTTGTTTCCCATCCCTCGAAGTCATCAGTCAAACTTTATGATAAAAACCGCGGGAAGTTTGTTTTGATCGAAGAAACCGTAATAAAGATTTCGAGTCAAAGACGGCCCAAAGAGACCTAAAACGCAACTCGAAGCCCACTTACGATTTCTTAACTGAAAACCCATAAGCCTTATGACGGTTTATGCTTGGTTCGTAAGGCAAGATAAATGCCAAGTTTCCGCGGATAAATGTGAAGTTTCAGAAAATAATCACGAAGATCGGGAAAATGGGAATATCTCCATTTCTGAGCTATGACGGCTTAAGGGCAGAAGGGGAAAGGCGCAAACCGACCTAGGAGTAAGTATATAAGGAGTCCTAGGTGAGAGGCAAAGGGGATGGGAGACAGAGGAAACTTAGCACTTATATAGCAATTATGCAGCTTTCCGTTTTTGTTATTTCGAGCTGCGACTCAACTAGATTCTGCAGTCTTATGTTATTAGAACTAGGGAACTCGCCGACAGCTCTTGTAGCCGAGGCTCCTACCTTGTTGTAAACGCTCATACGAAAATTCGGAATAAGACTTCTTTTTCCTCTCTTTTTAAGATTTCTTATATTTTCATTGTTTTCATTCCCATATTCTGATTGCTTGGCGTGTGGTTTAGCAGAGATCCGGGACCTTTGGAAAGTTAGAATTTTCCTAACTTTCCTTATTTAAACGGAAATCGACAGTGTGAATTTTGGTTCCCACAGACATCTAAAGCAGAGTTCATCTCATCCTTTCGTGAAAGCAACGCACATGCGAATGGACTTCTGGTTATAAGTCAGACGATGCAGAGAAGTCACGAATCATGGTTGTTTGTGTGCTTGATTGGAGTTATCGTTGTGAAGGGCAAAACCGAAGGAAGCGATGTAACAAAAGATTTCACAGAGTATATAAACTGGTCAAAGCAAGAGATGCAAGATCATACAGACTTCAATCAGTTTCTCTTTGATACAGAGGTGTTCCAAGTGAAGCATAAATGGAGATATAAACCATTTCCAATCGTCTCAGAACTGGAACTAAAGGATGAGACCGCACTTGGTACTAGAAATGAAGATATGTTGAGCTGTTACATCACTGGCCAAGCAAGAGACGTGGTGGTATCACTGCATGTTGAAGTTAGCATAACTATTGAGATGTCTCAGGCTTTGCTAGTTGTCACGAACTGTTATGGTGATTTAACAAGTTATGGAGAAGCTTTCTACATCAGTTTTCAGTGTTACAAGCCTGTACAAGTCATGATTAAAGATGATAGAAACTCGCTGAAGGAGGTTAAAGCTCACAAGAAAGCTGTCACTAGATGTCTTGTCCAGTGGAAGGAGCATCCTCCAGACCAAGTACTCATGCTATCATCCTTGAGGACAAGGATGTTCTGAAGAAGGGAGTATTGTGACAGCTTAAAGCTATACCAGTTGGTTTAATTATTTATGATTTACGTTTGGTTAAGCTGGTTTATTTCATTAACCGGTTTGTTGATACAATCATACTATATGTACTGGTCATGCGACCATTTTAGAGAATCAATCAAATATTAAAACCTAATCTCCTAATCTTTTCTCTCTATCGTCATCATCATTTCATCATAACATCATAATTCATTATCACCATTGAAATCCTTGTTCTAGAGATGATCCTTCTTCCTCAGTGATCTTCTCCTGGGCTTTGATTCTCCTTGTCTTCGATCCTCGGTGGATTCTAGATAGGGATGTATCATTACTTCTGAAACCCCGTTACATCGACGTTTCTTTCGTCGAAGACGATAACGAGAGATTGAGAATTCTTTTTAGGAGAAATATAAAATAATTATCTAATTAGTTATTTTAAAAGATTATGAATATGAAAAGGTGTTTCAAAAAAAAAGTGAACATGAAAAAGAAGGATGGGTTTTTAGTACTTTCACTGGTCATGTGAGTTAGTTTAGTAATAACAAAAGTTTTTGAATTAATCTAGTCATTTCAACTATAATTTGAGTAATTATAAGTAGTTTTTCTTAAAAAAAAACATTCTAGTAATTTCAAATTTTTCTATGACACTCTAGTAATATAACAATGTGGTTTTTTCACAAGTGCCCGAGGAATCCGTCAGGGATGCTCTCTCTCACCGTATCTCTACGTCATACTAAACAATGTTTTGTCCAAGATGTTGAACAGGGCAGCGTGTGAGCATCAGTTCGAGTATCATCCGCAGTGTGAAAAAGTGCAGCTCACACATATCAGTTTCGCAGATGATATTCTCGTGTTTACGGATGGGTCCGTTAGATCACTGCGGGGAGTACTAACGGTCATGGACAAGTTTGCTACCATCTCAGGACTACATATTAATGCGACCAAATCTTCGATTTTTGCCTCAGGTCAGACGATAAGAGAGGTGGTACAAGAGGCTGAGCTCCTTGGGCTCAAGGTGGGAAAGCTCCCGGTAAGGTATTTGGGTATGCCCCTCACCACCAAGGCACTAACGAAGCAGGACTATGAACCTTTGATTGATAGGGTCCGAAGAAGGATGCTTGCTTGGAGAAACAAATATCTTTCCTACGCTGGCCGGTTACAACTAATAAAGTCCGTGATCTCGAGCATAGTAAACTTCTGGAGTCAAGCTTTCATCCTTCCCAAAACTTGTCTAGATGAAATTGAAAACATGTGTAGCGCTTTCCTTTGGTCGGGTTCTCCCAATCAGACTCATAAAGTTAAAGTTGCATGGGATGATCTATGTTGTCCTAAGCAGGAAGGAGGTCTTGGTGTTAGGAAGTTGCGGGACTCCTCAAAGGTCTTCGCTATGAGTTTAATATGGAAGATTTTCTCGCTAAAAAGCTCTCTATGGGTCTCCTGGATTCAGGAATACTTACTGAGACAAAAATCTTTTTGGGATGTAAAGGATGATGGGAAAGGATCATGGGTTTGGAGGAAACTCTTGAAACTTCGTCTGCAGGTTTATGAGTTCATACGTTTTGAAGTTCATGATGGCCACACGGCTTTCTTCTGGGTGGATGATTGGCTACAAGTAGGGAAGTTAATAGATATCACTGGCCCAATTGGCACATGCCATTTGAGAATTGATCGCCATGCAAGGGTGCGGGATGCAGCCGGGAATTCAAGTTGGAACATCCGTGGCCACAGGAGTCGCTACTTTCAAGAACTTATTGATCGCATCCAAACTGTACAACTACCTCATGAAACTCTCGGACACGACGTCGCGCTGTGGAAGCACTCCGATGATAATTATAAGCCTTACTTCTCAGCATCAAGCACTTGGGAGCAGGTAAGAGATAAAAAACCCGTTGTCTTTTGGAGAAAAGTTGTATGGTTTCCACAGGGAGTTCCACGCTTCTCGTTTATATTGTGGCTTGCGGTAAAGAATAGATTGTCCACGGGGGATAGAATGAGGGTTTGGGGCATCCAACAAGGTTGTGTATTATGTGGTGAGAGGGATGAAACCCGTGATCATCTTTTCTTCGCATGTCCTTATTCTTTCACAGTGTGGGACAAGCTGGTGAACAGGTTGACTGGAAATGGCACAGATCCAGACTGGATGGGCACGCTACGGCACGTCAGCGACAACTCACTTCCCCTATTTGACAGGATTTTGCTAAAAATGGCGTTCCAGACATGCGTCTATTTATTGTGGAAGGAAAGAAATGGGAGGAGGCATCACACATGTTTGCGAACAGTATATCAATTGATCAGGATCATTGATAAAACAGTACGGAACAGGATTACTTCGCTCCGATACAAGGCGGGCCATAAGTTAGAAGGTTTAATGCGTCGTTGGTTTGAAGTTACGGCCTAGTTGATTTTCTTCTCGATCTGTAAATCATTTAGCTATAGTTTGCACTAAAGCTTGTAATACTCTACTATTTCTATTCTGATCAATAAATTTAACATTTCATCAAAAAAAAAAATATAACAATGTGGTTGGTGTGTAAAGATAAAGAAAGTGAATAAAAGTTTGAAAAAAGTTTATTTATAACTTCTATAAAAGTCCCACAGAACTACAAAAGCATAAACCAAAAATCACATAATAATAAAAGTCAAGGAATAAACCGATGGTTGACAATTTGACATTACCAAACACGACTAACTGGAATCGGCTGTGCTTTTATAGTTTGCTTTTTATACAATACTCAACCCGTAAAAACATTAAGGAATATGAAGAAGGCGAGTTTTTATATTCGTTATTGAAGAAAATCTTGTATCATTTGTATTCTTCTTTTATATGACACATGAACGCATAACGTGCGATGTTTAGCAAATCATCATTGGCTTACTGCAACATTTTAACATATGTCTGATCACGCGACAACTTTGAATATGGCTACTATTCTCATTTTTCTTACTGGCTACTATTTGCTATGATCTTTGACTCATATGTTCTCCACCTTTTATTTATAACTTTCGAACTTTACTCAATTTACTGGAATTGCTTTTCATCCACAGTTAGGGAATTTCAATAACTTTTTCAATCGAATAATAATTTACTTTACTGTTACTTTCCATTTTAAAAGAAAAAAAAAACCATACATTTATATGGAATCGATGGATCAAGCTATTAACTTCCTGTTACGTGTAACATCTTGATCGAAACTTTTTTTTTTTGGTCGAAACTTCCAACAAAACTAACGAAACACGATTAAAATGACCTAACCAAAAGAAACAGAAATATAGTAAACATTAGCATAAAAAGAGTAAATGGTAAAATTTGATCAGTGACCTCGTCCTCTTCTGCTCGGTCCAGACGATAACCGGAAACCATAGCTCCTCATCAAAGGACGTGGACTGCTCGAGCTGCTCTTCACGTTCATGGCCACCACCGATTGATCTTGGCCGTTGATATCTCTCAATGGCTTTGATTGTAGGGCTCTGCAATTAACTCCCCCAAACATCAAAGACGAGCCCACCGATAAAAATATCATACACATAACAAACACACTAATCTTCTTCTCCATTTTATAACTTTTGTTTGCCTTCACTTCTTTCTCTATCTTCTTCTTCTCTCTATACTCTGGTTGTCTGTCTCTTTGAAATTGAAGAACTATGGCTTGGTCATTTTTGCTTTTATATACAAGCGTTTATGTGTGTGCATGTGTAAGCAAATAGCATTAGTTCTTGACCAAGAATGTTGGACTATCTCATTTTGTTGTCGCGTTTTTTAATATATTTAATTGAATTGGGTTAGGTCCAGTTTTATACTATTATAAAGCTAGACAAAACAACGTGTATTCATATTACAAGTGAATATCAACTGAGTTTTTCCAATTACCACTGCTTCTCTACAAGAGATGTTGTTGAAAACGACTTTTATATAGGAGGTTGAAAAAACATTTTTATAAGAAAATAAAAAAGTGAGAACTGAAAAATAGTTAGCAAAACGTTGTAGAAAGTGGAATGTTATTGGGTAGTAGGAGACCAATAGGTTTTCGTATTCAAGAAACAACAATCTTTCGCAAGTGTGAGCTGTTAAATGTTGACTTTTATTTTCTTTGTAGTCAGTTCGAGTTAACCCAACACGGTGTGAAGTCATCAGACACCAAATATGTTAACAGGGCAAAATCTCTTTACAATATTAACAGAGAAACAAATTCAGAGAATAATTTTTAATTAGTATTTTCTCTGTTTAATATTAAGTGTCACTTTAAATTTGTACACACAGATTAAAAAAACATTTCATTTTGCATATTTTATATATAAAAGCATCATTAGCCATACACCTAACCATATTTCAACTAATAGAAAAATAAAGTTAATAAATTATCCATTGAAATGCTAAAACGACACCTATTTTGTTTTCTACAACAACACTTAATATGAAACGGAATGAGTATGTTATTTAAAACTATGCTATAGTGAGATAATAACCCTATAATGCCCATCAGCCTAAATAGTCAATTGACCATTCTTTATTAGAGTATTTATAAAAATGCAACTGTTATTCAACCAACACATTTTCTTGATATTAGAATTTATCTTTAGTTATTTACCATATGCTTTGTATTAATTATCTAATAGAATGGTTCGTTCCACTTACAAAAGCATACATACTTTTGGCGTACTAGTTAGGACAGTTAATCTTATAAGATACATACATTCTTCTTCTTTGTTAAATTTTCACTGACTTCTTCTTTCTTGTCTACAAGTAAGACAACACACGTACATCAAATATTAGAAATTGATTACCTAATATTTCAAAAAGAACATTAAACAATTTCTCCAGAACACCTAAACTGAGTACATAAAAAGCATCGAACAGCTTTTTCAAACAAAAAAAAGCTTCGACAGATTACAGGAACGACCATTGCATATAATATTATTTAAATGATTACATAGAAGATCAAGACAATTCAACATGGCTCCATTCAACATTTCACTACAAGAGAACGTGAAAGTAACGACTACGATTTACGACTACAAATGTGTACGACTTTACTACTAAGTTACGACTACGGTAAAATTCGTCGTAACTTAGACGTAATTTTACTACTAATCGGGTTAGTCGTAAATTGATCGTAAATTAACTTCGCATTTACGACTACACTTTCAGGTAGTCGTAATGTAGTCGTAAATTTGCGACTAAATGACATCAAATATCTACCATCTGATTAACGACCAATTTATGAGAAACGTAGTTGCACATTGATGGTTAAGTTATTATCAAACGTAAATTCGTTGTAACATTGTTACCTACCAAAATCGAAATTTCCCTATAAATATGATCTTCTCCCTCATTCTTAAGATGCACATAAAAAAACGAAAAGAGTAAAAAAAAATATGCCTAGAAATATCTATGAACTTCGGAGTTGGATGTATGCGCATAAAGATTCAAGGGGAAGAGTAACAGAAGAATTTCTCAACGGAGCAAAGATGTTCATGTACCAGACCGGACAGGCGTTTCTCACACTGGAAACGGGTAAAATGTTCTGTCCTTGTCGTAAATGCAACAATACCAAATTTGCTGCTAGTGAAACGGTTTGGAAACATATAGTAAATAGAGGATTTACTCCACATTACTATATCTGGTTTAACCACGGAGAATGTGATAATAGGAATGAAGCTAGTAGTAGTAATCAGGTTGAAAATGTTCGTAACAGAGATGAACCACATTTGCCTTCTGAAAGTTGTAACCTTCAAGAGGATCATATTGTAGATCATGATAGGATGCATGATATGGTTACAGATGCATTTTTTGAAACAAGATCAGTAATAGAGGAGGTAGAAAATGTAGAGGGGCCTAACTTGGATGCAAAAAGATTTTATGAAATGCTAGCAGCAGCTAATGAGCCAATTTATGAAGGTTGTAGAGAAGGTTGAATATCAAAACTGATCATAACTTACCTGAGGTTTGTATGGATGCATGGACTCAGTTGTTTAAAGAGTATTTGCCTGAAGATAATATGTGTGCTGAATCTTATTATGAGATTCAGAAACTGGTTCATAGCCTTGGCTTACCTTCGGAGATGATTGATGTTACGTTCGGAGATGATTGATGTGTGTATAGACAACTGTATGATATACTGGGGAGAAAATGGAGAATTGTTAGAGTGTAAATTTTGCAAGAAGCCACGATATAAACCGCAAGGACGTGGGCGAAATAGGGTGCCGTACCAGCGGATGTGGTACTTACCTATTAAGGATAGACTGAAGAGATTATATCAATCTGAAAAGACGGCAGCAGCGATGAGATGGCATGCAGAACATACTCAGAAAAAAAGGCGAGATCGAACATCCCTCTGATGCTAAAGCGTGGAAACACTTGAATTCGGTGTACCCTGATTTTGCAAGCAACCCCCGCAATGTTTATCTTGGGCTCTGCACAGATGGCTTTAGTCCATTTGGAATGTCTGGAAGACAATATTTGTGTTGGCCAGTCTTCTTAACGCCATACAACCTTCCACCAGAGATGTGTATGGAAAAGGAATTGCTTTTCATGAGTGTATCGATACCTGGGCCAAAGCATCAGAAGAGGTCCCTTGATGTTTTTCTACAGCCTTTGATTGAAGAATTGAAGGAATTATGGTCAACAGGCGTGCAGACATATGATTGTTCAACGAGAACAAACTTTACAATGCGAGCAATTCTTTTGTGGACCATTAGTGACTTTCCTTCATACGGGATGTTGTCAGGTTGGACGACGCATGGGAGGCTAACTTGTCCTTATTGTATGGGAAGCACAGACGCATTTCAGCTGAAGAATGGTAGGAAGACGTCCTGGTTTGATTGTCATCGGAGATTTCTTCCCATTAACCATCTGTACCGAAGGAACAAGAAATTGTTTCGGTCAAAAAGGGTTGTACGAGACACCGCTCCATCATATTTATCTGGAGAGGAAATCGAGAAGGATATTGATTACTATGGTGGACAAGACACAGTCAAGAAATGGGGTAATTGGCATACTACTGCAAATATGTCTGCTGGTTACGGGACACAACATAATTGGCACAAGAAGAGTATATTTTGGGAACTTCCATATTGGAAAACTCACCAGTTTGCTTCTCAAATCAAAGATAAACTCACCAATTTGTCGTAATATATGACTCATTTACGACTAACCTAAAATGAGACGAAGCTAATTGGTCGTAAAACCTTTCGAAATTTCCAATAAATCCTCACCAGTTTGCTTCTCAAATCAAAGATAAACTCACCAATTTGCTTCTCAAATCAGAGATAATTACTCACCAGTTTGCTTTTCAAATTAGAAAGATTTGAAAAAAAAAGGACAAGATACTGGAACACATGTGGGCGGAGATAAGGCTAGACTTACGTAGGTCTCGCCTTGTTTCTTCCCACCTGTGATTCCAGTATCTTTCTTCTCTTTTATTTTTCAAATATTACAACGGTAGTCCCTAATTGGTCGTTAAGTACTTCTTCCCTAGTAGGTCGTAAAGTTCTTTCGTCTCACATTGGTCGTAAATTTACGTCTCTTTTACGATTGCTAGTCTCTCATTGGTCGTAAATGAAAAAATTAATTAGTTCCTAATTGGTCGTAATAGCATTTGGTCACCCATTAGTCGTAAAGTTACGACTACTTTACGACTGCTAGTCTCTCATTGGTCGTAAATTTACAACTCATTTACGACCAACACCAAAACTCTATATATACACAGACCTCGCGAAGCCATTTGGTTGCTCATTCCTTTCTCTCTAACAACGACGTCCCATCTCTCTCTAGGTAATTTTTTATTTTTTTTAGTTTTAGATGGTTAGTTAGGTGATTAGATTAGGTTTGGAATTAGTTTAGGATGGGAGTAGATTAGGATGGAGTTAGATTATGATCGAATTAGAATAGGTTTAGATTATTTTTATATAAAAAATTTGAATTGTTTATAACCATCTATTTTTTGGTTTTTTTTCAGAGTGATGATATTGCTATGGCTGGCGGTAGATAGAGACTTAGGAACTTTGCGCCTAAAAACTTTTACGCGATTACCTTTCTCCCACAGCCGGATCCATCAGCTTCTACTTCCGGCACTGCATCCGGCTAAGAGAATGTCCCTGAGAGCCAAGTTCCTACTGCTCCGTATGTGCCTCCACAGGCATATGACCCTGAAGCTTACTATCCGCAGATTGATGAGCCTGCTCAATTCTTTCCCCAGTACGATGAGCCTCCACAACAGCCTCGGTACGAGCAGCATCATCCTCCACACCATCCTCAGCAGCAGTCCACGGCTCCTGAAGCTGCTCCGGCTCCTGCAGCTGCTCCGGCTCCTGCAGCTGTTCATCCAGATTTGATGGTGCCACCGAATGCACCATATGCAAGATATACAGTGGAAGACCTTCTCCAGATGCCGGGACGAGAAGGTTTACCGATCATCGATCCAGATCGACCACCCAACACTTACTGGTAATTTTTAATATATTAAAGTTTTAATTGCATTTAAATATTCTAATTATACATATTGGTTTAAATATATGTATTCTTTCAAATTTTGTAGGCTTTTTACGGACAATTGTGTGGGACAGAGCGTTGGAGATATCATCAGGGCAAACTTCCGGGAAGCGCATCCGAACTGGTTTCTTACACCTGACCACGTTCAGGGGACTTGGTTCAAGTGTTTCGCGGTTAGTTTTAAATATAATTTTTTTATTGTTTATTTAAAAAATAATAATTTATTTAATTCAATTTTTTTTATTAGTGATTTTTTGTAGCAAAAATGGAATTGGTCCATTGCTGTCAACGAAACATTGAAGGCAGAGTTCTACAAAAAGGCGATGGTTCGCCTAAAGAACATTGTTGGTGATTGGAAGGAGAAGTGGAGGGTTTTGGGGGAGGACGCAAAAGAAGCCTACTCAACAATGACGTTTGGAAGGGCTTGAAGAGTTATTGAAATTTGCCTAAGTCAGTTCAAAGGTCTCTCACTTGCTCTACGGCTCGGTTGACCCGCGATGATGATGGTAACCTGCCAGTACCTCATACTTCCGGACAGATTCTACACGCTGGGAGGGCACTACAAATTGTAAGTCTTCGATCTTTCTTAATTTTTATTAAATATATATTAATTAAGTATTTATTGAATGCGTGAGTTTAATTTAAATTTTTTTTATACAGGCTGCCCAAGAAGGAGCACCACCATCTCTGGCCCGACTTTACAAGACGACACACCAGCATTCTGATGGCACCTTTTCGCATCCTCGAGCAGAGATGGTGCAGCCTGGGTATGGCTTATGCTCCTGGATCACTTGAAGGGGAATGAAATAGGATTGTCTGTGGAGGCTACTAGCACTCTGCTGGACTATGGACGTCTCTCTGAAGCTATGGGATGGCGACAGAGATGATTTGCTACTCAAAGACACAAGATTACCCTGTATTGTCTAAGATGGTTTTCACTAAGGAATTTCTTCCCTAAGGTGAGATCAATGTTCCTTTAGCTGAACAGAGAAAGCAGGAAACGAGACAACTCTTTGCTGTAAGTTTTTGTTTGGAAAGTTGAATGACTTTCACAAAGTCTGCGTAGAAAGATAAATAGAAAACTTCCAGCTGCCCTAACCATAAACCAAGATGGTTTAATCTAATTTCTAATCTAAACCCAATCGAAATTGGTTTTTATTAAATCCTAATCCTACCCGAAATTGGTTTAATTTAAATGAAATCAAATTACACTGAAATAAAATTAAACCAACATGCTGGTTTATCTTGGCTCTCCACTTCTGATTTAAGCCCCACGGATTTGGGTAAGTGTTGAACGCTCTCCTCTTGTGCTCTCAGTCTTGATCTGGTTACTGGTCCACTCCACAAGCTGGCTAGCTCCTTTGGTTCTTCTCTGCTCAAGTTTGGCTCTTCTCTGCTCAAGTCTGGCTCTCCCTCGTCAGACTCACTCAGCTCTTCAATGTCTCTACTCACGGCTGCACCATCCTCCCCCCCCCCTTCTTTAAAAGGATTATACCTCAAATCCAATTCATCTGCAACTAAAGGAGTCAGCTTAGTAGCTAAATGCATTGACCTATTGTATGCAAATTCTTCATGAGGCAAACAATCTTCCCAAGTCCTGATGTTCTTTTTAATAATAGCACGCAGCAAAGTGGACAGAGTCCTATTGACTATTTCAGTTTGTCCATCAGTTTGTGGGTGACAAGTAGTTGAAAACAACAGCCTAGTTCCTAGTTTTCCCCACAGAGTTTTCCAGAAATAACTAAGGAACTTAGAGTCTCTATCAGACATTATAGTCTTAGGCATGCCATGCAATCTAACAACCTCCCTAAGGAAAAGATAAGCTACTAGAGATGAATCATCAGTCTTATGGCAAGGTTTGAAATGTGCCATCTTAGAAAACCTGTCAACAACCACAAAGATACTATCTCTACCTTTCCTGGTCCTAGGCAATCCTAAAACAAAGTCCATAGAGATATCAACCCAAGGCTCAGTAGGGATGGGGAGTGGCGTGTACAAACATGTTGGTTGGACTTTGGACTTGTCCTGCTTGCACACAACACACCTGGAGCATACCTTCTCCACCTCTTTCTTCATGCTCGGCCAATAGAAGTGTTCCTGCAAGGTAGACAGTGTCTTGG
>NC_027751.1:18334549-18337183 GCF_000695525.1 Brassica oleracea var. oleracea | reverse complement strand
GTTTAAGAGATTCATGATCTGTGTGGATCACAAACTCTTTAGGCCAAAGGTAATGTTGCCACACCTGCAAGGCTCTCACCAGAGCATACAGCTCCTTGTCATAGGTTGGATAATTCAAGGTGGCACCTCCAAGCTTCTCACTGAAGTAAGCTATAGGTCTCTTCTCCTGCATCAACACAGCTCTAATTCCAACTCCAGATGCATCACATTCTATTTCAAAAATTTTAGAAAAGTCAGGGAGTATAAGTAAAGAAGCACTTGTTAACTTCCCTTTCAGCAGTTGGAATGCTTCTTCCTGAGCGTGCACCCAAGTGAATCCTACACTCTTTTTGATGATTTCAGTCAGTGGGGCAGCAATTGTACTGAAATCTTTCACAAACTTTCTGTAGAACCCAGCAAGTCCATGAAAACTTCTGACTTCTCCAATGGTTTTAGGGGTCGGCCACTCCTTGATAGCCTTCATCTTTTCCTCATCAACCTATATGCCCTGTGATGTCACAACAAAGCCGAGAAACACAAGGTTATCTGTTCCAAAAGATCATTTCTTAAAGTTAGCATACAGATTCTCTTGCCTAAGCACATCTAACAGTTGTCTCAAATGATCAACATGTTCTTTCATGGTCTTGCTATAAATCAGTATATCATCAAAATACACCACAACAAATCGACCTATCAGTGCTCTCAAGACATGGTTCATTAACCTCATGAATGTACTAGGTGCATTAGTAAGGCCAAAAGGCATGACAAGCCATTCATACAATCCTAGCTTAGTTTTAAAAGCAGTTTTCCACTCATCTCCTTCTTTCATTCTAATCTGGTGGTAATCACTCTTTAAATCAATTTTAGAAAAGACACATAAACCATGTAACTCATCTAGCATATCATCTAAGCGTGGGATAGGATGTCTGTACTTAACTGTGATGTTGTTGATGGATCTGAAGTCCACACACATGTGCCAGCTCCCATCTTTCTTAGGCACCAGTAGCACATGTACAGCACAAGGACTCAAGCTTTCCCTGATGTGGCCTTTCTCCAAGAGTTCATTGACTTGTTTCTGGAGCTCCTTTGTCTCAACAGGGTTTGTCATGTATGCTGGCCGGTTTGGAATGGAAGCTCCTGGTACAAAGTCAATTTGATGTTTAATACCTCTAATGGGTGGTAAGCCAACTGGATTATCCTCTTGAAAGACATCCCTATACTCCTGCAAAAGACACTCAATCTCTTCTGGAATCACAGGGTCAGTGTTAGTAGAAGACATCAACAACTCCTTGTAAACTACTAATATCAGATTTGGTTGTTCAAGCATAGCAGTTTTGATATCTTTAACAGTAGCAAAGAGGTTCATCTTACTTACCTGTTTGGATTCATCCAGCAACAACGCTTTACCAGTGGCCTTATCTTCATCCCTTCTCTTCTTACGATGCACTTGATCCTAGTGCACTTCCTGAGGCGACAGTGGTACCAGCGTGATCTGCTTCTCCTTGTGAGTGAAGGTGTGTCTGTTGGTGAAGCCATCATGTACTGCCCTCTTGTCAAACTGCCACGGGCAACCAAGTATAATGTGGTTAGCTTCAAGAGGCACCACATCACAAGTGATCTTATCCTGATATCTCCCCACTGACAGTAAGACTTTCACTTGCTTATTGATCTTTAGGCCTCCCTCTTCATTGAGCCATTGCAAGAGGTATGGCTTAGGATGCTTATACACCTCAAGACCCAATTTCTCCACCATTTCTTCACTTGCTACATTGGTACAGCTTCCTCCATCAATGATCAAGCTGCAAACTTTGTCATGGATTAAGCATCTGGTGTGAAACAGGTTCTCTCTTTGCTCATCCTTTTTGGCTTTAGGTTGAGCATTGAGGAGTCTCCTGGTGACTAGCAACACTCCTCGGACAGGATACTCCACGCCCTCATCCTCAGACTCCTGGTCGGATTTTTCATCTTCAGAAACCACATCTCCATTGGCTAGGATTATCATCACCTTCTTGTTGGTACAATCATTGGCATAATGCCCAATCCCATGACACTTGAAGCATCTGACATTCCTGGACCTAGTGGCTGTTGCTGGTTCTTTGCCCTTGTCATCTCGCCTTGCTTCCACTGATGAAGATCCTTCCTTTGGCTTATCAGATGACTTATCATTCTTGGAGTACACTGATTTTGCAGCAGAGCCGTATGGAGTTTTGGCTGAACTCTTCCTCTTGTTTTCCTGCTCAATCAGAAAAGCTTTGTGCAATAGCTCATCCATGTCCTCATACTCTTGTAGCTCTAATCTGTCTTGTATATCTCTGTTTAACCCTCCTTGGAACCTAGCCATAGTTGCGTTAGCACCCTCAATCAAGTCAGCTTTCAAGATGAGTGTCTCCATCTCCTGGTGATAGTCTTCTACACTCTTGGCTCCTTGAGAAAGCCTTCTCAATTTCTGGTGAAGATCTCGCCCATAGTGAATAGGAACAAACCTCTTCTTCATCACAGTCTTCATTTCAAACCAGGAAGCTATCTGAGGCTCTCCATTGCGTCTCCTAGTAGTGGCAATCTGCTCCCACCAGTTTATAGCATAACCACAAAATTCAGTGGCTGCTAATCTGACCTTCCTCTCCTTAGTAAACCGCTGGCAATTGAAAACAAAAT
>NC_027751.1:18318939-18334128 GCF_000695525.1 Brassica oleracea var. oleracea | reverse complement strand
TTGATCAGAGATCTCTTTTTTTTTTTTTTTTGATTTGCAGGGTTGGCTCAGCTGGCTTACAACAGATAGAAAGATAAGAGAAGTGTTTGATGGATTGAATGATCTGAGTAGACAAATCGCAAACCCTAACCTTCAAGTGGCTCTGATACCACTTGGTGCAGCCTAGGTATGGCTTCTGCTCCTGGATCACTTGAAGAGGAATGAAAGAGGATTGTCCGTGGAGGCTACTAGCACTCTGCTGGACTATGGACGTCTCTCTGAAGCTATGGGATGGCGGCAGAGATGATTTGCTACTCAAAGACACAAGATTACCCTGTATTATCTAAGATGGTTTTCACTAAGGAATTCTTTCCCTAAGGTGAGATCAATGTTCCTTTAGCTGAACAGGGAAATCAGGAAACGAGACAGCTCTTTGCTGTAAGTTTTTGATAGAAAACTCCCAGCTGCCTAACCATAATCCAAGATGGTTTAATCTAATTCCTAATCTAAACCCAGTCGAAATTTGTTTTTATTAAATCCTAATCCTACCCGAAATTGGTTTAGTTTAAATGAAATCAAATTACACTGAAATAAAATTAAACCAACATTCTAGTTTATCTTGGCTCTCCTCTTCTGATTTAAGCCCCACGGATTTGGCCAAGTGTTGAAGGCTCTCCTCTTGTGCTCTCAGTCTTGATCTGGTTACTGGTCCACTCCACAAGCTAGCTAGCTCATTTGGTTCTTCTCTGATCAAGTCTGGCTCTTCTCTGCTCAAGTCTGGCTCTCCTCGTCCGACTCACTCAGCTCTCCAATGTCTCTACTCACGGCTGCACCAAGAGAGGATCTACAACACTGTTGAGGCTCGGATCCAGGAGGTCCAGACTCAGTTGTCGCAACAAAATCCAGAAGGTGCACCGGTCCAGCTGTCCACCGTCGAACAAGACAAAATTTTTGAGCAGGTAAAAAATTTGATCTTTTAAATATATGTTTATTTACATTTTTTATTCTTTAACTTAGTTTTACATATGTACTTATTAATATCTATTTATTAATTGAAGGTTGTCCCGAAGAAAAGGGGACGGATTGTCGGGATCGGGAGTGGGAATGATGTCCCGAGGGCGAGAGCTGAACACGCTGCAAGAATGGAAGAAGAATCTTCTCTCCGTAGGGATTTGACAGCTGCCAAAAAAGTCATAGCCGACCACATGGACACATTTGCGGTTATGGCAAATATGTTCGATATGATTATAGAGAAAAACCCAAACGTCAACCCGGCTCTTGCCTCTAGGTGGCAGTCTCCCGACCTTTATCCCCGAGCGCACTCCAGAAGAGCAGGCGAATTTAGAGCGACGTGCGGATGAGCATAGTTCCGACCTCTTCGACGAAATAAACCTTAACACTTAGTTTTTTTCGGTTTTAATTAATTTGTATTTTGAATGTTTTATATTATGGATATTATTATGTTTCCGGATGTTAGATATTTTCTTTTAATTTTATCAAATTTTAAAAATTTAAATCAAACTAAATTTAAATATTTGATTTTAATTAATATATAAAATTTGTAAATAAATACAAAATTCGAAAATAAATAAATAAAGTTGGTCAAATTACGACCATTGAACATCTAACCTCGATATAAACTGGTCGTTACATTACGATGAATAAACATCGACATATGAGGTAAATTGGTCGAAAATTTACGACCAATATACATCTAATATATGAGACGTAAATGTGCGTCACTTTTACGACTAATGCATTTACGATTAACTTACGACCAATTGTCTGAGTCGTACATGTTCGTCTGATTTACGACTAATTCATTTAGTGGTAATATTATGACCAATGTGCTTCTAATAATTATTTACGAACAGCTTCTAACGACCAATCGGTTTTCGAAGCTAATTGATCTTAAAGCACATATTACGACCAAATAGCTACTAATACTGTAGTCGTTAAGTTCTTGTTTTCCTGTAGTGTTTGCATCACACGATGACCTCTTTGTAATACCATATAAGAAGGCATTTACATAAAACAATCCCAGCCACTAATGGGACTAAAGAAACCTAGGAAAAGATTTCACGAACCACCATAGCATATATTTTCTTTAAATGATTTGTCTAAGTTCATCAAGTTTAATAAGTTTCTTATTTATAGTTAGATGATTAAAGGCAAAACCGGTCCTGAAATTTTAAAGACCAGAAGCAAAGACAAAAAATGGCCACTTTTGGTGAAAACACACAGAAAAAAAAAATGAAATAATCTAAGGTGCACTTGAACTCTCGTGGCCAATATATAGATATTTTAAATGGAGTTCCTGCCACTAGATTAAAGGAAATTCTTGGAAATTTTAGCCAATTTTAACCGAATCCCTTATATATTAATCCTGAAGCATTACAACATGTTTTTGTAGCCACGTTTCATCACGAGAATGATTCTTAGAATTGTTAGAAAAATAAATTGGTCCATATAAACATATACTATGTTTTTTATTAAATTAACTATCAAATTAATTAGTAGTGTACAAAATGATATTTTTTTCTTCCCTTAAATAAACGCTACATAATTAACTAATATGATTAACATATATAAGACAATTAATGTTTATAAATAATACATATTTGATAACAATTTTTCTAACCTCTCTTCTTTTTGTTTAATTTTATACTATTAAAAGAAATTAAACAATCATATTAAGCATATAATAAAAAAATTAGTTTTTTTCTTATATGTTATATTTTGAATTTTTTAAAATGATTATAAATTACTAAAAAAGGTAAAAATCCCACATTGAAAATTTTGTGATCAATGGTTTAACTCTTTTTTTTTATTCAAGTAAGATACAAAGGATCATATATCGTAGATGTGGACGTTCAGATACGCGTTCGGGTTCGTATCGGGTATTTCAGTATAAAGGTATAGACCTGTTCGGGTATTTCAACACTTTTAGTCGGGTTTGGGTATTTTATGTTTGGATTTAGATATTTTGGATCGGGTTCGGATATTTAAATTTTGAAGAAAAAATAAATAAATTATTCATTGTTTAAGTTTTTTGTATTTAAAATTTATTTTAACTTAACTGGTGTTCCAATTTTTAAAAGATTAAACTATTAATAGGTTTTGAGATAAAACTTTGAAAATAGAAAGACACGAATTTAGTTGATGTTTTGAAATTTTAGATGTAACTTTTACTAATGCAAGAAACACGAGCTTGATATGTATTTTAAGTGAGTAGCAAATGATTTTGTCCATAATTATATGAATATTATTTAATTTTGAGCAATAAGCATCATTAATATAAATATTTTGAATAAAATGAGAGAAGTAAATTAGAAATATAAGGTTAAATATACTTATGTTTGGTTATCTTCAGATATCAATTCAGGTTCGGATATTATCCGTTCGAATTCAGATATTACATGAATTGGTGAAATAAGTAATTTGTTTTGTTGTTCTAGAATTAGATGATTTTTAGACCGATCTGGTGAATATATACTAGACAGACATTTATATTTCGAGTCTGCATTTATATTCTATAACATCTTGATATATTAGATTTAAATACTGACCTGTTAATATAGTTTGCCGGTGATTTCTTTAAAAAAATTTTATTCTTAAATTTAAAAATCAACAACGATGATATATTTAAGAGAACAATATTTGTATTTTTTATTTTATAATCAATAAAGATTATAGTGTTACAAAATGTTAAAACTTTTTAATAAACAAATATTATTATAAAAACTCACTTCAACGCATGCGCATGAGTCGATTAAGATCTAGTTATTTATATAAAACAATCCGCTGGAAGCATTTGCTTATTTTGCGTACCCTAAGGGCCGACACTGATTATAAGTAACATCAATCAGTGTCAAAGCTAATAAATAAATTTACAGATGTCACAAATTAAATCTACTATCTAAATTATATTATATTAAATATATTATTTTTGTTATTATAATATAGGAATGCTGTGTAAGTTGCACATTTTTTAAGAAAAAAAAATTATCTTAAAATTGGATTGTATAAACAAATTGAAATTTTGGGCTTTATCTAAACAAGATGCTCAATAAAAACCAAAACAAAAAAAATTCGGTTTTAGACCCGAAAAGTTTAAAGAAGAGAAATTATAACACAATGCAAGAAGAAAAATCAAACTGTGGTTAATGTGTCATAAGTCAATGTATCATACAGAGATCATTCTTGTGGAAGATCATCAAACTAAAGCGTCAAAACTATTATTGACTAACCTTCGTTAAAGATTGTGAAAAATTACAAAGAAATGCGAAAATGCCATCGACACGCGCCAACAATCTATAAACAAGCCGAGATATTATCATCAATATCGTCCCCACATCTATTCATGCGCTGGTCGATAGATATCGTAGGACTACGACACAAATCCAAACAGAAAAGATTCCTCCTGGTCGTAATGGATTTCATCTCAAAATGGGTTCAAGCGCAGATTAAAGGACACCCAAGTCGAGCATTTCGTATGGAAAAACATCATCATAGACATGGAGTTACGTACGGTCATAACCAATAATGGCTTCCAATTCATCCCAACATGATTTGAAGAATTCCACAAAAAATGAGAAATACGCTTAACCAACTTAACGCCTGATATCCACAAGGAAACATGCAAGATGAGGCGATAAATAAGAAAATCCTAGATAGGTTAACAAGTGCCTAAACGCCAAGAAGGTATGTTGGGCAGAAGTTATTGAAGCATTCCTTTGGTCACCATCGAACAACTCCCCAATGAGCAACATGGGAAACCCCCTTCATTCTCGTCTACGGGTCGAAATGCGTAATTCCCACAAAAGTCAAATTTCTAGGAGTACAACAAAGATTACTTCCAGGAAAAGAGGTTTGAACAGTATTATGCTTCTAGACAAACTTAACCTCATCAACGAGTGCCGATAACATGTATTTTTACAAATTCGATCAAACTTACAAACAAACTGCCATAAAATACTATAGCTCAAACATACGAAGACGCCGATTTAAAGAGGGTAGTCTTGCAGAAAATTTTCAAAAACACCACCAAATGAAACACATGCAAACTTGGAGAAAACTATTACGTCGTAAAATATTTGAGAAAACCAACACTCTATTAAATATTTTGACAGAAAACAACAATCTACGATACATTTTGAAACGCCAACAAAGTATAATCTTAAAGAGATTTCACAATAACTCCTAAAACTACTTTCGTAAAGCCCGAAATGGAAATCATACGATAAGTCTTCAAGATAAAACTACCCCAAAACAGCTGAATGGTTAACCGATAAGACCATCTCATCAGTCAACCAAATTGACTTCACATGATACTTTACACCCACAACGTTTCTCACAAACACGTGGATAAATTGAGGAACCCTCATAAAAACACCATGAGTTATACAAAACAATTTTCTAAAAAATACAACCTTCGGGCAATCGTCCCTACCGTCGTAAAATAAGAGAACCCGGCTTTGCCCATTCACAAGGACTCGATTCTATGTACAAACATCACATGCCAGCAGATGTGGTCACCATCATAGGTACTCAAGATATTGTGTTTGGAGAGGTGGATAGATAGGACGACTAGTTTTCCAGGACCCTAGCTTTATTGCAAGCCCATAAGTCTCTCTTTTTTAATTCAACTCCTTGCAAAATACCGCCAAGGAACGTGCCTTTTCCCAAAATAAAATTATGCGACCTCTTGATCCAGCTCTACCTATCACATGCCATAAACGGCTTCACATCGAGTTTAAATGTTTCCGGCCGTAAAACTAAAAGAGGTTTTCATAACAAGCCATGACATTTTTCGGCCACAAGGTTGAAACCAAACCTTCATACCAACACAAATCATCTTTGATTACACAACCAAACAGAGTCATAAAACGACGACTTAGACACTTTCTCATAACGTTGATTCCTACCCAAAAGATATTATCTAGCCTTCGGACAACAGGAGGCGTCACAGAAGCCAAGAGATTGGCTTTTAGTGTAGAACATCTTCCCCGATGAAAGTTCCATCTCGGACTAACGCTCTCTAAAAAAACATTCTTTGCGATGAAAGTCACTATATGGGTTCAAAAAAGCTCCTAAAAATGGCACACAAAATTTGACAACACAATGATGTAAAACTGGTTTCAAAATTAATGAATGCAACAAATGCATATACCACAAATAGACCAAAAGTTGGTATGTTTTACTATGTTTACATGTAGATGATATGTTCATTATTGGAACCAATAAATTCATGATTAACCAGACAAAGAATATGCTCAAGAGAAAATTTAACATGAAAGATATGAGATTAACATATGTTTCTTGAGATTAAAATTTATACCAGCTCAAAATACCCGAGAGCCAACTTTACTCTCTCAAATAAGAGGTTCAGTCGTAGTAATTAGTGATCGAATCCACATGGAGCGTGTCACACAATAAATCAGATTAAACGTAAGATTAAGTTAGGCAAGAATATATTAAAGCAGTAAATAATTAATAATACAATAAATAAGATAGATGTGGTTTGTAAAAAAATAAGACATAAACTAGAATTTCAGGTTTATGTAATCCAAATTATGATATGAATGCTAAGAACATGTGATAATCAATCCTAGAACTGTAATGAACATATAAGATCTCCAGCTCTCACTGTGAGTCTACATGTCAGAATATGTACAATACTTTCATATGCGATACGAAACGAATGTTGTTCAATACACCTATAGGGTGTCGACGATACGCTTCCAAACATGCGTTAATGATCGGATCGATAAGTGTACTAAGTCGATTTTAAACCAGCGTGTCACTGCGCCTAATAATTTAGCTCAACAAAATTATATTCAGGTATGAACCTTCTCTTGCAGTTGTCAATCCTAAGATTAAGATTCTAGTTAGCTACTCTAGAATGCATACAATAAGATCTAACTCTGTGAAGGATTTCAATTAATCACCTTAGTAGTTCTAAATCAATAATTCTTCATAACCATATTAAACCCTAATTCTAACAAGAATTCTACTCAGACATAATCAAGCAAGACTTAAAGATAAACTTAATGAATAGCATAAATAGATTAGAGATAGAAAAACCGGAGTTCAAGTACTATACTCTGAAGGAGTTCTTGGACCTTCTCTCCAAAACTTAAAAAGATTGTAAGAATAATAAAATCTAATATGTCTCTCTTGCCTCAAAACTGGCATAAATATATATATATATATATATATATTAGGTCAAAACTTGTTAGGGCATTCTTGTGATTTTGTGGAAACTTCTAGGCCCAATTCTTGATCTTAATCCGGCAAGGCCTTATCGCGTGAGTGTCGATCAACATCAAGGGTGAGTGTCGACCGATACTTCCTCTGCACATCGACTATGTTTCCTCTTCATTTGCTCAACTATGGGGTTTTCTCCCTTTAAGCTCCATTTAGCTTCATAAACTCCATAATATTCCAGAACGTTCATAAACCTGTAAAGACTCTAAAATAGACTCCAAACATAACCTAAAAAGACTCTAAATAAGACATACTATGGTATAAAAAATTATAAAATCCATAGTATATCAAAAATCACAAGAAATACAAGCGGAATTATCTTATCTCAAACTCCTTTCAGAACTACTCTAATAGCACGACAAAAATTTTGTTAGATACCCAACTTCACTTGGCAAAAAATTGAGGTGAAACGGTCTTACAAAATGAGTATGCACGTGTGATCAGAAGTTTAATGTACTTGACAAATTGCACTAGACCAGATTTAGCACACACAGTAAATGTACTGAGTCATTATATAAGTAATCCAGGTTAGAAATACTAGAAAGCTATAACGAGAGTACTGAATTACTAGCGATATATCAAAAACTTTGGATTGAATATGGTAAATAACCAGCAGTTTTCAAAGGATATAGTGAGGCTAACTGGATATCAGATTCTAAATTCTCTAAATCCACAAATGGTATGTCTTTATATTAGGAGGGGCACCAATATAGTGGAAATCTACCAAACAAACAGTATTAGCCAAATCTATATACCATAGAATCGGAGTTCGTAGCCTTAGACAAAGTAGTCAAAGAAGCGGAATTTCTTAGAAACTTTTTGGAAGATATTTTGATGTGAAAGAAACATCTGTCAGCTATACAAATACCTTGTTATAGTCAATCCATTATAGCTTACGCTCATAGTAATCTCTACAATGGTAAGTCTCATCACATCAGAAGACGACACAAAACCATTAGACAACTAATCTCAAATGTTGAAATCATAATAGACTACATCAAGTCGGATGATAAACTAGAGGATCCATTGTCATGAGATATAGTTGCAGAATCATCAAAAGGAATGAGTTTAAAGCCTATGACAAATGAGGATGCTTGATGGCAGTCCTATCTACCATGACTGGAGATCCCAAGATATAAATCCAAAGGGAAAGAAAAATCAAACAAAATCTACTGACAACACTTCGAAACTATAATCTCCTCCGAGCTTCTAAGATTATAAAAACTACTATAAAATGTGAGAAGGATAAGTATATGCTTTTAATGATTCCATAGCTTTGAAAGTAGAGTATTACTCAAAATATTTCATGGTCAATTACCGGCTGAGTATGAAATGGGGCCATTTCTAGAAGAATAAACGTAAGCTATATTATCTAAGTTCACTCATGAAAACCAGGAAAAGTTCAAGGTCAAAATGAACACAATACAAAACTAATTTGTACGAGAAAATGACGTTGTGTTATACATGTTGTCTTAGTCTACATAAAACACTGGGTGGTTCAATAAATCAAATTCACCTTCTGGTAAAGTAAACCCCAATATATATAAACTATCAGTGGTTTAAGGTTTAAAAATGCCATCAACTCAAACATGATGAATTTTTTTTTTTGCAAACACTCTCGTTGGCCTGTCAATTTAAGTAAAGTCTGTAAGATATAACTAATTTTATTCAGAGTTGAGTCCCTAAAATGTTCAAAGTCATATTTATTCATGTGAAGGATTGTTGGAAGTCTTTTTTGACTAAAACATAAGGCTGATATTTTTGAATTTCTGGTGGCCTTTCCAGCCAAACCGGCGGTTGTCATGGTCGGACTAATAGGTCGTTGGAAAGCTTCCAAAAAATACTATAATCTAGTAGATTCAAACCTCAAAAAATTGCCTGAAAATAATGCAATGAAATTGGTAACTTGGTGTAAACTAAGCACTGAAAATTTAACTAAGTCTCCAACACACCAAAAGTCCCTTTGGGCACATCAACAATTTTTGAGTTGTATATATATATATATATTCACAATCTTATACATGTTCAAAGGCTTATAGGAGAGAGAAGTTGGCTGCCCCACGCCATCGCCGACGCTAGGTTTTAGATCTTGGGTTTTGGTGGAGGAGGGCCTCTGGTCCGGTAACTTTCTTTTTGGACCAAATTACTTTCAATTTTTGGCCTATTTCCTAACAAAAAAACATGATGTTCGTGTTTAAACAACACATAATTCTTCTGAAAACAACACACACGAAGTCTATTTTTTTGCCAAAGATGCCAAAAATAAGAATAAGTCAACAGAAGGAACATTTTGCAGAAGAAGTTTCTCAACGCTCCACTCCCTATATTTTTGCTCATGTGTGCATGTGCAGCGTATGTCACAAATATGTGAATATTTCATTTCCTCTTTAAATAAGTTTTCTCTTCTCGTTCATTCAATATGTTTTTCTCAAAGTATTTCCTCTAGTAAAAGATCCCTAAACGTAAGTTAGTTCGAAAGTGTTTCGTGGTCTATTAGTTCACATAGAGCGTTCACATGTGACATGTAAATGGGTATTTTGTGGTTTTCAAAACTTTTTTTTAATGATTCATTTATATATATTCATTTTTTCCTTATAATAGTTTTATCATATTCATTGTTATTTTCGATTCAGATTTCTGGCTCTTATAGCCTTCTCATTACATTGATCTCTCTATCCATAAATTAACTCTCTAAACCGCTAAACTAAAAAAAATAACTCGTTTAAGCACCAAAATCTTGCTATTAGGAACATCACCAGACCTATATACTTTGATATATAATTCTTCCAATATACAATCTCCACACAAAGAAGAAACATTAATTATTTCAAGTTCATCAGAAAATCCAAAATGGCTAGAACAGAGCTACAAATAACTTTCTCCATTTTGTCAAACGTACTAGCACTCCGTTGAGTCCAGCCCACAAATCCAAAGTTTGTTCGAGCTCATGTCAGTGTTCTCTAAACACTGCCGCTCTCCTCAGCCATGCTTTTGCGACGTCTTTTACTCAAGTCAGTGTTCGCTTGCCGACCTCTTCTCTCTGTGTTAGTCTCCATCAAATCACCTGATTATGAGAAGAAAGAAATAGTGACCACAACGCATACCATAAAAAAAATTTTTTTTAGGATTTGTTCGTTCTCAATTCTCTGCCGTCGTCAAAATTGTTCTTTGAATCACTTTTTCTTCTGGTTTTGTTCCTCATGATAGAGAACCATCAGCGTGTCATGCTCATTTCAGATGCGAGTTAATGAATATGGTGTTGATGGGATCTTAATCAGTTGATCTGAAAGCAATGCTTCAAAAATCATAGTGGTTTCGATGAGTGTGACTCAAAGCAAGCTCTTACTATGGTAGAGCTACTATGTCGATCGACGGAAGGATGACTTTAGTTTAGTGAACTGCACTATAGCAATTAAAAACAAAGACAATTTTATTGTATTTTCATGGCTGTAACTAAAAGCAAATAACAAAAGATAAAAGTTGCGATTAGAATAGTACTCCATTTTTTATTCTAAAATCGTGTAACACCAAAATGCAATTGGGTTTTAGTCTAATGTATTACTTCATCTTTTTCTTCAAAAGAGAATATTTTAAAATGATTCCAAAAAAATTATTCCATTTTTGTTCTAATAATTATTACTAATCTCTTCTACTTATAAACAATTACCAATCATACTTTATTGATCTAAAAGTCTTTAAAGCCTCATGCAAACACTCAAAGTCATTTTTCTTCTTTCTTTTCATTAAATGGAATTAAAAAAAAAAGCTATAAAACATGATTTTTATTTACAATTATTAAGATTTATGTAATGCTAAAAGCCTAAAGCCAAAAGTCTTCGCTGAGCTGGGCCAAAGTTTTGACAATAAAGAAAAAAGCAAGTGGTGTAAATTGTAACTAGACGAGAGTCTGGTGAGAGAGTTTTGGAAAAGAGTTAAGGTGTTCTTTTTGGGGTAATTTTATTATTTGTTAGTAAAAAACTACCCCAATAGTTTGAAAGTGACCTAAAGTGTTATGAAAGCTGCTAAAAGTGATATGTTATGTAATTGACTCTTTAATATTCTCATAAAAATAGTTGCGTAAACTTTACTCTTCTGTCTTTTTAAGAAATGATTATAATCGTAATTTTTTTGTCAACTATCTAGTTATAAGAAAAAAAGACACAAGGTTCTCTCCCCACCCTATCTCTCTCTCGCGACGCACTCTCGCGACGCAAAAAGAAAATCTCAGATCTGGGTAGCCACGGCCTCTGGACGGGTGCGTGAGAGTCCTTTCCGGGGCCGGCGGCGACCCCCTTCTTCTCTATCCTATCGTTTTTCCTTTGATTCACTGTGGTCTCCTCCACTCTTCTCGTCTTGTTCGGTTCTCTGCTCTGGAGACCCGCTGGCTTTGTCTTCGCACGTGAGAAGCTCCGGGTCGGTGTGTTTCAACCAGGTGATTGAGACTAGACCCGGGTTGGGTGCGGTCTCTCTCGGTGAAGTCGGCTCTTAGGGTTTGGCAGGAGGCCCCTTTAGCTTCCTATAGTGACAGCAGCGCGTGAAGGTGGTGGTTTTTCTCATCTTCTGCTCCGGTTTCGGTATCGTACTGTTTGGTCGGCGGCAGGTGAGTGGTAGGTTGAAGCGGTATCGTCTTCTCTTCCTTGGTGTCTCGGAAGCAGAGTGTTCTGACTTTGCTTGTCTTGGGAGTTATGGATTTTCCGTTTTGCTCAGATGCGGGCTTTGCCCGAGTTGCTGGTGTGTGTCGGGTCTTGTGGTTTGGTTCGTGGTTGTGGTGGTGCTGTGGTGTTGGCGGTAGTTGTCTATGTCTCCTCTGAGGCGGCGCGGTCTCACCCTGTTAATTTTCTTCCTCTTCCTAGATAATCTTTTCTGTCATTTGGTTGAGCTTAGTCAACTTAGCCTCTCGAAGCTCTGGTTGTTCGTGGGGTTTGTACTATGCCACTGGTACATCGTTTGACAGTACAAGCATACCTCCCTTCAGTCCTCGGAGATGGTGATTGGCGTTTTAAAAGATGGCTTCTTGTGGTCTGAGTAGTTTTCTCTTATCAGTGGCTCAATCGGCATGTAGCATATCCCGGTGCCGTGAGCAACCTTCTCATGGTAATGTTACCGCTAAAGCTTTTGCAGGTCATGGAGCATTGTTCGGTTTCATTTAGCAGCAGTTGTCCCGTATCCGCTTTCTTGTTTCTACATTCTCGGATTAGAGGTCCGTTCGGTCTCTTTGTATGTGGACGGTTCAGTGTTGTAGAAGCTGTGCAGCCGGTTATTGGCATTTTAAATGGAGGCTTCTTGTGGTCTGAGTAGTTTTCTCTCATCAGTGGCTCAATCGGCATGTAGCATATCCTGGTGCCGTGAGAAACCTTCTCATGGTAATGTTACCGCTAAAGCTTTTGCAGGTCATGGAGCATTGTTCGGTTTCATTTAGCAGCAGTTGTCCCGTATCCGCTTTCTTGTTTTTACGTTGTCGGATTAGAGGTCCGTTCGGACTCTTTGTTTGTGGGTGGTTCAGTGTTGTAGAAGCTGTGCAGCCGGTTATTGAGCAATTTTCAAAGGTCTGTATTCTGTAACCCTCTTCTACATTGCCTTCGAGCTTAAAGTCATAGATTATTACAAGCCATGAGGCGTTCACGGGGAGCTAGCTACTCCGGAGATGACATGAATGGTCCCATCCGAGGCAACAAGGAGAACCTCACATATCTATGGACATTGTCGTTGGTTGAGAACGATAACCGATACCTAAGAATTTTAAAAACGTGCTGGTGGAACGTGTTGGGTTTAGTGGGTGGGTAAAGCCGGTTTTGTAATACATTGACTTAGAATATTTTTTTTCAATTTGAGCTTGTACTCGGATATGAATCCCCTATTTTTGGGGTTAAATTAATATAATATATATTATTAAAAACAATATATATATATATATATATACATATATTTTGTCGAGGATTATAATCATTTAATCTCGTTAAATCTTGTGGAGTCTCTTAGTATTTTATATTTATAACTGTTTTGGATTTGTTATGACTATAAATACTATTAACGCGATATAAATTTCATTACTATTCATATGGTATATAGAATATAATATATACTAATATGGATAATCTATTCTGGAGAAAGAATAGCATTGTCGAGCCAGAATTAGACAGAGATCCTTATCCTTGGATAATCTGGTATATTTGGAAGCCCGAGATGACAAGCTCTTTAGGAGGATAGACATGGATCCATTAGAGCTAGTTCCTTATGCGGAGAGTGAGTGTCAAGGTTGGTTCAACGTAAACAAGATGGTGCCACCTATTCCACAAGTTCACAGTATTGAGGAACCCCAAGTCTTAAGCTTGGGGAATAACTGAATGATAGATGGATTATGGACATCTACAACACAGTTTAGTGGGTGTGGATGGGTTTGGATGGATAGCTTGGGGAAGGTTCAACTTATGGGGACACGAAATTACCCACACCAAGAGTCTGCCTTGCATTCAGAAGTGGAAGCACTACGATGGGCGATGGAGAGTATGCTCCAGCATTCGACATATGAGAGCTTTGGAACGGGTTGCAAGAATTTGATCACCATAATTAAGGACCCCCATGCTTTGCCAAACTTTTCAATAGAATTGGAGAGGATAGAGATTCTACAAATATGCTTTTCGGACTTCAAGATCGTTCATATTCCACGAGCGCAAAATCAGATTTCAGATTTTTTAGTTAGGACTGCGAAATCTTTCTATAGGGATCTATGTGTTATTGGTTGTTCTATTCCGGCGTGGTTACCCAAACTACCTCACGTTTAAGTAATAGAATAACATTTCGTTGTTAAAAAAAAAGAATATAGGATATAATATAGATATATGAAATTCAAAAAAAAAAACGAGGTATATAATATTCTTTTCCACCCCATGGTAACTTGAAAGCAACTCGTTGCACACGGTTTGTAATCTATACCACTCAACAAAAAAAATTGCAATGGCCAAATAAACACGCAACAAAATTTGTTGATGGGCATATCTGCAATTTGTTGGATCATATGAATAAATAAATAAGATGGGCATGAACGCGTCCAACAATTTCAAAAAATAAATAAAAACAAAATAATAGAATGACCACTTGGAAATCCCCAGTTATCATATATATTTGTGCAATATATTGAAAATTAAGAGAAATGTGAGGACTGAAAAGCATCATTAGATTCTTTGTTTTGCCAGTTTTAGCTAAGATTTGTTAAGCGAAAGTATTTTTCGGTATGAACACAAAGTTTCAAGTGAACTTATTGATAAGATAAATTATATTTATACGTTTTTAATCAAAATAGCCAATTAATTCTATCAGCGTATTATTTATCCTATAATATTACGACGGATTTGGCGGTGGAAACGGGGGTGGCCGCAAGTGATTTCCTTCTCAATAATATAAATATTTTTTTTTTTGTCTCTATGGATTATGTTTTCTTACATGGGACTTACGTGACAAAAACTTAAGAGAAGAACTTTTTGTAACACCCCAAAACTAGCCCAATTAAAAACTTTTAAAGTCTAATGGGTTCTCTACAGCCCAACTAGAGATTCCTAGGGTTTTCCCTTTCTCCACTTATAAAAGCAAGCTTCCATCCTTTTAGTCCCGCATCAGAAACATAGAAGTGAAACCCTGCAGAGAATTCCCGGAGATCAGAAGCCCTAGCCGTCGACTCCCTTCCTCTCTCCCCGCGCCGCCTCTCTCCTCTCTCTCTCTCCTCGCCGCGCCTCTTTCTCTCTCTCGGTCGCGTCTCTCTCTCCTTGCCGTGAGCAGCCGCGAGTGGTGGTGGTGGCCGCGTGGTGTCATAGATCTCAGATCCGGTTTCTCTTACTCCTTATTCTCAGATCCAGATCTAGGCTAAGGTGAGGTGTTCTACCCAGATCTCTTTCATGATTTTTTATATTGTTGAATGGGTTGCTAGGATTGATTAGATCCTGTTTG
>NC_027751.1:18315934-18318342 GCF_000695525.1 Brassica oleracea var. oleracea | reverse complement strand
CCCAGGAACCCCGGTTGGAAATGGGGAAGGGGCGGGTGTTTCAATTGGTATCAGAGCCAGGTTAAGGTCCCTTAATACTAACTTAAGGGATCAGCGTTTCCGCTATTGCCCGTTACTTTCCTTATGGTTCTGTTGGACCCGCTGTAGTCAGTGTTGAAAGAGAGTTCGAAAAAATTCGAACAGCTCAGAGTCTCCGGTCAAGATCAGGTCAACAAAAAGTCCTCGTACCGCAGTGTAGTGGAGTTTCAGAGATTCAGGAATGGGTAACAAAGAGTTGTAAGGCAAGTATACAGAGGGATTAGTCGCCTAGCACGACAAGTTAAGGGGGAATGGAAAGTCGGACCTACGAGCGGAAGGAAACGTCTCGCCGGCGACACCGCCTCACACCGGGCCGGGAAGTCCGGGGGGAAGAGAGACGAACGCAAGGCCGAGGCGTGCGCAGCTTCACGGAGGAATTAAACTCTGCAAAGAAATGGACTCCTGGCATTCCGATATAACAGTCAAACTCGTTTCCACATAAAAAAAAAAAAATATGGGCGCGGGTCCAACCACCATGGCGTGGGCCCGCCGATGAGGAAGAGGCGAACCAGGGCGGCCAAGGGACTACCGGCGAGAGAGTAGGTGAAAGCCGATTTCAGATTGTGAGAACTAAGCTAAGGATCATCTTGGGGTAAAAAGGATGATGGAGGATCACCTTGGGGTAAAAAGGATGACGGAGAGTTATCTTGGAGCAGAATGCGAAATGCTAATAAGGATATGGGATCTTCATAGGGTAAAAAGGGACGATAAGAACCACACCGTGGATGAGATTTCATGGAATGCTGAAGCAGCACTAGTTTTGAGAAATGATTGAAAAACTGCCATCTCTGCATGACTACTATTACATTCTGATCAGGTCTTTGTTTTTACGCTGCAGGATGTCTTCACCAGTGCATCACGAGCTCGGAGAAAGACGCATGCGCTATGGACCAAAAGGGACAAGGGCGTACGCCCGCAAGCCCTACTGTGACGCTTGGGGTGACATGGTACCTGCACTCTTCCCAGACGAAGAGGAAATGGAGTTCGCGGAGCAGCCGAACGCCCCCATTCCAGGAGACGACCGTGAGGTGCCGGGTTTTGATGCCCCATTTTCAGCGGGCAGCCGAGTACAGGCGATTGTACCAGGGTCAGGGGACTTTCCAGTTTACGCCTGAAGTTGACATGACACCGGCCACTAAGGGCCGAGGGCGCCCAAGGACGACGGGGCCGACCAGGGAAGGTCCGGGACCAATTAGGATGGAGGACAGTGTACCAACGAGGAAACGTGGGCGTCCAAGGAGGATTCCGAGCATTGATGCAGAGAGCCTGAGGAACATAACCGGAGTATGTCGGTGTGGAATAGTGATGCAGGCCAGGCAGGGACCGCGCTCAGTCCGGGAGTACACAGAGGAATTCCTAGAGTCAGCCAAAAGATGCAAGCCCAAGACAGCGGAGGATTGGTGCCGGTGGTACAAGGCAGGACTCCGCGAAGAAATTCGGGGAAAGCTGATTGGTGTGTTGGAACCATGGGAATTCGCCTTGGTGAACCGGATGGCCGGTCAGGCAATGGAGGCTGAACGGACACTTACTCGTTGGGTCGTCGCCATCTCGAGTTCTAAGGAGGACGTAGAGGTGGAAGAGGATCCATCGGAGGACTCAGAGTGGGAAGAGGAGTCGGCGTCGTCGACGGGGAGTGGCCGCGTGGCTGGTCCTAAGCCGGAAGGGGAGCAGAAGTCTCCAGTTCAAAGTGGCTAGTTGCGATTCCTGAATCAGCTAGTAGGAGTAGGACACGATTTTCTTCATTCCTATTGTTCTTTTTAGCTTTTCATTGTTTGTTATAAGGATATTCGCGGATTTTGGCGATACCTTGAGACCTATCTATTTATTGTAGTCCTACTCCATTTCATTTATTAAATTCATTGTTGGTTTTAAATGAACTTGAGCAAGTAAGATGCCTTTTGTGTGCTTCCCTTGATTGTGTTTGGAAACTTTCCTCGGGTTTTGAGATGTTAAGGTTTAAAGCCTGAAGATTGGAATTCGGGGCGAATTCCGATTAACAGGGGGAGAATTGTAACACCCCAAAACCAGCCCAATTAAAAACTTTTAAAGTCTAATGAGTTCTCTACAGCCCAACTAGAGACCCCTAGGGTTTTCTCCTTTCTCCACTTATAAAAGCAAGCTCCCACCCTTTTAGTCCCGCATCAGAAACATAGAAGCAAAACCCTGCAGAGAATTCCCGGAGATCAGAAGCCCTAGCCGTCGACTCCCTTCCTCTCTCCCCGCGCCGCCTCTCTCCTCTCTCTCTCTCTCCTCGCCGCGCCTCTTTCTCTCTCTCGGCCGCGTCTCTCTCTCCTTGCCGTGAGCAGCCGCGAGTGGTGGTGGTGGCCGCG
>NC_027751.1:18300645-18315787 GCF_000695525.1 Brassica oleracea var. oleracea | reverse complement strand
TGTTAGGATGATAGATCATATTGCATCAGGACTCTCATACTGATTAAGAACTTTACACGAACGGGTTTAATGATGATTGATGATAGACTGATTGTTTGACTGGTTGAAGATTTGTGGTTTGTGATTGAGAGTTAGGATGGTTAGAAAGAAATGAACGTAGGATCATAAGAGAAAGGTTAACCGGTCTGGATAGATGAATGATAGGATATCTATGAATGAATGTTAAATGGATTGAGTGTGACACCGAGAACGGGTAGCGTCTAAAAAAAAGAAAGTAAGAAAGAGTCTAAGGGTTTAAGGAAATGATAAGGAAAAAGGAAAAGTTAATTGATTGAAATACGAACCACCGAGGAACTGGTGGGGAGTATGGGAAAACCCGGCGGCCGTAGCGTTCAAAAACGGCAGGTTAAGAATATAGGCGCCGGTAAGATTGAGTCACGCCGAGTCTTGGCGGGAAGGGGCCGTAATACACTGCAAAGGGTATAGACTACATCCAAGGGAACCGGATGCCGAGTGTACCAGGGCAGGCGGCTCCACAGGAACGCAGCAAGAAAAGGGGAGGGTTGGTCCGCTTGAGCTGTGTAGGTCCTAGAGTACTAGGATGACTGGAGTCTTAAATAATAAACTGAATTGTGCGAATTGAGTGATGACTGAGTTCATTGCATTGCTTGTTTTCGTGAAATGAAACCTTAATAGCTAGTCAAGAAATGGGTGTAGTGACTAGTCGGTTCTCGTTTCGCATTGAGCAGTATAAAAGCTCATGGGGGAGACTGGTCTAGAATCGCTTCACTGAGTATTCATACTCACCCCTCTTTTTCTCTCTTCCTTTTTGCAGAACTATAACGGGACACACGCAGATGTCGGGAAAATAGACGTGTGTCCTAAACCCCGCGCCTAGGAACCCCGGTTGGAAATGGGGAAGGGGCGGGTGTTTCACTTTTTCTGATCAACTTGGAACTTCTCAACACTTTTTCAGCGAATGAACTTGCGCATTCGTCAAATGTCAAGTACTTCGAAAAACGTACGAATTGATACAGTAAAAAATATGATTTGATTTTATGATTTTTTTTTTCTCAGCATGTATAACTCAATATAAATTTAACTGAAACAGAAGGGGCATGTTTAAATTCTAAAACCGAGAGGTGGTATCCTATTGGCAATCTTTTGGGGTGTGATGTGTATCCACATTAGTTATGAGTTTCGATTCTTTCTGGAAATTAAATTATCATCACTTGAACAGTCTGGGCTTGGGCTTCGGCTCAAATGGTTTACATGGTAGATCGTAACAGATGATTGGTTCACCCCCTAGAATTAGTCGGAAGGTATTCCAAACTCGGGTCTGGCAGTATGGTAGCCAGTCCACTCTGTAGCACTAAGTGCGTTCCTCCCGAGACTGACCGGATCAGCCGACAGAGTTTATAAAAAAAATAATATTCTAAGCATATATTTAAACAGTTAAGAACAAATTCGTCTGCAAAATCTCATAAATTGAAAAAACTTGTTTGGAATCTCCACGAACTTCACCTAAGCTTAAATTGTTTCTGTGAAAAAATCATGCATAAACCCTTACTCATGAGACAAATCTCCAGCAATGCGGAATGCTCGCTAACACCGAGTACTCTAGATGTGGAACCTTGGAGACAACTGCTCACCTCTTCTTCCACTGCAGGCTCTCGCAAGAAATTTGCGAAGTTTCCACCTTCAATTCACCTTGTTCTTCATTTTCCTCAGAATTCTTCTCTTCCACCAATTGGATTAACCTCCCACCTTTGGAATAAAAATAAACGTGTTGCCGTGGATTTGCTGGTTCATCTGGATAAGCCGCAATCGTCTTCTCTTTGAGAACATAGACTTGACCCCATCAAATACGATCCTTAAAGCTCTTCCATCTGCTGAGGAATGGTAATGAGCTCAACATCTCCAAGCTCCTCCATCATTCTTCAGGTCCTTCTCACCCTCACTTCCAGATCCACCTGTTGATACCATCTTCTGCACCAAAGACGCAGATTGAAGAGCTTTGTCTTTGACTGCTGGCCTTGGTTGGGTCTTCAAGAACACCTCTTCTTTTAAGATCACTACAAGATCTATGACCCATGTCACTACCACGTCTCTTATGCTTGCATGGCGGAAGCCCTGATCACCAAACAGGCTTTGTTGTTACATAGCTCCTCCATCAACTACACCAAGATCTAGCTACAATCAGATTTACAAGTGCTCATAAGAGTAATTTCTTCAAAGCGAGGGCTGACAGAGCTCTTCGGGGTTTTGTCAGACATCGATTTATTATCACCCTCCTTTCTAATATGTCATCTTGGTTTCATCTCTAGATCTGTAGATTCATTAATGGGCTGGCAGACTCAATAGCCACGGCCTAGTTGTGTACTGCAAACTCTTCTTTGGGCTTTTCTTAGTGAGACCCTTTTAATGAATTTCCTTATTGCTAAAAAGTACAGTTTCGTATGGAAGGAAAAAGATAATTTAAATGATTGAGAATTGATTATGGAGGCGTATGCTGATTACGAGCATGATCGGGTGTGCATGGGAAATTAACCGGAAATAAGAAGGGTCAACATGATCGTGAACATTAGAAAATCATCAAATGTCATGACTTCTGAACACAATTTCATGAACAACTAAGGCAACATGGAAAAAGCAAAATGGGAAATGGTGGAGAATCCTGACAGTGAATAATGTAAGCTCAGAAAAAAGAGCTTGTTCGTTTTGGACGTATCATGAAGCAGATGAAGTGCTATAGATGCAGAAGACGATTATTAAACGGTTAACTAAGAGTGACGTGTGATTTATCCATTTACTAGTGTTACTCCCATGCTATGCACATATCAAATCTCTTATATTTTTAATTATTTTATTATAATTTTAAATTTAAATAATTAGTATTTTACACGTAAAGAACCGTATATAATATTGAAGCAAATATGCTGAAACTGTTTTACAAAATATCTGATTTTCTAAAAAATAGATAGGCTCATATATGTTTGTAAGCATTTAATGTTATCATGAGCCTGCAACATATTTTTAGAAAACAAACTACTATTTACGCAAACACTCATCAACTTCATACGAAACATAATTTTAGAAATCAAAATTTGTGTACCTTTTCATCCAAAAATCTGAGAGACCAGTAATCTAATTTTCCATTTTTTTGAAATTAATTGAGCTGGGAAATAGCAATATATTCCAGTGGCATCTTCAACCTAAATTTTGCAGAAAGAAAGAAACGATTATGTATTAGAGAAAAAGAAAAGAATTATTCTAAGAAAATTGATAGAAAAAACATAAACCTGCAGCAGAGCTTTTTGGTTACACTCAAATTCATGATCTCTTTATGATCTCTTTTTACATTTGTTCCCTCCATTTATAGCAAATATGTAAAGAACGTAATTTTTGTTGCACATGGATGGGTAAAACGTAATCCTTCATAAAAACGTGAACTTTATATTATTGTTGCAGGAAAACTTAAGATATATAACAATGGAACACTTACTTTTTCTTTTTGATGATGTGCTGTAGAGTATAGACACAATGCAACAATGCACTGATTGTTTTTAAACCAAAAAAAAAATGCACTGATTGTTTGTTCTATGTAAAGCTTAGACCTGAGTACAATTTAGAGAACATTAACCTTTATCGCCATGTGTCAAAACTTAGAGTCTCACCTTTGAAGACACGATGCTTTGTAGATACAATGGAGAGAAGAAAGTAATTTAATTTATATTAGAGATGAAGAAACAGTTTTATACCGAAAAAAAAAGAAAACAGTTTCAAAATATATGAGTAACGTGGGATGGGTTTTTGAGAAAAATTAGGAATATAGGTAGTTGAATATTTGAATTGCTGAAATATAGGAAAAAAATAATTGTTTTTAAAACTTTTGCAAGTTTTAAATTTTTTTAATTGTTTTTTTTAAATTTTCACATAGCAATATCTGATTCGCCAGGCGACTTGCGCTTTAGTATATAAGGGATCTTGGGAGATTGCTTTGGTGTGAAGTAATTAGATACAATCTATCACAATATTAGAAAAGAAAATATTTTGTAACATACATAATAATGTAGGACCTCGGGTTAGGTTAGACTTAAATTCTGTGAGATAAGAATGTAGAACAAGAAATGTGTTCTTGACGGCTAAGGCATGACAATTGGTGAGTGACTTGTGAGTGTAGCTCGACCATTGTATTGATATCAATAAAATTACCTTATAAGTGATTTGTACTCTCTAAAATAAGAGGTTCCGGATTTCACAGGGAGCAAAGGCACACAATAGATGTAGGAACCGAAATTCGCACTGTCGATTTTCCGTAAAATAAGGAAAGATAGAAAACCTAAATTTCCCAGAGGTCCCGAATTATCTGCATAAACACACGAAAAACGAAAGAGACAATGCTAACAGAATATTGGAAGTAAATTGCGCAGAGGCGTAATATTGATTGATAAAAGAGCAGGGTTACAAGATTCGCGAGAGATAAGTTGGACGGAGTTTTGCCAGACATGTTAATCTTAGAACAAAAGCGAAAAGAGTCTAAGTAAAATCGAGCCGCCTAAATCCTAAGTTTTCCTAAGCTAACTGGACTGGTCTAGCTCGGCGGATGGCCAAGCTGGTCGCGCGTTTGATCCATCTCGGCCATCCATCGAGCTAGACTATTTTTTTTAGTTCCGGGATTCGTCTTTCTTTGAAACTTATGCTCGGGAACTTTTACCGAGAATGTGTCGAGAAGGTTTCTGCGAGGAAATGTGATTTTAGACGTTGATTTCGAGATAACCGTTTTTGACCCCAACAGTTAGCCCCCCCAGCTCGTAACCTTTGAGTTTGAATCTTGCGGGCGAGTGATGGTGTTAATCGGAATCCACGGTTAAAATTGCTTTTTTCCTGAAAGATTTCTTCTGATTATTTTAATGCGGAAAAAATTACTTCAACTCCTGATTTCCTATAAGTAGTGACCTCCCTTCTTCATTCTCTCCACATTCTCTCAATCTCCCAAGTTCCCTTTGCATTTTCTCTCAGAGGGATGTCTTTTTTTTTTCTTTTTTAATAAGATGTCTTCTTCCAGCAATGTCCAGAGGGGTGGAGATGTCGAGATGAGCGACGCCGCTGGTGTAAGTCCGTCGGTTCTCCCTCCCGCCAGCGAGAATTCGTCAGCTCTCACTGTCGCCGGGGCTGTTCCGGCTCATATTGCGGAGTTTCTCTCCTTCCAAAATGAGATGGCCCGTTGCGGGGCCGAGGAGACGGCGAATCCCACACATGGCGTACCTCCACGACCTGAGGTTCCAGTCGAGGCCCTAACTCCCGAGGTTCTCCTTGTGTGTGACCGCCATGGAGGTGTTAGCGCCTAAGGTCGAAATTCAGCCGTCAGGTTACTCTATGACTCCGGCTCGTGTCGCTGAGACTGAACCGGCTCAAGAGTCGATGCCTCCTCCGCCGGCCAAGAGGGAGATCGTCTTAGGGTTTCCTGCTCCGAGCGCGACTTTGGCCGCTGTCTCGAAGAGTCGGAAGAGGCCGAGTGCTAACCCGGATGCGGCCAAGAGGAATAGATGCACCGAGACTGGCGTTCTTCCTACCAAGGCGTCAGGTTCGGGTTTGTCGTCGCGACATCGTGCTAAGGTTCATTTGTCGCAAAGAACTTCTCTCTCTTAGTGTGTTCGTGCTTGATCGCTTCTTGATCACTCATGTTTGTCTTTGAAGTTTGTTTCGCTGATTGACGGGATGATTGGTGAGTGCTGATCGGAGGTCGAGCATCTCGCTAAGGAATTGGAGGAGTCGAGAGAGAAGTCCTCGCAGCTCGAAGGGAAGTTGAAGGTCATCGAGGGCGCTCATTCTCTCAAATAGGCTCTGTTCGAGTCTAGGATTGGCGAGCTTGAGCGAGATCTTGGGAAGACCGCGAGCTCCTTGCTTAAGGCGAAAGAGGCAAAGACATCCAAATCTTTGAAGTTGCGTTGGCGAAAGCGCAAGGTTAAGAGTGGAGAGGGATCGATGGTTTGCGAGATTGGAGAGGCCAAGGAGGTCGTGTGCGCTGAGTTCCAGATCTGCTTGTTGGGGAAAAATATTCCATGAAGCGATTACTCCAGCTTCCGGCTTCAAGGTTCCTGCTTCCAGGTTCCGGGTTCCTGCCGCCGGGTCTGGGTCCCTTCCCCTAGATCTGGGTCCCTGCCTCCAGCCTCCGGCTTCCAGGCCGAGTGATTTATCATGCCTTAGGATAAATGGAAATCTTCCTTAACCAGCTTGGACAAGAGGGAAAAAGGAAGTATTTCAATACATATGACCTCCCTTAAGAAAAAGGGAAATATTCTATTATCTAAGGATATAATGAATATTTCCAAATCCAAAGAAAGAGGCACGACCTCCACTATAAATATAGGTTTCTAAACCTAAAGAAAGGGGTCCGAGACGTCCTTGACCAGAGCTCACAATTCCATAGCCGCCAAGGCAAGGTTCCATACCGAGAAGACCTTCTTCTTCGACATGCCTATGATAGGCTGAATCCATGCGATTACTATCAACTAGATGAATATATATGCTCCCTGCAGCACTTCTACAACTCTACTTACTGGTTCAGGCCACGATCTCCAGCTCATCAGCAGGGTCCCTCCATGCTCACTGAAGCATCTCGACACATCATGCTCACTGCAGCATATCGACAGGTCTACCATCTATTTCGGTCATGTGCCCCCTAGAACAGATGACTCCTACCAACTACAGAGTTTCGTGCTCCCAAGGCTATGTGCCCATTAGTCCATATGCCCACTAGGGCCCCGTGCTCCCTAGGCCACGTGCCTCCATCAGGCTACGCGCCTCCATCAGGCTACGTGCCTCCATCAGCCTACGCGCGCATCTAGGCTCTGTGCCTCCAAATACATGAACTACGAACGGCTTGATCCCTCACTGAAGGGTACGTAGGCAATCCCCACTGAAGGATGCAGCTATAAACCCAAACACCTTCCACGGTTTCACACCTAGATGCTCAGGGACCCCCTAGTGGTCGGAACCATCAACTACAGATCAGGAGGCATCCAAGGACCGCCCCTGGTGGTCAGAACCACCAACTACAGATCATGAGGCACCTAAGGACCGGCTCTGGTAGTCGGAGCCATCGATCATAGATCAAGAAGACCCTGGGATCTTCACTCTCAGTAGGCGGCCCCCGCTTAACGACCAATCTCCCATGCTGCTACTACGGCACCGATGACTTATACTGCCCCATACCCATATGGCAGTATCCTAAGAGCAGGATCTCCTGGTTTATCAACTATGCAGGAGAATACACTCAACGACATGTCTCCTTCCTCCTATCATTCCGTAGAGCGGAGCACGGATCGCTTGTACACAAAAATACCCTAACAGTTTGGCGCTAGAAGGAGGGGCAGTTTTAAACTACGTGATAATGTGATAGGCGGAAGAGACATTACATCTATTCCTGCAAAATCCCTCAACCCCAGCCACCTGGGGGCCAGAAACGACGTATTCTCATCAGATCTAAAGCTCACGCAGCTGGAAACACCTCTTTAAGAGAGGATAACACATTGCTGATAGCAGTAGCAAGATTCAACGCAGGAACTACCAGGAATGCATCCTGCTGGTTCCAGATCCCAATAAGGAATCACACTTCTACAATCTCTGGTTCCTGCTGGTTCGGGTCTCAACTGCAAAGAAGGCCCCTGCAACCTTTGGATTTAATGATCCCGACTAGGAGTAGTCATCACCAACATCAATATCAATGGACAATTCACTAGCAACAATCTAGCAAGCCCTAGACACCAGGAATGCATCCAGGATCACAACTCCGCCACATATGAGAAGGATGAGAGGTCCTCAAGCAGGGCATAACATCTTCCGGCCGGGTTCACAACTTTGACGAATTCCAAAACCTAAAGGAGCCGCCAGAAGAGGAGTTCCTGGAAATACTGTAGGCATACCAGACAACCACTAAGAGGTAACTGGAGAACCACCTTTCTCTTTAGCTTCTAGAATCTAAGTGGTAGTGGAACCCTAGATAAACCTGATAGCTAGGGGGATACAACGCCTTAGAGTACTTGTCAAATTCGATTGGGGTTGTTCCGCGAAAGGAACCCTGCCCAAGCGCTGGGAACACTGCTGCTCCGCCTCCTGCAAAAGAGCCAGAGAAAATGCTAACTCTACAGCAAGGACTGCTGGTCCTCATACCCTCTACTCATTTGGAGCAAAGTGGAGTAAAAAAATCCAGAGAACGCATAATCCCGCTACCATTCATCCAAAAGGAAAAGCCAAACCTCTGGGTTCCAGGTTCCGGATCCCAGCTTCCAGGTTCCAGATCCAAGGTTCCGACCACCTTACTACCGCTTTTCCTGGCCATGTACCCTGATATACCTCTGAGGAAGACACGACCATGAGGAAATCAAGGGCAGATGAGCTAAGCGTTAACCCAAGGGGCTACACGCATCAACAACTCCCATCAGCACGCTCGTGGGAAAGGAGATTCAAGAAGAGGCGACGAGTCATCAAATGACGTCCAGAAAACGCTGAGAGTGGCTCACCCAATGGGAAGCATAGAGAAGCTTGGACGTTAAATGACATCGTGAAACACTGAGAGTGGCTCACCCAAGCGAGGGCAGAGAGCAGCTAGAATGAGTCATCGAACGACGCCTACAAAGAAGGAAATCCATGGAATATGAGCAAATCAATATTCGTGGATGATCAACAGTAGGAGTGGACTAATCATGTCCTAGTATGCATAAGAAAATGCTAACCCCTGTGAAGCAAGATAAGAATCACCTCATCTTGGAGAACTCCTTCTATCTAAACAACCGATTCCGGCTCCAAACCTAGGTCAATTCCTGTCTATGGGCCAATCTTGGTCAAAGATCACATGAGATCATGTCAACCCACACTCTCCAAGCCCAGGGACGAAGAAGTACTGTTGCTTTACCTGAAAGAATAGAAGCACACATGGAGTGTCGTCCTGGTGCAAAGAGCAAAAATATTGCTCCATACACCAGAGGTACAAAGGTCATTGGCAAGGCAGACATAGGAGCTCGCCAGCATCCAGGAACCTCCATGTTTCAGAAGGGTATACCCCAAAACCTTCGGGTTCCAGGAGGATAAATTCCAGAACCTCCGGGCCTCAGCAGGATATTTCCGTAATCGCCGGATTTCAAGAATAAACATCCACGATAACACAAGGGAAAGACTTGAGACCAGCTAAGAGGACCAGAAACTTTCAGACCACGCGTCCCACCAAAGTTCTATTGCCACGAAGCTGTCTTATGGATCTTGAAGGCATTTCGAACGGGTCCACATAAGCAACGGGCGTGATCTCAACAAACAGCCCACATCCAATCAACATCGAGAGTGGTCCATCTCCGGAGGACAGAGTGCGATGTTGTATTAAGTCAATAAAGACTCTGAGTTCGAGACTGCAAAGCAAATATTCACCTTCGGGTGCAATATCTATAGATCCTCCCGTGTCAGAGCACTGATTCCTCGAAACCTCCATGTTCCCAAGGATAAATCTACATGTCCAACAGGATCAGAACATGAAGCACTCATCAGGGACTACGAGTTCCTACATGATGTACGTCGATACCTCAGGGTAGTACGACAAAGAATCGGCATCCACGCCTTAATAAAGGGCCCCGTTCCTCCCGAAGAAGGAATGAGAAAAATCGCTGTCTTCACTCGACTACTACCTAGTAAAGAACTTCTCCATTCGAGTCAGGGTGTAGGTTTTTCAGAAGATCATTCTCCAGCCGATATCCAATCATGGGGCACATAAGCAGGAAGTAAATCGATAATTCGCTTCCGTTCCCCGGTCGTGTGCCATTCGGACCAAGGAAATATGTAGCTATGTGCCACAGGGGTCCTGCGCCAGGAAGACGGATCTCGCTTATCACTACAATGTGAATCCGAGATCAAGAATTCCTGCTTCCGAGCGGGGCAACAGATCACCTACAGCAGATTTCAACAGATACAAGTGATCTTCACAAGCCAAACCTACAAGTCTTGCCATCCACCGACATGCGAGGCCAGGATCCTGAATCTTCTTAGGTCAATCAACCTAAACAAGCCACAAGTCTGGGAATATCCATTAGACTCCGGTCTATCTCGGGGAAATTGACTCTCCTCCAGGTTCAAACACGGCCCAGAACTAAGAAGAACCCAGAAAAAGAGATTTCAGAGCGACATCCTATTCACGCCATGCCCAAGGGACCTGCCATCGACAAGCCGACGTTGATGCCCACTGAAGCATCAAACGTTTCTCCATCAGGTCCCGCGCCAACCAGAGAGAGCTACTTCAGGCCACCAGCCCCATGAATAGGTCTTGACATCCAATGGAATGCAACCAAGGTCCTGAATCTCGCCAGGTCTTGTCTAAGCAAGTCTAGAACCTGGGAACGTCTACTAGATCCCGGTCTATCTCGGGGAAATTTGTTCTCCTCCAGGTTCGAACACGGTCCAGACCTAAGAAGAACCTGGGAAAGAAAGATTACTAGAGCGATGCCCTGCCCAGGGGAAGCCTGCTGTGAATGAGCAACTCCGGTTGACTTGAGTGCACAGGTTATTCCCCGAGTTCGAGGACGAAATCGAGAAATAAGGGGCAAACTGGTTGGGAAAAGTCATACAGGCCTCGGGCGGGACACCTGCCTCCAGGTTCTTGTTAAGAGAACCTCCGGCTCCGACCCCTGCATCGATCCCTGCCTCCAGATCAATAAAAGGGATTACTAGTTTCTATGATCTTACGCATAAATGGAAAACCCACACATATGACGCATGGAAAATATTTGACAATCGCAGGATTTGACAATCGCAGGAATGGGCTAGAAAAAGCCATAGTATGCGGTCAAATATAGTACTCCTGCATGAAAGCTCAAGAGCCTACTCCCATGCAGGACACAGAGTACATATAATGCAAAAGTACTGCCTGAGGAGCTTACATGCTTACTCTCAGGCAGGGAGCATATTACATAACATGAAAAGTATTGCATAAGGAGCTTACACGCTTACTCTTACGCAGGGAGCATCGTACGAAACATGCCAATTCCTGCAACAACGCATGAGGCATAAGTACAAACGCAAAGTATTGTATTCAAACTCAGAGTTTGTACAGGGAGCGATAATGGGTATGTGACATAAAGCAAGAATGGGTCTGCGCAAGCCTGAGTGTGCTGTCAAAACTACCTAAAACCCCTGTGCAGCCTAAGGCGCATCGGGGTCCCTAGAGTACCATTGTGAAAAGTACATGTATTAAAACGCTACGAGCTAAACAATACAGGGAACACATGGTATATTTATTGCAAAAGTACTGTTAAATACATGGAGCAATTAAAACCCTTCTTCTCCAGACGTGGAAAGCAGTGAAGCCTGGCACTTGGGTAATAACACCCACACCAGCACCCTCTAAGCCTTTCAGTGACTTCCTCTAGAAGTAGAATACAACATAGGAACTCGATAGTGGCCAGCTTCCGAGCGGCAGAATGCGAAATCCGAACAGGTACCAGGAGTAGTCTTGCCTAGGAAGGCAAAGTACGGTCCCTACAAAACCAATTATTCCGGGTTCTTACGAACTCCTGGTCTAAACCCCCGGGTTATTAAGAACCTTCGGGTCCCCATGCAGTCTCCGGGTCCTGAAAAGATCTCAGGGCCTGGAAAAGGTAAACCTCCAGGTTCTTATATAACCCCGGGTTCAAAACGACCTCATGATCCTAAATACGACCTCAGGGTCTGAAGGAACTTCCGGGTTCCCAAACGACCTCCGGGTCCATATTCGACCTCAGGGTACTAAATACGACCTCAGGGTCTGAAGGAACTTCCGGGTTCCCAAACGACCTCCGGGTCCATATTCGACCTCAGGGTACTAAATACGACCTCAGGGTCTGAAGGAACTTCCGGGTTCCCAAACGACCCCCGGGTCCTTATTCGACCTCCGGGTCCTAAATACGACCTCGGGGTCTGAAGGAACCTCCAGGTTCTCAAACGACCTCCGGGTCCTTATTCGACCCCAGGGTCCGAAATACGACCTGAGGGTCTGAAGGAAACTCCGGGTTCCCAAACAACCTACGGGTCCTTATTCGACCTCCGGGTCCTAAATAAGACCTCTGGGTTTGAAGGAACCTCTGGGATCCCAAACAACCTTCGGGTCCTTATTCGACCTCAGGGTCCTAAATATGACCTCAGGGTCTGAAGGAACCTCGGGTTCCTAAACGACCTCCCCGTCCTTACTCAACCTCCGGGGTCCAAGTACGATCTCAGGATCTAAAGGAGAACCTCCGGGTTCCCACAAAACCTCCGGGTTCAAATACGATCTCAAGATCTAAAGGAGAAACTCCGGATTCCCACATGACCTCCGGGTCCAAAAGTGACTTCCGGGTTCAAAACGACCTTCGGGTTCATAAGACACCTCTGGGTTATAAACGGCCTCCGGGCCAGAAACGAAGGTCCATGGATCCTTTGTAGGGGAATTCATATCGATAGAAACCTACCTAAGGGAGGTGGAATACAATACATGTCTGAATGTTTACGAACTTATAAGCAGATGTGCTTACGAGTGGCAGAATGCAACATCTAAAAAACGACATTGATAGTGGCCTATCTACGGGGACAGAGTGCAATGTCGCAAACGATTAAGAGCAGCTTACTCACAGGGGCAGAGCTCGACATAATACCTTAGGACCTTCGGGTCCAAAAGGATTACATCCTAAAACCTCCGAGTTTGAAGAAGGGATTCACCCTACAGCCTCTGGGTTCCAGGACGAAAGCCCATCCAGCCTCCGGTTTCCAGGACGAAAGTCAATCCAGTCTCCGGGTTCCTGGACAAAAAGTCCATACAACCTCCGATTTATGAAGAATTGCATCCACGAGCCATGAGTTTCAGAAGGATGTATCTCTAACTCTTCAGATTCTGGAAAAACATGCCCAGGATCCTCCAGGTTCCAAGAAAGCACGACACAAGGCCATCCTAGCATTGATTGTAGCCTACCTCCGGGGGCAGATTGCAATATTACATAGTTGCGAGTGGCCAAGAATCAATGGCAGAGTTCAACTAGCGGTTCCACCTTCTCTATTCGGCATGGGCACTACTGCTCACCACAAACAACTTGTCCAAGAATTCTACTCCGGTACCAAGAGTGAACTAGGTTATCTCCAAGTACCAAGACGAACATGCTGAACGTCCCTCCTGCCAAAAGTAAAGGTACAATCCCGAGACGAGGCAAGAAGCTACAGCTACAACATCAAAACCTCAAGGAGCTTCAAGTATGCTAAACACAATAAGGAGACCGGCATGAAGACCTGAATGAAAGTCCATTACAGCTTTTACAAGCTCAAGAGGCGCAAGCAAGGCCAGCAGGATCAAGCATGAGGATCCTCAGTTTCGGCCTCCGTGTCTTATTAAACCTCCTCATCCCCCTAATCCTTAGCCTTGCCAAGACTCTCCCTCTCAGATTTCCTGGGTCCTGACCCATACACTCCTCCACACGATTCATGGAACCAGAGAACCTCCAGAAAAACAAATTGAAGTTCTACCTGAACTAAGACCGAGTATAGCTACAGGAGCAGCACAAGCATTTGGGGTATGAGAAGAAGCATCACCCTTTATGCAGACGCTCCCGACTTCTCCATCAAACTTGCGGCCAACTCTGAACAATCCCCACCATGGGGGCAACGTCTCATACTTATAAAGGAGAAGAAGAAAGTCTTACAAGCTCAACTTGATCATGTGCGACAGTGATGTCCGCCCTTCGGGCATTTACTATTACTAGGTCCTACATGGTGGTTCTTCCTGATTATCCACTTCCAGGCCATCGGAATCAAGGGTACAACTACATCCACGCGACCATCCTCACTCAGACCAAACACATGCCCATTGAAACATGTCTGTAAGTCTATCTACATTCGTCCACGCCATGACATCATGCCCACTGGGTTCACCGACAAATACACTACCTGATCTAGACCACGTGTCTGTACCGAGTCAAGGATTACTGCCCATTCTCCAGGCCATACATCTCCAATCAGGCTGTGAATTCTTTCAGACCGAGCGCAAGTACATCCGAGCACTATCGACAAGGGAGTTTGATGATCCATGCTACGAGCCGACGTCCTACTCCAAACTCAACGAGGAACTTGATACTACGGTGCAAATCATGAAGTCCTATGAATAAAACCATGTTATTTCCTACCTTCAAACACGAAACCATAAAATAAGGGGAAAACTGTTGGGGAAAAATATTTCATGAAGAGATTACTCCAGCTTCCGGCTTCCAGGTTTCTGCCTCCAGGTTCCGGGTTCCTGCCCCCGGGTCTGAGTCCCTTTCTACGGATCTGGGTCCCTGCCTCCAGCCTCTGGCTTTCAGGCTGAGTGATTTATCTTGCCTTAGGATACATGGAAATCTTCCTTTAATAAGATAACCAGCTTGGACAAGAGGGAAAGAGGAAGTATTCCAATACATATGACCTCCCTTAAGAAAAAGGGAAATATTCTATTATCTAAGGATATAATGAATATTTCCAAATTCAAAGAAAGAGGCACGACCTCCACTATAAATATAGGTTTCTAAACCTAAAGAAAGGGGTCCGAGACGTCCTTGACCAGAGCTCACAATTCCACAGCCGCCAAGGCAAGATTCCATGTTTAGAAGACCTTCTTCTTCGACACGCCTATGATAGGCTGAATCCCTGCGATTACTGTCAACTAGATGAAGATATATGCTCCCTGCAACACGTCTATGATAGACTATGGATTTGACCCATTTTCATCCATAGTTTATAGGTGTTTTTACTAATAATTATTATATTATAGAGTCTATTTATTATATTTATAAGATCAAGAGTGTTTTGGAGATAAGTGATGATTTTGGAGCGTTTTGGAGATACTTGGAGCAAGCACCCGAGATGACCACTGAGGTCGACCATCGGTCGATATTGGAGAAGAATAATCGATCGATACTCACATCTGTGTATCGATCGATAGCGAAGCGCACAGAAAGCCCGTTTGGTCACAGCCAACTTGAAGCCGAAGTCTTCACCATTTTACAAGATTACCCCTGACGAGTTTTACCCTAATTATATAAGCTTTGCCGCCATGTTAGAGGCAAAGTGTGCTTTTCTAGTTTTATTATTTTCACAGCAAAGGTTTTTAGGATTTTGATAGATTGGA
>NC_027751.1:18300328-18300567 GCF_000695525.1 Brassica oleracea var. oleracea | reverse complement strand
TTCCATTGTTAGATTTTAGGGTTTAAATAGGTTAGGAGGGATTAGCCCCAACTATAGATTGCTGAGTTGTGATAATCATCTTTAGGATTGTTCATTAATGCATGTGTCTAGATTAGCTACCTAGAACCTGCCTTTGGATTGATTGATAAAAGCGAGAGCTTTATTCTCATCCTGAAAACATTCTAATAAAACTATGTTTCTTGCTATGAGCAAGGCGAGAGCTGATCTAGTGAGATTTG
>NC_027751.1:18299056-18300305 GCF_000695525.1 Brassica oleracea var. oleracea | reverse complement strand
ATAAAGCTTGACTAGAGCGCGTCGATCGATATCATACTTGAATAATCGATTGACGAAGCAAAAGGTGTATCGATCGATATCCCTATAGGATTATCGATCGACACTTCCTATTGAACAAAATACGACAGTTGAGATCAATAGATCTAGTTAATAGACAAGTCCAAACATTGCGAACGCTGATGGACTTGTTGACTAAGTAGTTGAGCTTTACATTATCATGGATGCAACGCATTAGGCATCTGTAGGATTATAATCCCAAGTTTCCTGAAAAAAAACCTTAAGTCTAACTATTTCCTTTTTAAGCACCAAAACCTCTAACCAACTATTGAACAAATTCTTGTTCAATATAAAACTGCAATTTATATTTAAAAACTCTAAAACCATCTTGCTTAACAAATCATATTAGATTTCCTAGGTTCCCTAGCTCCCTTTGTGAATTCGATCCCTAAGTACTACAACTCAACTTCTTATTTGAGAGAGTATAAATCACTCCTTAGGGTAATTTGAGTGGTATCAAATTTGGCGCCATTGCCGGGGAGCTTTGATCGCCTATTTATCTAATTTTTGTTAAGTTTCTTACATAAAATTTTTCTTGGATTTTCAGGTACATTCCCAGCAGTACCAGGAGCAACAAGGAAACTCAACTGCTATTCTCACCAGATCCTGCAAGTTTGGAACGTTTGATCCGCAAGGAAGCGCGCTCCTCATCGACCGACAACACCACTTGTGTGTCGCTCGATTCTGCTCAACCACCGTCGACCCAGACACTAGTTCCGTCGACCGATACTCGCTCACCACTGTCGACCGACAACACTCACCTTCCGTCGACCAACATCCTTCATCCGACATCGATCGATAGTCCATCCCAGACATCGATCGATACTGAGCCGCCAGACATGGTTGCACCTTTGATACTTGTACGAGACAACAATGGAGACCTGCATGACCAGGAGGGTCATCTGCGTAATGCAGCGGGTCAGAGGATAGATGCTCAGGGGGCTTCAATCCCTGAGCCTGATGCTAATGCTACAGGTACTAATTTACCTGTAGACGAGGCTGCGCAACCCAGAACGTTGGCTGACTACAACCGTCCAGATCGATACTACACCAACAGATCAACCATTCGTCCTCCCACTATCGAGAGTGATTTTGAGTTGAAAGCATAGTACTACACGCTTGTGGGATAGTTACCCTACCATGGATTATCCCACGAGCATCCTATGGACCATCTTGAGAGGTTCGAGGGTCT
>NC_027751.1:18293840-18298621 GCF_000695525.1 Brassica oleracea var. oleracea | reverse complement strand
GGTTCTGGAAACCAGGGTGGAAACAGAAACTCCTATGGAAATATGAGTAACTTCAACCAAAATTCACAGTACCATAAACCCTACCACAACAGCTACAACAACAACATGAATTTTGGAAATTGCTACTACCAGAAGCCACCGCCGCCTACTCAAGAGAGCAAGATTGAAGAGATGCTTGATAGGGTTCTTGAGGCACAGCAGCGAATGACAGTGGACTTCAATGGGGAGATTGACTCTGTCTACACCAACCTGAACACAAAGTTTGAGACTTTGAGCACTCATGTGAAGAAGCTGGAGATGCAGGTTGTGCAGACAGGAAATGCTGTTAAGAGGCAGGAAACCTCAACAAGAGGAGTAGGGGATGATGTGATGAAACACCACGTGAATGCCATCATTGAGGATGATTTTTGGCAAGTGGTGAAGGAAGAGAAGCTGCAAGAAGGAGATTTCGAGGTAGAAAGTTTGATGAGTTTCGGCGGATCGCAATGGTGTTGATCGATGCAAGACCTCGAACATCGATCGACATACACCAGTCCATATCGATCGACAAGACCTCTAGAGCATCGATCGACGACACCTACAGAGTCAACCACGTCTTGCAATGCCGTGAAGATTCTAACTCACGAGGAGTTCGCAGCAAAACACTCACATCCGTCCAGCCCTGATAAAGTCAGAATCGCTCGACGAGCTGATAACTCCATCGATCGACATGGAGAATCCTCCATCGATCGACACTCAGAGGCCGCCATCGATCAACAAACTCCAGCGCCTATCGATCGACGAGCACCTATTACCTACCGAGTGCAGATGCCAAAGATAGATGTTGCACGACTCAATGCACTCATGCCCAAACCCAAACCTTCAGAATACCCACCAGAGCCCGTCAGTACACCTTCAGATGATGGAGAAGATCCGATGGAAGATGATAGGGTTCCTACTGGAAGAACCCTAAGGAGAAGAAAAGGAAAAGTGGCGAGACATCTGAAGAGGTGAGCCAATGATAAGGAAAAGGAAAGTTTTCGGAAGAGAGTCTTCAGGATTCCTATAGATAAGCCATTCGAAGATGCTTATTATACCCACAGATTGTGGATGTTTTTCAGAGAAACCAGAGAGAAAGAAGAAGACATCAGGAGAATGTTCTGTGAAGTTAGAGAACAGATGAGGATGAGGATTACATTGAAGAAGAAGAGTGATCCTGAGCAATTTGCAATACCATGCATGGTGAAGGGATTGAGTTCCCACATGCCTTGTGCGACACAGGAGCATCAGTCAGCTTTTGTAGATTGTTCCTAGAAGAACTCAGGAGGAATTGTGAGAAACCTAGAGGTGCCAATTGGTAATGCCCTAGTTACAGTTGATTTGCATGTCTTGGACATCAAGTTAAACTGGAACTCCTCTCTACTACTTGGGAAAGCTTTCTTGCCAACAGTGGGAGCAGTGTGCAACTTGCAAACCAACCAGTTGTGTCTAACACTCATCGATCCTAATGCCCACTACGACCCTATCCCAGTCAAGACGCCACAGACAATCTCCAGAAGAATCAATGATCTAGGAATCATTGCAACTTGCCACTGTGGAAACGAGTACGAAACTGACGATTGGGAGAACGAATACTACAACCCAATTATGGCAGTAAACGATGCACCAGCAGAAAACCCCGATGATTTGTATGATGAGGAACAACTCAACATGCAAATATGCGATGAAACACGTCAAGGAGACACTACTTGGGGAAGAACACGAACATGCCATCCGATCGACAGAGCAATCCACCCATCGAGCGACACTCAACACCAACAATCGATCGACAACAACAATGCAACATCGATCGACAACCGTCCAATACCAAACACCACTGTAAGCGAAAAAGATAAATTCGATAACCAGTTTCTAACTCCATACGAATTTGGTATTTTCAGGGACCCAGATGGCTACGCAAAAGCTATAGACGGCCGCACACTACACGTATCTCGAGAAGATTTCGCAGATATCTGTTCATGCATCACCGCAACAATCCAGAACAGAAGGCTACAAAGGAGTTCTATGACACAGCTGGTGGCATAGACAACAACTTCATACAAAAATCTCGCCATCCAACTCAAACATCGATCGACTTTGCCATCCCAACATCGGTCGACAGACAGCCAGAATTCGGCAGAAGAGCTTATGATCTCTATGGTAACATGAAATTTTCCTGGGAAGAGAAAGATGAGTATGGAGTCTACAGAGATGATCGGAGACACGTCAGAGATCTAGATGGAAACACCATTCGTATTCACAACACGGATATCAGAAGAGTTCTGGAAAGAGCTTCATCTCAACAAAACTTTCACACCAGGGAAGAGATAAATCAGTTGGTAGAAGAGATCTATAGAGCTCTGGAAACTACAGAAGAGACGCTCGATGGGAGATGTGATGACATCTATTTCCAAATGGATCTTAGCATCAGTACTTTGACATCCAAGATTGAAGCTATACAAAGGGAATTGGTGGAGATTCAGAGTCACATTGCTCGTCGACCAGAAGCATGTTTATCGATCGACAGACGCAGCAACATATCTACCGACATTCACCATCGAAGATCGGTCGACGATGCTACAAACCGAGGCCGGCTAGTACCAAAGATGACATCAGACATGTCCGACACACATTACCATGGAGAGGAGATCTCAGCTGACACTTACGCCACACTTTGGAGACATCAATTCAATCTGGAGAATCTTGAAGAAAGATTGCAGAGGATGGAAAACACAACTGTAACAATGAAAGAAAAATGGCGTAGAGGGGATGAAGCTATGAGAGACTTCACTGGTACATGGTTCAACAAGCGCAAAGAAGAGATGGATACTTGTTTTCCAACAAGTCCCAGTTCTCAACATTACTAGCCAAATCACCTCCAAAGTCAAGCTAAATGACTATAACAAAGCGCTGAGCAGGAGGCAACCCACTATTAGGTAATATTCATTAAGTTTTTATTAATATACTATTTATGTTATTTTTTTTTAATTATTGCAGGTCATAATCCAAATCACCTCCAAAGTCAAGCTAAATGACTATAACAAAGCGCTGAGCAGGAGGCAACCCACTATTAGGTAATATTCATTAAGTTTTTATTAATATACTATTTATGTTATTTTTTTTTAATTATTGCAGGTCATAATAAAAAAAAAGAGGAACCGAGTAGACGATTGCCATCAGTATCGACCGACTCGAAACTATCGACTCAATCGACATGGCCTTACCTGCATCGACCGACATCAACATCATTACATTGGTCGACATTCATTCGGGTCTGGTATATCGTTCTTACTTGTTACATTGAGTCCTTATGATTTATTTCCAACCATAACTCCGATTGAGTTTACACTGGGGACAGTGTAGTTTAAGTCTGGGGGGGAGGTTTACTGATATTTATCTACTTATTAGTCTTATTAAAATGTTTTCAAAATTAAGTTATTATTGAGTCAAGAAGAGGATTATGAACTTTTAGATTTTGCTAGATATCTAACCACTCTTTAGCACCATTCTAGATTTACTGATTGCAGATAGTACTAAAGATAATAAAGTGGATCAACTTGTCAACTATTCTCTCTTGCTAAGATTGTTTTGAATGAACCAAAGCTGACGTCCAACACTAAACTTGACACAACTGCTTGCCTTGGGGCTTGGTATGCATGGGATCGGATTCTTCAAACAAGTCTGGAAGGTAAAGCCTTGTGTATATAGATGTATCACCCTTTCTCTCTCTATTTTCGAAATTATAGATAGAAAAAAAAAATATATATATATTATTATTATTTATATATATAGAGATTTATTAGGAATGAATTCGAACAAGACTTGGTGGCTACAACCATTAAGGCTTGCTTCATAAGAATTTCATAGGTAAAAGATTAGAACAGGACTTGGTGGCTACAACCATTAAGGCTTGCTTCATAAGAATTTCATAGGTAAAAGATTAGAACAGGACTTGGTGGCTACAACCATTAAGGCTTGATTCATGGAAGCCTGTCCAATCTTGGTCAATGATCTTGCTAATATAAGAAGACTTTGACTAGGAGAGAAAATTAGTAGAGAGAGAGGATAGGAACTGATGTTTACCTGCAGATCCAGATACTTGTTTGAAAGTCCTTGTATCCTGTGATCGATACCCCCAAGGTAAAGCCTGCACTTTTATTTATGCTAAGAATTGAGGTTGGTAGAGGGGAATGACAGACAAGATTTGCTAAGTTGTTGGCTAGATGAATTTGGTTGCTAAGCTAGAATATGGTATAATGTGCTTTTGTGATTATGACTTCTTAGATGTGGATTGCAATATTGTAGAGGTGATGATTCTATGTTTTAAATCATGTGAGTCCCTGCTGTTTTAAACCTCTTTCAAAGAGACTGCCTGTTTGTTTTGTTTGAGGACAAGCAAAAGAGTAAGTCTGGGGGAGTTGATAGACTATGGATTTGACCCATTTTCATCCATAGTTTATAGGTGTTTATACTAATAATTATTATATTATAGAATCTATTTATTATATTTATAAGATCATGAGTGTTTTGGAGATAAGTGATGACTTTGGAGCGTTTTCGAGATATTTGGAACAAGCACCCAAGATGACCATCGAGCTCGACCATCGGTCGATATTGGAGAAGATTAATCGATCGATACTCACATCTGTGTATCGATCGACAACGAAGCACGCAGAAAGCCCGTTTGGTCACACCCAACTTGAAGCCCAAGTCTTCACCATTTTACAAGATTACCCCTGACGAGTTTTACCCTAATTATATAA
>NC_027751.1:18290000-18293720 GCF_000695525.1 Brassica oleracea var. oleracea | reverse complement strand
TCCATTAATATCTATTTACTATTCTAATGAAGTTTTTATACTTAACTACACTGTTGTGATGAATTGCTTAACCATGTCTGAGTAGTTCCATTGTTAGATTTTAGGTTTAAAAAGGTTAGGAGGGATTAGCCCCAACTCTAGATTGCTGAGTTGTGGTAATTGTCATTAGTATTTTTCATTAATGCATGTGTCTAGATTAGCTACCTAGAACTTGCCCTTCGATTTGATTGATAAAAGCGAGAGCTTTATTCTCATCCTCAAAACATTCTAATAGAACTATGTTTCTTGCTATGAGCAAGGCGAGAGCTGATCTAGTTTAGTAAGCTATTATTCAACCCGCGCATAAAGCTTGACTAGAGCGCGTCGATCGATATCTTACTTGAATAATGGATCGACGGAGCAAAAGGTGTATCGATGGATATCCCTATAGGATTATCAATCGACACTTTCTATTGATCAAAATACGACAGTTGAGATCAATAGATCTAGTTAATAAACAAGTCCAAAAATTGCGAACGGTGATGGACTTGTTGACTAAGTAGTTGAGCTTTACATTATCATGCATGCAACTCATTAGGCATTTGTAGGATTATAATCCCAAGTTTCCTGAATAAAAACCCTAAGTCTAACTATTTCCTTTTTAAGCACCAAAACCTCAAACCAGCTATTGAACAAATACAAAATTGCAATTTATATTTAGAAACTCTAAAACCATCTTGCTTAACAAATCATATTAGATTTCCTAGGTTCCCTAGCTCCCTGTAAATTCGATCCCAAAGTACTACAACTCGACCTCTTATTTGAGAGAGTATAAATCAGTCCTTAGGGTAATTTGAGTGGTATCAGTCTACAACTCTACTTACTGGCTCAGTCCACGATCTCCAGCTCATCAGCAGGGTCCCTCCATGCTCACTGAAGCATCTCGACACATCATGCTCACTACAGCATAGCGACAGGTCTACCAAATGTTCCGGCCATGTGCCCCCTAGAACAGATGACTCCTACCAACTACAGAGCCCCGTGCTCCCAAGGCTATGTGCCCATTAGGCCATGTGCCCACTAGAGCCCCGTGCTCCCTAGGCCACATGCATCCGTTAGGCTACGCGCCTCCATCAGGCTACGTGCCTCCATCAGGCTATGCACCCATCTAGGCTATGTGCCTCCATATACATGAACTACGAACGGCTTGATCCCTCACTGAAGGGTACATAGGTAATACCCACTGAAGGATGCAGCTATAAACCCAAACACCTTCCACGGTTCCACACCTAGATGCTCAGGGACCGCCCCTAGTGGTCGGAACCATCAACTACAGATCAGGAGGCATCCAAGGACCGCCCCTTGTGGTCGGAACCACCAACTACAGATCATGAGGCACCCAAGGACCGACCCTGGTAGTCGGAACCAACGATCATAGATCAAGAAGACCCTGCGATCTTCACTCTCAGTAGGCGGCCCCCGCCTAACGACCAATCTCCCATGCTGCTACTAAGGCACCGACGACCTATACTGGCCCATACCCATATGGCAGTATCCTAAGAATAGGATCTCCGGGTTTATCAACTATCGAAGCAGAAGAATACACTCAACGACATGTCTCCTTCTTCCTATCATTACGTAGAGTTGAGCACGGATCGCCTGTACACAAAAGTACCCTAACACCGCTTGTCAAGGATTGCCGATTCCCTTGACTCCTTGGCGGCTGTCCATGTCAGGGATTTGGCCTTGGCAGGAGTCAAGGGTGGGACGAACGAGGTCAGTGAAGTGCCTCAGTCTCCGCGAGCCGAGGAGGCCGCACTTCCCGCCAGTGGAGCAAAGCTGGTGGATGCGGAAGGAGACTTTGACCTGATTTTTGCGGGCCCGAAGTCCGAGTGCGTTCTTCCGTCCTGCTCTGGTGAGCCCGTGGTCAGTATCCTGATAGGCCATGGATTTTACCCATTTTTATCCATTGTTTATAAGTGTTTTAAGATATATTTACTATTATATAGAGTCTATTTAGAGTAATTACATGTTCAGGTACTAACTAGAAGAAAATGATGTATTTGGAGCTATTTGGAGATCTTTTGAACTTTGCTGGAAATAGGAGATGGTCGACGGTTACCAAGAAATATCGACCGACGGTTACCAAGAAATATCGACCGACGGTTGCCAACCCGAGATCGAAAGCGAAGCCACCCGAGAGTTAATGACAAATTAGAAGATTTCAAGTTTTTCAAAAAGTTTCAATAATTACATCTTAAGTTCCTGGCCGCCTGTTACGCTATTTATTAGGATTTTGTATCATTCTGGTGGCAGACTTGCCTAGAGACCTTCTTACACCTAATTTGGAGGAAGCAAGAAGCCACCATTGAAAGGGGAGAGCTTAGAATTGGAGAGATAGAGAAGATCTTGAACTGCAAAACAGAGAAGATCTTGAACTCCCTTGCTTTCATTCATTTTGTTGCTTACTCTATTTACTCATTTTATTTAAGTATTATTCAGACCATCATAACTATGTGTTCCATGAATATGTCTAAGTAATCCTTACTATTATATTTAGGTTTCTCATTAGGTTGTGATATACCATGGATTTGACCCATTTTCATCCATGGAATATAAGTGTTTTACTATCTATATATTATATATTTTATCCTATTAGGTATGTTTTCAGGTTCAGGAGTATCTTGGAGCAAAGTGATGATTATGGAGCATTTAGGAGCTTAAAAGAGATTTCATCCGAGCTGACCATTAGAAGTCGATACGAAGAAGAAGCAATCGTTCGATGCACATCCAGTGCCGTCGATCGATACAGAAGAGAAGCCTCGACGATTGAAGATTATGATCGATCGATGTACATCCTATACCATCAATCGATGTCGAGACGCGAGATGCGCGACTTGGTCTTTCTTGTGATCAAAAGACGATAGTTGAGATCCAAGATCTAGTTAGGTAACCAGTGAAAAATTGCCATTGCTTATCACTGTGATTAAGGAGATGAGCTCTAATGTATCATGCATGCAACTGTTAGGCATCTATAGGATTATAATCTCCAACACCTGAATAGAAACCCTGCATCTAATATCTTCCAATAAGTTACACCCCCAATCATCTTGTTAGTCGAGCAATAGACTTGCTCAATTAGGATTGCTATTTACTTTTAAATCATAAAACAACAAACACTTAGAATTAATAATTTGACTAGATTTAATAGGTTCCCTAGCTCCTTGTAGATTCGATCCCTAGATACTGCAACTGAACCTCTTATTTGAGACAGTAATTCACTCCTTAGGGTAATTTGAGTGGTATCAAATTTGGCGCCGTTGCCGGGGAGCTTTGATCGCCATTAGATTTACTGTTATTAATTCTTATTCCTTTCTCTACCCCCATTCTGACACAAAATATTTTCTTGTCTTTTCAGGTGCATGCCCAGCAGTACCAGAAGCAACAAGGACAAACACCTGCTATTCTCAGAAGATCCTGCTCACTTGGAACGAACGATTCCCAAAGACCAACGTTCCACCTCGCTCGACGCAGCAGCTTTCACGTCGACCGATTCTCACACCCAACCGTCGACCGACACCCGACCTTCATCGTCGACCGATCTACATCGTTCGACATCGATCGATACTACACCGCGTACATCGATCGATCATCAGTCGCGAAACATGGTTACGATTGTTATTATCAGACAGGATGAGAATGGAAACCGGTATGACCAGGATGGTCATCTGCGTAATGCAA
>NC_027751.1:18289455-18289836 GCF_000695525.1 Brassica oleracea var. oleracea | reverse complement strand
ATACCCTACTCTGGGTTACCGCACGAGCATCCTATGGACCATGTAGAGAGGTTTGAGGATCTTATCGCTGCTATTCGTATGGATGGAGTCCCCGAGGACTACCTATTGTGCAAGCTCTTCAAGTATTCTCTGACTGGAGAAGCGATGCACTGGCTTAAGCAGCTACCCACAGGATCTCTAACATCCTGGGTCGACATCAAGAATGCTTTCTTGCAAAATTTCTTTGATGAGGCACACGATGAAGACTTGAGGAGCAAAATTGCTACATTCGCGCATGAGACTGGAGAGTCTTTCAAAGATGCGTGGATCAGATTCAAGTTCTTCCAGCGAGACTGTCCACACCACGGATTCAACGAAGTGCAACTGCTGAGCACTGTCTTT
>NC_027751.1:18288474-18289120 GCF_000695525.1 Brassica oleracea var. oleracea | reverse complement strand
AAACCTTTCAGCAACAACAGCAGAGGCTATGGAAACTCATTTTACCATAATCCACCACCACAGACTCAAGAAAGCAAGATTAAAGCAATGCTTGACAGAGTTTTGGAAGGACAGCAACAACTCACTGTTGATTTCAATGGGAGGATAGATTCCACCTACAATAGTCTGAACACGAGAATTGAGAGCTTAGGGACTCAGGTGAGGAAGCTTGAAATGCAAGTGGTTCAGACTGAAGACACTGTAAAGAGGCAAGAAGCCTTGGCTAGAGAGGCAAGTGTTGAGAAAGCAAAACACCACGTAAATGACATCAAAGATGATGATTTATGGCAAGTGGTGAAGCATGAGAAGCTTGGAGAAGGAGACTTCGAAGTTGAAAGCTCCATGAATTTCGGCGGATCACTTTGGCGTCGACCGATGTCAATGGATGCACATCGCTCGACAGACCATGACGAAGATCGATCGACGGATTACTCTAACCATCGATCGACGTCATCTGCTGAATCGACTGTGGAGTGTAGTGTAGTTCGGATCATGACTCATGAGGAATTCGCAGAAAAACATCCTCACCCACCCTCCCCTTTCTACGTCAAAATCGATCGACGGCATGAGCCAGCAGTCGACCGACAGAGAGAGACTGATATCGATC
>NC_027751.1:18287154-18288003 GCF_000695525.1 Brassica oleracea var. oleracea | reverse complement strand
AGGAAGGAGAAGATTCCTAAGAACCTTAAGAGGGAAGCTAATGAGAAGGAGATGGATGGTTTCACTAAGAAAGTCCTCAGAATCCTAGTGGAGAAACCTTTTGACGAAGTTTATTACACACACCAGTTGTGTATGTTCTTCAGAGAGACTAAGGAGACTGAGGAGGACATTAGGAGAATGTTTCATCATGTCAGGGAAAGGATGAAACTAAGGATCACATTGAAGAAGAAGAGTGATCCTGGGAAGTTCGCAATACCATGTGTGGTGAAGGGTATTGAATTTCCCCATGCACTTTGTGACACAGGAGCATCAGTCAGCATACTACCTAAGGTTATGGCAGACCAGCTGGGTTTGAAAATAGAGCCCTAATCAGAATCTTTCACCTTCGTGGACCTTTCAGAAAGAAGCTCAGGAGGCATCATAAGAGACCTTGAGGTACAGATTGGTAATGCCCTTGTCCCAGTAGATTTTCATGTCCTGGACATCAAGCTTAACTGGAACTCTTCACTTCTGCTTGGAAGAGCTTTCCTGGCTACAGTAGGAGCTGTATGTGACATGAACACCAACATATTGCGTCTGACACTGATAAATCCAGACGTCCACTATGACCTAGTTCGAGTTGTCCGACAACAGGTCAACCTCGTGGAGCTTGAAAATGATCTTGGCTACATTGCAACATGCCATTGTGGAGCAGTGTCCAAAACAGAGTACTCAGAATCGATCGACACTCACACTGCTTCATCGATCGATTCCAATGAGTCACCGACGACCGATGAACACTATCCCACGTCGCTCGACGGGAATCAACCGGTAGACCACTTCACATTACCAGATCAGTGTTATACAGAC
>NC_027751.1:18286856-18287031 GCF_000695525.1 Brassica oleracea var. oleracea | reverse complement strand
CTGGAAGGAAAGAGCTATAGAGATTGCTATGCAGGATGAAAGATATTAAAGCCATTCCTTCAATAACACGTTTCCACCATCGATCGACAGAGTCTACTCAGCATCGGTCGATACCCAACCTCATCCAGCAAAACGATCTTATGCATCGATCGATACCACACCAGGTACATCGATC
>NC_027751.1:18285676-18286681 GCF_000695525.1 Brassica oleracea var. oleracea | reverse complement strand
TAAACCTAAACTTTCTTTATTTACTAAGAAGAATATGAGTATTGATTGCGGTTTTCTAACTCCTGATGAATTTGGTATTTTTAGGGACCTAGATGGCCATGCAAGAGCTATGGATGGGAGAATTCTTCAAGTATCCAGAGAGGACATAGCAGATATTCTTCAGTTGGCCAATGGACCAGACAACTTGTTTATGCAGCAACGCCGCATTCCAGACAACATCCCAGCTGTTCCAGACGAACATCCAAGGGCCGACACAACAGAAATTGGTTCACACCAATCATGCCAAACAGTAGGCCAAACATCGATCGACAAGGATGCTCTTTCATCGTTCGACAAGGCACCTTCACAATCGATCGACAAACGTTACGAATGTGGACGTCGCGCCGCGCTTATGACATCTATGGAGCCAGAAAGTTCAGATGGGAATAGAATGACGAATATGGTGTCTACAGAGATGAGTCTGGACATGGAAGAAGCGTAGCTGGTGAGATGATTCTTGTTACCAAGGACAACATCAAAAAAATTCTGGAGAGAGCATCCCTACTTGAGGAGAGTCACATATGTCTTCCAGAACATGCCACTTCTTTCACACCTACAAAACTGGCACCAGAGATCTACACCAAGGATGAGATTAATGAGATGGTGACTGGTATTTGTGGAGCTCAGGAAAAACTAGGAGATGAACTCAAGACATTGGTAGATGACACTTATCAACCTTTGGACAGAGGTTACAATGAGCTTTTCAGAAGTATGGCAGAGATGAGGACAGAGATTGAGAGTATGCAGCACATTCTTGAGAAAGAAGCTACGACACCACCATCGATCGACGCCAACAAAGCAACATCAATCGACGTCAAGCCTAAGACATCCCAGTCTGCAGAACCGAAAAGTTTGGCAGAGAAGAAGGATGAATGGGAGATCGCATACATCAACACGAAGTTTAATGACGTATACCACCCTCTCAACAACAACGTGGACTGGTTAAGCACGAGAATTGATCTGCTA
>NC_027751.1:18284407-18285589 GCF_000695525.1 Brassica oleracea var. oleracea | reverse complement strand
CGTTTCACCTCACCTATCATGCGATACTTGGACACCTTGTCTACACAGATGATGAATGTCCAGAGGGACATTGGCACGCTTAATGATCAACATGATTTTCAGGAAGAATGTTCAACATCGACCGATAGGTTCCGCAGGGCATCGCTCGACGTCAAGAAACCTACAGAACATCTTCCCTACACAGCAGCAGAAGTTGATCAGATCACATCAAAGCTTTACACAGCTATAGACACCATGGAGGACCGGTTTGAGAAACGGTGTGATGACATCTACTTTCCATTCGACGTCAGATTCAGTGGACTGGATAGCCATGCAGAGTGGTTACAGAAGGAAGTCAAAGCCATTCAGAGGCAATTCACATCTCAACACCAGATATCAGCATCGATCGACAAAGAACGCTCCAAATCAACCTGTCAACTATACACACTTGCCTTGATTGTTTGAAGGAACCAAAGCTGACCTCCAATACTAAACCTGACATAATCGCTTGTCTTGGGGCTTGGTATACATGGGATCAGATTCTTCAGACAAGTCTGGAAGGTAACGCCTTGTGTAGATTCATTTATCACATTTCCTCTCTCTATTTCGACCCTAGAGTAGTTAGTTAGTTAAAAAAAAAAAAAATCCAAAATTTATTATTTAATTAGGACTTAGGATTTAGTAAGGAGGAATCTGAACAGGACTTGGTGGCTAAAACCATTAAGGCTTGATTCATAAAGATTCCAATAAAAGAATTCGATCGGGACTTGGAGGCGGCAATCTTCAAGGCTCGCTTCGCAAAGAATTCTTGGATATAGGTCAAAAAGAAGTGGACAGGGCTTGGTGGCAACCACCATTAAGTCTTGATTCATGGAAGCCTGTCCAATCTTCGTCACTGATCTTGCAATATAAGCAGACTTTGACTCATGAGAGAAATTAGAGAGAGAGAGAATTTATGAACTAACTTTTACTTGCAGTTCCAGATACTTGTCTGAAAATCTTTGCATCCTGTGATCGATACTCCCAAGGTAAAGCATTCACTTTTATATTTATGCTAAGAAATGAGGTTAGTAGAGGGGAATGACAAACATGATTTGTTGAGTTGTAGACTAGTTGAAATTGGTTGCTAAGCTAGGATAATGCATAATGTGCTTTTGTGATTAGGACTTTTTAGATGTGGTTTGCGAAATTGTAGAGGTTGTC
>NC_027751.1:18281177-18284192 GCF_000695525.1 Brassica oleracea var. oleracea | reverse complement strand
GCACCACGGTCACCTCGCCCATGGGCGAGGACGACCAGCACCACAGTTACCTCGCCCATGGGACTCTCGTGTCCTCCGTATAGTTGTGATATCCGACTTTTGGATCATATAACTCTCGTTTCGTCTCGATCGGAGTTACTCTAGAAGTTTTACGACTAAAATCGTAGAAAAGCCCAAAGGCCTAAAAACGGCCCAAGAGGATCTAAACGTGTCTAGAGGCCGATCTACGATTTAGAAGGGACCCGAGCCCAATGGGAGTTATGACGGTTTATCCTAACTCGCGGAAGTAGGATAAACGTTAAGTTTCCGAAGATAAATATCAAGATTCGAGGATAACTACAACGATCGACGAAAAATGGAATATTCCAAAAAGAGATAAACTTGGGCCCAAAGGCAAAGGAGTAAATGGGCCTAAAACAACTATATAACGAGAGCTGGAGCAGAAGAAAAGGGATCTGAGAACTTAGACTTAGAGAACTCCTACTAGCTTAGGGAATTTTGAACTTAGGTGGTTAGACTAGCAAGGCAAGGCTTAGAACGTTTTGCCGCTTTTCTGTTCTGCTTTTGTCTAGTTAGCATATCTCTACTCCTCTCGGAGAAGTCCTGTATTCATACTATTTCGTTAATAAAACGCCTCTGAGCGACTATTTTTTTTTTCTTGCTATCTATCTTTTTACGCTCTGAAAGTGATTACGCAGAGAATTCGGACCTTCAGTTAAAATCGGGTTTTCTTGGTTTTCCTCCATACTTATTCATTAAAATCGATGGTGTGAATTCCGGTTCCCACAGTTTGGCGCTAGAAGGAAGGGGGGGGGGGTCGAATTCTCTAACTCAAAAATCACAAACGATTAGAGATAGAAGATGTCCGCTCCAGTAGCTCACAATGTCGTCTCTTTCAAGGACAGAGCAACGGCGGACCAGGTCAAACCTCACAACCATCTCCTTGTCATCGAACTGACCATCCAGGATATCGACGTAGCAAGAGTGTTGGTCGACACCGGATGCTCGGCCAACATTATCTATAAAAGCACCCTCGAGAGAATGGAAATCGACATGTGCACCTTCACGGAAGGTCCCAGTCCAATATTCGGACTGTCAGGAGACACTACTATGACTCTCGGCTCAATCAACCTCTTGGTTAAAGCTGGGAGCGTCGTAAAAATCATAGAATTATTGGTCGTCGATCGCCCAACATCTTACAATGTAATCATTGGAACTCCATGGCTGAATTCCATGAGAGCGATCCCATCGACATTCCATCTATGCCTTAAATTTCTGACCCCTCATGGAGTCGAAACAATTCAAGGAGACCACAGGATGTCACAAGTATTTTTCGCCGCTGAGTTAAAAAGAAAGAACTTTGCGATCGAAGCTTCCCACAAGAAGAAAAGAAAGCTGACTCTCGACGAGGGCGCCCCAGAACAAGACTCGGAAGTCTTCTGGCAGGCACAGAGGGTCGAAGCTCTAGAAGGGAAGTGCGAACCAACTTGCGAACCGGTAATCTCGGTCTGTCTCGACGAATCCCGCCCAGAACGATGCGTCGAGATCGGAGCCAACCTCTGCGAACCATTGAGAACAGAGCTCATGGCTGGTCTTAAAAAGAACCTCGATACGTTCCCTTGGGCCGCGGAGGATATGCCAGGAATCGACATCGGCATAACATGTCACAAACTCAACATTGACCCGAACTACAAACCCGTAAAACAAAAAAGACGGAAGCTAGGACCAGAGCGTGCTACCGCAGTAAACGAGGAAGTTGAGAAACTCCTCAAAGTAGGGTCAATAACAGAAGTCAGATACCCAGATTGGCTCGCCAATCCCGTCGTGGTCAAAAAGAAAAACGAAAAATGGCGAGTATGCGTCGACTTCACCGATCTCAACAAGGCCTGTCCAAAAGATTGCTTCCCACTTCCGCACATTGACCGACTGGTCGTAGCAACAGCAGGGAACGAACTTTTATCATTCATGGACGCCTTCTCTGGGTACAATAAAATCATGATGAATCCCGACGATCGCGAGAAGACTGCATTCATTACCGACCGCGGAACATATTGCTACAAGGTAATGCCTTTCGGTCTCAAGAATGCGGGTGCTACTTACCAGCGACTTGTCAATCGAATGTTCTCCGAACAGCTCGGAAAGACTATGAAAGTGTACATCGATGGCATGCTCATAAAATCCCTTGACAAACACGACCACGTATCCCACTTGGAAGAGTGCTTCGCAAGGCTGAAGCTACATAACATGAAACTAAACCCGGCAAAATGTAGGTTCGCAGTCGTATCAGGAGAGATTCTCGGTATCTGGTCACGTGTCGCGGGATCGAGGCCAACCCCAAACAGATAAATGCACTGATAGAAATGGTCTCACCAAAGACAAAACGAGAAGTCCAAAGGCTAACTGGAAGGGTCGCAGCTTTGAACCGTTTCATCTCACATTCGACGGACAAGTGCCTGCCTTTCTACGACACGTTGAAAGGGAACAAAAAGTTCGAATGATCAGAAGAGTGCAAAAAAACTTTCCAACAAGTGAAGCGTTACCTGGCCACTCCTCCTGTTCTTGCAAAACCAGTAGAGGGAGAACCTCTATTCTTATACAGCGCGGTCTCCGCAACAGCAGTAAGTGGCGTTTTGTTCAGAGAAGAACGCGGTGAGCAAAAACCAATCTTTTACATAAGTAAACCCTTGCTGGACGCTGAGACGCGGTACCCCTTGATGGAAAAACTAGCATTCGCTGTTGTAACATCGGCGAGAAAGCTCAGGCCATATTTCCAATCTCATACCATAGTGATTCTCACCACCTTTCCCCTGCACACGGTTCTGCACGGTCCGAGTCAGTCAGGACGGCTCGCGAAATGGGCAATCGAACTGAGCGAGTACGATGTCGAGTACTGCCCAAGAAGCTGCGCAAAATCTCAGGTGCTGGCGGATTTCTTAGTAGAATTGCCCACAGGGAATATGACATACACGGAACCAGATTCAACTTGGGTTCTTCACGTCGATGGATCATCGTCCA
>NC_027751.1:18278039-18281115 GCF_000695525.1 Brassica oleracea var. oleracea | reverse complement strand
TTCGGTTAGAATTCCATGCATCAAACAACGAGGCTGAATATGAAGCACTCATTGCAGGATTACGACTATCCCATGGGCTGAAGATTTGCAACATCCATGCTTACTGTGATTCTCAGTTAGTCGCAAATCAATACAGCGGAGAATACGAGGCAAGGGACGAAAGAATGGACACATATCTAAAACTCGTCCAGGACTTGGCCCAAGACTTCAACCACTTCCCCCCACTAGAATTCTTCGCTCGGAAAACACCCAGGCAGATGCCTTGGCCGCGCTCGCGTCAAGCTCGGAACCAGGACTAAAACAGGTAATCCCCGTGGAATTCATTGAACATCCGAGCATCGGACCGCCGGTGATCGCCAATCTGATTTGGGGACAAATCGAAGATGCGGAGGAAATTGAAGATCCAGAAGAAGGAAAGATGGATCAGCCGGAATACGGTAGCGACAGCCCATGGCTAGAGACGATCCGAGCCTACAAAGCCGACGGAACGCTGCCCGCCGAGAAATGGGCGCACACAAAATTAAAACCCAAGCCGCACGATATGTAACGGTAGAGGGAGAAATCTACAAATGGAGATTCTCCGGCCCACTCATGACCTGCGCCGAGGGAGATAAAGCGAGAAAAGTTATGGAAGAGGTCCATTCCGGATCGTGCGGAAACCACTCCGGTGGAAGGTCACTCGCAGTCAAAATAAAATGCCACGGTTATTACTGGCCAACTATGATCAAAGATTGCGAGAAACTCGCACGAAAATGCGAAAAATGCCAAAGGCACGCGCCCACCATTCATCAACCTGCGGAGGTCCTCTCGTCCATTTCATCTCTGTATCCCTTTATGCGATGGTCCATGGATATCGTCGGACCTTTACACAATTCAAAACAAAAACGCTTCCTTTTGGTCCTTACGGATTTCTTTTCGAAGTGGGTAGAAGCAGAATCCTATGCAAGAATCAAAGACGTACAAGTCGAGAGCTTCGTATGGAAGAATATTATCACTAGGCACGGGGTCCCTTACGAAATCGTAACAGACAACGGATCTCAGTTCATCTCTACCCGATTTGAAGCATTCTGCGAGAAGTGGAAGATACGGTTGAACAAGTCAACTCCTAGATATCCACAATGTAACGGCCAGGCAGTGACCATTAACAAAACCGTCCTTGACGGGTTAAAAAAGCGCTTAGAAGGCAAAAAGGGACGATGGGCAGATGAGCTCAAAGGAGTTCATTGGTCACATCGTACAACCCCAAGACGGGCTACGGGAGAAACCCCCTTCGCCCTCGTTTACGGGACGGAATGCATGATCCCAGCGGAAGTAGAATTTCCCGGTGTGCGGAGAAGATTCCTCCCCGAACGAGAAGATCTCAACAACGTGATGCTGCTGGACGAACTCGATCTCATTAACGAGCGACGAAACCAAGCTCTCATAAGAATCCATAACTACCAGTACGCTGCCATGAAATACTACAATTCAAACGTTTGCCACCGCAGGTTCAAGGAAGGTGATATGGTTCTGCGCAAAGTCTTCCAAAACACCGCCGAACGTAACGCAGGAAAACTAGGAGCAAACTGGGAAGGACCATACAAGGTCAAAAAGGTGGTCCGACCAGGATCGTACCAAATCACGAACATGCAAGACGTCAAGATCCAAAGAACCTGGAACGCGATGCATCTTAAAAAATACTACCACTAATCGCAACGTGGGAACTAAGACCTACGAGATGGCTTGATCCCCGAAAAAGGGTACGTAGGCAGCTCGCCAAGCGAGTTCAGCTATCCCTCCATCTTAAAGGGGGGGGGGGGGGGGGGGGGAGTTATTACGTATACTCGTATACTCCCACGACTTTCAAAAAAAAACTCGACCTTTTTCAAAATTTTGTGCGGAAACACGCGACCTTACGGTCGCCAATCCCGCTATTCGCCAAACGGCTAAAGTGGCAATCTAAGACTCGCTCAAAGCGCCTAAGCAAAATGGATTAGTTATCACACTAAATCCGACAAAACCCCCGAACGCTCGTAAAAGAGGCATCCTTCGGAAAAAGCCCGCGAATAAATGCGGCACAAAAGAAAAGGTCAACTTTCGGCTCTGCGAGACGTCGCTACACGCTTAAAGTTACGAATTTTTCGACATCTACAGAAACGGCGTTCTCGTTTCCAAAACAAACTTAGTACACCTCTAACGGTAAAATGCCTTTAAACTGGCATCATTTCTTTGTTGCTGATCACAAAAAACGAACCCTAACGTCCTAAACAGACATCAGCCGCCCTCGAAAGGATAGACTCTCTTACATCCGACAAGGATACCAGAGCGCGCTATACAAGAAATCCGTAATTTTGGTCAGCATCTCCAAACGGCCTTTGGAGGTAGCTCGATTCGTATCAAGACAAGTCGTATAAGCCGATAAAAATTCGCGGACTTAGAGCCAAGCATCTTACAAAAAGCCCTAACAAGGGCAGGGATTCGAAGCCACCAATGGCCAGTCCCGGAACGTACAAATTACGGCCTCATGAACAGGCCAAAACAAAACAAAGAAATTCCCCGAAAAGATCGTTACTCTAGGAACTCCTCGGAGCACCGCCTTCATCCTCAACCTCATCGGAGCTCGGGCCCGCATCGACATCACCTCCCTCAGCCACTTCACCGTCACCTCTCTCAACTGCATCGCCCTTGCCTTCTTCGGCCGCACGGCCTTGCCCTTCGGTCTCTTCCAAACACGGCGCGAGGGTGCATTCAGATTTCAGGAGAGAAAGGATCGAATCGAAGTCACCTTCGGAGGCCATCAGTTCCTCCTTATGAGACAGTAGCCTGGCCTCTTCAGAGTCCAAGAGTCGGAACCGCTTCGCCTTTGAGTAGCTGGATCTCACCTACACCTCCCTCGATGCCCGCCAGGGCCAGATCCTTCTTACGGACTGCCATGAGGGAATCAAAGAGAACAGCCATCCTCGTTAGGCGGGCATGAAACTCGTCCCGCGGGACAACGGTCCCCGCTGGCTCACGAGTCCTCGGTTCCTCTTGACTCTGGATTTGGCGCAGAAGACGACGAACTTCGGAAGCCTTGGGTTTTTTCTCTTTCTTCAAC
>NC_027751.1:18277515-18278031 GCF_000695525.1 Brassica oleracea var. oleracea | reverse complement strand
TTTTCTCTTTCTACATCCTAAACAGTGCACTCGCCGACTTTCCGAGATCCCGCTCGAGACCGCTGACCTGAAACTCCAGCTGCAAAGTCTCAGCAGCGTGAGCGTCCTCAGTAGATTTCAGCGTGGCCTCAATTCGTTTCAATGCCTCCCGCGACTCTGCTAGTTTCTCTGTCAATCGCTCCACCTCCGAACCATAGTCGCTGATCATCCCGTCGATCAACGATATGAACTGCGAACGAAATAAGAGTCAGAATAATTGAAGAACAAAGTATCCTACAAGAAAATTTGTTTTTCGAAAACGAACCTTGGCACGATATTGCGGTAAAGGCCCCGAAGGCTCTTCTTCCGCACCTTTGGAACATCTCCTCTTCTTGGCGGTCCCGGTTGCGGCGCCATTCCTTTTGCGAACTTTGGGCAGCGGAGCGGCACTAGGCGCAGGAAGCCCTAAGACGATCTCTTTCATGTCCAAAGGTAAAGGCATCAACTCCATTACTTGTCCTTTCTCAGGAATCTTGA
>NC_027751.1:18276775-18277412 GCF_000695525.1 Brassica oleracea var. oleracea | reverse complement strand
GACGATCTCTTTCCTGTCCAAAGGCGGAGGCATCGACTCCATTACTTGTCCTTTCTCAGGAATCGGGACCGGGGTAGTGGAAGAGCCCGAAGGTTAGGCCAAGACCTCTGGCACTTGCACAGGTACCGTATCCGTTCCTACAAGGGGCGCATCATCGCTCAGAGACTTGTTTCCTTCGGTTGAGATCGACAGCGCAGACGAGGAAGGGATAGCCGAAATTTCAGCAGAGGTCCGACTCGTTTCCTTTTCGGCACTACGCCTGGATAGCCTCTCTTTGAAAGAAAGGAATCCAGAAACGAAAGTCGGAGTGGCTTCATGAATGGCCGGAATCGGTAGAACCGGGATGGCCTCACCCATCTCGACGTCGGAATTCTTCTTTTCGTTTTGGGAGGAAGACATTCTTGCTTGAGAGAATGAAGAGAGAAAAGTTTGAAGGAATAAGATGTGTGAAGAATGGTAATTGATGAGTTGCTACTTATAAGGATATGAGGGTGACGTGGATTTCCGCAATAAAATAATCTCAAAAGGCAATCTACGAGAAAACGTACTTTTAACCGAAAATTCCGATTAAAAACACTTCACTCGCCCGCAAAATCGTCTCCGAGTCTTGCAGGCTGGGGGGCTAACTGTTGGGGTC
>NC_027751.1:18275500-18276633 GCF_000695525.1 Brassica oleracea var. oleracea | reverse complement strand
GAGGGTCTCCGGAAAGATCGGTACGAAAAGAGACAGGTCAAGACCCGAGAGCCGGACCGTTCTCAAAAGGTCACCTGGCCCATGGGCGAGGACGACCAGCACCACGGTCACCTCGCCCATGGGCGAGGATGATCCGCGCCCGGTTCACCTTGCCCTAGGGCAAGGACAATCCAATCCCGGCCAGTCCGACTCGTTTCGACTCTCGTGTCCTCCGTATAGTTGTGATATCCGACTTTTGGATCATATACCTCTCGTTTCGTCTCGATCGGAGTTACTCTCGAAGTTTTACGATTAAAATCGTAAAAAAGCCCGAAGGCCTAAAAACGGTCCGAGAGGATCTAAACGTGTCTAGAGGCTGATCTACGATTTAGAAGGGACCCGAGCCCAATGGGAGTTATGACGGTTTATTCTAACTCGCGGAAGTAGGAAAAACGTTAAGTTTCCGAAGATAAATATCAAGATTCGAGGATAACTACAAAGATCGACGAAAAATGGAATATTCCCAAAAGAGATAAACTTGGGCCCAAAGGCAAAGGAGTAAATGGGCCACCGACCTAAAACAAATATATAAGGAGAGCTGGAGCAGAAGAAAAGGGATCCGAGAATTTAGACTTAGAGAACTCCTGCTAGCTTAGGGAACTTAGAACTTAGGTGGTTAAACTAGCAAGGCAAGGCTTAGAACGTTTTGCTGCCTTTCTGTTCTGCTTTTGTCTAGTTAGCATATCTCTACTCCGCTCGGAGAAGTCCTGTATTCATACTATTTCATTAATAAAACGCCTCTGAGCGACTATTTATCTTTATCTTGCTATCTATCTTTTTACGCTCTAAAAGTGATTACGCAGAGAATTCGGACCTTCAAGGAAAATCGCGTTTTCTTTGTTTTACTCCATACTTATTAATTAAAATCGACGGTGTGAATTCTGGTTCCCACAGGGTTGATAATTTCTGTGTTTTAAATCTATAAGTCTCTGCTGTTTTCAAACCTCTTTCAGAGAGACTGCCTGTTTGTTTTGCTTTTTTCATCCATGGTATATAAGTGTTTTACTATCTATATATTATATATTCTATCCTATTAGGTATGTTTTAAGGTTCAGGAGTATCTTGGAGTAAAGTGATGATTATGGAGCATTTAG
>NC_027751.1:18268208-18275422 GCF_000695525.1 Brassica oleracea var. oleracea | reverse complement strand
TCGATCGATACATAAGAGAAGCCTCGACGATTGAAGATTATGATCGAATGATGTACATCCTGTACCATCAATCGATGTCGAGACGCGAGATGCGCGACTTGGTTCCAGCCGACTTTAAACCCAAGGCTTCACCAAATTACAAGATTACCCCTGACGAGTTTTTAACCTAATAGTTATATACTTGCCTAAGTGTTAGGAGGAAAGGGAGTTTTTGGCCACCATTGTATTCTTATTTTCAGCAGAGAGTTTTAGGAGAGAAAATCATAGAGAGATTTGTGATTGGAACTCCATTTATTCATCTATTCTATTCTATGCATGTTTTATCTATATCTTGTGTCATGAATTGCTTAGCTATGTCTAAGTAGTTCACTTGTTAGATTCAGGGTTCAAATATGTTAGAGGGATTAGCCCCAACTATAGATTTGCTCAGTTGTGATATTGATTGATTGATTGTTCATTAATGCTTGTTTTAGACTTGCTAACCAGAACATGAACCTAGGAATTAGCATGAGTCAAGCATCCTTGACCATCCTGTCCTAAATCTAATCTGTCATGCTAGGACTGCTAGAGAGATGCTAACCGCTGATCTAGGAGACTAGTGAGCATTATCAACCTGCGCCTAGGGCTTAGCTAGAAGCATCGATCGATATTGTCTTCTGACAATCAATCGATATTGCGAAAGGTGTATTGATCGATATCCCTATAGGATCATCGATCGACACTTTCTTGTGATCAAAAGACGACAGTTGAGATCCAAGATCTAGTTAGTTAATCAGTGAAACATTGCCATCGCTGATCACTGTGATTAAGGAGTTGAGCTTTAATATATCATGCATGCAACTGTTAGGCATCTATAGGATTATATTCTCCAACACCTGAATAGAAATTTGCATCTAATATCTTCCAATAAGTTACACCCCCAATCATCTTGTTAGTCGAGCAATAGACTTGCTCAATTAGGATTGCTATTTACTTTTAAACCATAAAACAACAAACACTTAGAATTAATAATTTGACTAGATTTAATAGGTTCCCTAGCTCCTTGTGGATTTGATCCCTAAGTATTGCAACTGAACCTCTTATTTGAGAGAGTAATTCACTCCTTAGGGTTAATTGAGTGGTATCAGGTTGATAAATGTATTACTGACAACAAAAATTGTTAGAGTGTTTAGAAATATAGTTCTTTGTCTAGTTGTGCTTAAAGCTAAGTTTAGGATTGTTCACTCTTTAAACTTAGATCTTAAGATTAATTGAGATCAAGCCATTGCTTGACTCAATACCTGAAAATAACTAATATGATCTAACTAACTAGATACAGACGAAAGTTTATTTAGTGAGCTAGAGAATACAAATCAAACCTGTCTGTAAGGCTTTCTGGAAAAAGTATCGATCGACGCAGCGATAGCCCTGTCGATCGATATTTGAAAGGTGTATCGATTGATATTCATAATGAAAATCAATCGACACTTTCTCGTGATTAACATACGAGAGTTGAAATCCGAGATCCAGATTAGATAATCAGATTGATTATATCTTAGTTTGAATTCAAGAACAATTAATATCAATAAATCCCTAAAAACTCAAATTAAGTTTTACTTATCATACCTGAGAATATACCTGAATCTAGCTACTTCTCCCAACTGTTAACAACCTCAAAACAAATCAATCTTGCAATAAACTTGCTCACCAACCCATTTACTGTTTTAAAACTTAAAAACCAATTAATCTAGATTTATTTCAAGACCATAATCTATTGTGTAATCCTAGGGTCTCTGTGGATTCGATCCCTAAGTACTACATCCGAACCTCTTATTTGAGAGAGTAATTCACTCCATAGGGTAATTTGAGTGATATCAAATTTGGCGCCGTTGCCGGGAACTGTTTCTTATTACCATTAGATTAAATTTACAATTCAGTCTAGATTTTATTACTAAATTTGCTAAAAGTTTTCCCTCTTTTCCTACTGACACAGAACCTACTGACACAGGAACTTAAAGATGGAAGATATAGAATTCGGCCGGATATCGATCGACGAAATGACAACAACATCGAGCGACATGTCGACAGCATAATCGATCGACGCCGCTCATCAAACATCGATCGACGACACCCCGCCGGAAGCAAGTAAGTTTTCTCTTACAAATAATGCTAATGAGGGATTAGTCCTAGGAGAACCTAAAGGTCAACTAAGCAACGCAATTAACCAAATCATCAATGAATAGGGGACTGAAATCCCTGTTAAAATAAATCTGATCTCGAAAAGAGATCATGAAACAAAATTGCCTTTGCAAGACTACTTAAACCCTGGCAGAACCTATTCCAATAGGTCCGCCATTAAACTACCAAAAGATGATACCAAGAAATCCGGGGTCAGTCTCGAATATTTATTCTTGGTACGTCAAAACCCTTTCTGTGGAACCGTCTCAGAGCCCCCACACGATCACATCGAGCACTTAGAAGATATGATGGATGATGAGTACAATCGCTGTAAAATCTTTCCATTCTCCTTAGAAGGCGATGACATAAAATGGCTGGACCAACTACCTACGGGTTCTCTAACCTGCTGGAAGGGGATAAGGAATACCTTCATTAATCAATTCTTCGATGAGACGCGTTACTGGGATGTAAGGAAGAAAATTTCCACATTTCGTCAAGGTCCACGGGAATCATTCAGAAACGCATGGGAGAGATTCAAGAGTTACCATGGTTTTCCAGAACCACAACTCATTAATACCTTTTACGGAGGTATTAACTTGCACTACCAAATCACGCTTGACACAGCCAGTGAAGGGAACTTCAATACCAGGAACCCTTAAGAGGCAAAGCGTTTGATCAAGAATGTTGCTACGGGTAGATCCTACGAAATGATAGACGTAGAGAGAGAAAGGAGTGTTGACTCAATGGATGAGTCACCTTTAGCCAAAATCAAAGGATCTATAGATTCGCTTCATTTGGCTCTAGAGGGACAAAACAAATTTGGTATATTTGGGATATACCAAATTGACGATGATACCCTTTCTGAATTAGAACAACGAGTAGACTTCGTTGATAATCCAACCTTGAAAGATAGGTACCCTATCCCTAACCCCGATAGGTTTACCCAAAATTATGATGCTATTGTTGGCTCACGCCGAGGCAGAGCGAATTTTAGATTAAACCAAGCTTTCACGGAAAATCAAAAAATGGCCACTGGTCTGAACGGAAAGATAGACATGATCTACAGTGAGCTAATGAGAAAATTTGACGCTTTAAGTGAACACATTAAGAGATTGGACGGTCAACTCGCAGAAAACGCGACCGCCATCAAAAGAGAGGCAGGACGTCTCCCTGGGCGAATTGACGCGAATCCGAAACGTCAAATTAATGTTGTGTTACTAAGAAGCAGACGACGCCTCAACCCGAGCACAATAGAGATCAACCAAGCAGAAAAATGTGCTGACGTTGAGAAAACCGGTGAAAATAGGTCACGACCAATAATCCTCGATAGTCCCAACCCCGAATCTGAAACACCTAGAGAAAGTGAGCGGTCCAACACTGAGGATGCAGCCATCGACCTCGAGGAGGAAGAAGAGGAGTTAGAAGAAGAGTTAGAAATCGATCGACAAGAAGGAACTAACATCGATCGACCCACAGTAGTAAATATCGATCGACGCTCAACTCCTGCTGAACCGGCCGTAGAGAGAGTTTATAAGACTCTACCGCCCTTTCCTCCTACAAAGATGCAGACTAAGCGAGAATTAGATAAGGCGATCTGTAAAAAAGCATTCGATAAAATCACGTTGGAAATGCCATTGAGTGATGCCATAAAAGTTTCGTCTTCAATAAAGAAATATGTAAAAGATATGGTATCCAACGGCTTCCCAGCTACTGAACACAGCGTCATGATCGTTTCAGAGGAAGTAAGTACAATAATCCAAGGCGAAACCCCGGTTAAGAGACCTAATCCGAGCAGTTTTGTTCTAGATCGCAATATACGACACAAGAGGTTTCCTCGATCCCTCTGTGATTTAGGTTCCAGCGTAAACCTTTTGCCGCATTCTGTCATGATATCCCTGGGATACGAAAAGTTCAAGCATAGCAAAATAACTTTGGTTCTTCCCAACAGATCCGTTAGAATACTTGAGGGATTACTTGACTACGTGCCAATAAAGATTAACAACTGTCACGTACCTACAGATTTCATTGTACTGAAATACCAAAATGAACCGAAAGATCCCCTCATTTTAGGTAGACTATTCCTAGCTACAGCTGGTGCGATCACCGATGTCAAGGAAGGTAGGATATGTCTAAACATTGGAAACATACCGATGACCTTCGACGTGGAAAAGCTGATTAGACGACCCTTGATCGATAAAAAAACTTCCTACATGGATGATATCTCTGAGTTGGCTGAAGAATCTTTCATAGATTTGTGCTCAGATGATCCCTCGGAGAAAGTACTTACGTCCAGTGAAGAAGAGACATTTAGTGCGGACAGCAGAGCTGAGGAATACACACGATTGATGGACGCAAGTATGGAAGTAAAAATTTTTGATGACATAGATGATGACGCTTCGGAAATCAACGTTGATCGATATTTGAAAAAAGCTGTCAATCAACAACCATCTCCTTTAGAAGATTGGGATTCCGAAAAAGCACCAAAGATTGAGTTAAAGCAACTACCTGCTGGACTCAAATATGCTTATCTCTATAAAGATTCATACCCCGTAATCGTGAACGCCAACCTTACCAACGGAGAACTTGTGTTGTTATTAAACAAACTGCGAAAATATAGGAAAGCCCTCGGATACTCTCTCGAGGATATTCCTGGTATCTCTCCAGATCTGTGCATGCACCGGATTCACCTAGAAGACGATTCAAAATCGTAAGTGGAACACTAAAGGCGGCTAAACCCAAACTTGAAAGAAGTTGTTAAAAAGGAAATAATCAAACTTCTAGATACCGGAGTCATTTACCCGATTTCAGATAGCAATTGGGTTAGCCCCGTGCATGCTGTACCAAAAAAGGGCGGAATCACTGTGGTAAAGAATGATAAAAATGAACTCATCCCAACGCGAACTGTCACCGGACATCGGATGTGTATCGACTATAGGAAGTTGAACGCTGCCACAAGGAAAGATCACTTCCCTTTACCCTTCATTGATCAAATGTTGGAAAGATTGGCAAATCACCAATATTATTGTTTTCTTGAAGGTTACTCATGATTTTTTCAAATCCCTATACATCCTGACGATCAAGAAAATACAACTTTTACATGCCCTTACGGAACATTCGCATATCGCAGAATGCCTTTCGGTCTTTGTAATGCTCCCACCACTTTCCAACGTTGCATGATGTCAATCTTCACAGACATGATTGAGGACTTCATGGAAGTTTTTATGGACGATTTCCCTGTGTATGGATACAGTTTCAAAAACTGTCTCTATAACCTATGTAAAGTCTTGGCAAGATGTGAAGAAAAGAACCTCTTTCTAAATTGGGAAAAATACCACTTTATGGTTAACGATGGAATCGTCCTAGGACATAAAGTGTCCGCTGCTGGTATAGAAGTAGATTGGGCCAAGATTGAGGTAATGACCGGCCTGTCTGCACCCACGAACGTAAAAGACGTGAGAAGTTTTCTTGGGCATGCCGGATTCTACAGGAGGTTCATACAATATTTTAGCAAAATCGCTAGACCTCTCACTTCCCTCCTCTGTAAAGAAGTTAAATTCGACTTCACACCAGAATGCGTAAAGTCTTTTGAGGAAATAAAGAAAGCCCTGAAAACTGCCCCAATCGTACAAGCACCTGACTGGAATCTTCTTTTCGGAATCATGTGCGATGCGAGTGATTTCGCTGTGGGAGCAGTTCTAGGCCAAAGAAAAGACAAAAAGTTACATGCAGTTTACTACGCCAGTCGAACACTCGACGAGGCACAAAGGAATTACACAACAACAGAAAAAGAACTGCTTGCTGTAGTTTATGCATTTGAAAAGTTCTGCCAATACCTGGTCGGCTCGCGAGTCATCGTCCATACTGACCATGCTGCGATTAAATATTTAATGCAAAAGAAAGATGCGAAACTACGACTCCTGCGATGGATCCTTCTACTTCACGAATTCGACATAGAGATTAAATATAAAACATGAGTAGAAAACGGAGTTGCAGATCATCTTTCCTGGATTCGAATAGAAGATGACGTTCCTATCGATGATTTCTTACAAACGGATTCATTTGTCGGAAATGTATGTCTCACTTCCGAAGAACTGTCGATAGATGACAATGATGCTATGTCGATCGACGACATAGATACTATGTCGATCGACACTCCAGATGATCTAAACAAAAAATTAAATCCCATAACCCTCACCTTCGATATAAAAGTAAACGTCGCGTACAACGAGCTGCACCCTGACCATGATTCACCCGTAGGTGAAAGTCTGCATCGGGAAGTGCACGCAGTCGAAAAATGTTCAAGGAGCAGACCTTGGTACGCTGATATAGTGAACTATCTTGCTGCTGACATAGAACCCGAAGAGCTGAGAGGGTATACAAGGAAAAAAAATTTAAGAGAAGTTAGGAGATATCACTGGGACGAACCATATCTCTACAATCACTGCTCTGACGGGATGTATAGGCGCTGCGTCGCCGAAACTAAAGCACCGGATATTTTATTCCAATGCCATGGATCCGACTATGCTGGACATTTTGCAACCTTTAAAACGGTATCAAAAATTCTTCATGCGGGATTTTGGTGGCCGACTATGTTTCGCGATGCTCATGCGTTCATAGCACAATGCGACAGATGTCAAAGGAGAGGAAAAATCAGTAAAAGACATGAAATGGAACAGAAGTCTATTCTAGAGGTAGAAGTCTTTGATTGTTGGGGAATAGATTTCATGGGTCCTTTCCCTTCTTCGTACGGGAACAAATACATGCTAGTCGCTGTTGATTTTGTATCAAAATGGGTCGAAGCAGTGGCTTCCCCAACAAATGACGCATCTGTAGTTATCAAGCTTTTCAAGAGCATTATTTTTCCAAGATTTGGAGTTCCTAGAATAGTCATAAGCGACGGTGGCTCCCATTTTATTAACAAAGTTTTTGACGGATTACTCCGGAAGAACGGAGTTCACCACAGATTTGCTACACCCTACCATCCGTAAACAAGTGGACAAGTTTAAGTCTCAGATCGACAGATCAAAGAAATCTTAGAAAAGACCGTAGGAACTTCT
>NC_027751.1:18252111-18268073 GCF_000695525.1 Brassica oleracea var. oleracea | reverse complement strand
GGTTGAGCTAGAACATAAGGCAGCATGGGCTATAAAATTATTAAATTTCGACATCAAAGCAGCTGCCAAAAGGAGACTGATGCAGCATAACGAGCTGGATGAAATAAGACACTTAGCCTATGAGAGTTCAAAGATCTATAAAGAGAAAATGAAAGCATATCATGATAAAAAGATCATCTCCGGGCATTTCGAACCAAATGATCATATGCTGTTATATAACTCTCGGCTTACGCTGTTTCCCGGAAAAATCCGATCTCGTTGGCCAGGTCCTTTCACTGTTGTGGATGTCAAACATTATGGAGCCATCACACTTATAAACGATAAAGGAGAAGAATTTACAGTGAATGGTCAACAAGTGAAACACTATTAGGCCTTCTTCCTGATAATTAGACAGATCAAACCTCGAGTCGAGCTCAAGACTTAAAATAAGCGTTGAATGGGAGGCAACCCATTTCTAGTTTTAGGATATTTAGGATATTTAGGATTTAGTTCAAATTAAAAAAAAAAAATAATAATAATAAAAAAATAATAATATAAAAATCCGAGTAGGCGATTATAAAATCGACCGATGAGAGCATGTCAATATCGATCGACAGTACATCACCTGCAGCGACCGATGGTAACTCCTTTCCATCGATCGACACTTAACCCGGTAAGGTATATCGTTCTAACTTGTTAAATTGTATACTTATGATTCGTTCTCACCATAACTCCGCCTGGATATACACTAGGGATAGTGAAATTTAAGTCTGGGGGAGGTACTTACTGACATTAGTTTATTCATGAATTTTTTTTTAAATCATATTTTCAAAACATAAAGTTTTTATTAAGTCAAAAAGGGGATTATGAACTTATTAGATTTTTGCTTGTTATCTAACCACTCTTTAGCACTATTCTAGACTTACTGATTGCAGATAGTACTAAAGATACTAAAGTGGATCAACCTTTCAACCATGTTACACTTGCTGAGATTGTTTGAAGGAACCAAAGCTGACCTCCGACACTAAACCTGACACAACTGCTTGTCTTGGGGCTTGGTATACATGGGATCGGATTCTTCAAACAAGTCTGGAAGGTAAATCTTTGTGTATATAGATTTATCACCCTCTCTCTCTCTATATTTTCGAAATATAGACCATCAAAAAACAAATTTATTATTGTATATATATATATATACATATCTATTAGAGATTTATTAGGAAAGGATTCGAACATGACTTGGTGGCTACAATCGTTAAGGCTTGATTCATAAGAATTATATAGGTAAATGATTAGAACAAGACTTGGTGGCTATAACCATTAAGGCTTGCTTCACAAATAATCCTAGGATATAGGTCAAAACGAAGTGAACAGGACTTGGTGGCAACCACCATTAAGTCTTGATTCATGGAAGCCTGTCCAATCTTGGTCAATGATCTTGCAAATGTAAGCAGACTTTGACTAAGAGAGAAAATTAGTAGAGAGAGAGGATATGAACTAATGTTTACTTGCAGGTCCAGATATTGTGATCGATACTCCCAAGGTAAAGCCTGCACTTTTATTTACGCTAAGAAATGAGGTTGGTAGAGGGGAATGTCATACAAGATTTGCTAAGTTGTTAGCTAGGTAAATTTGATTGCTAAGCTAGGATATAGTATGATGTGCTTTTGTGATTAGGAATTCTTAGATGTGGATTGCAATATTGTAGAGGTGATGATTCTAAGTTTAAAATTGTGTGAGTCCCTGCTGTTTTCAAACCTCTTTCAGAGAGACTACTAGTATGTTTTGCTTGAGGACAAGCAAAAGAGTAAGTCTGGGGGAGTTGATAGACCATGGATTTTACCCATTATTAGTCATGGTTTATTAGTGTTTTAAGATATATTTACTATTATATAGAGCCTATTTAGAGAAATTACAGGTTCAGGTACTAACTAGAAGAAAATGATGCATTTGGAGCTATTTGGAGATCTTTTGAGCTTTGTTGGAAATAGGAAATAGTCGACGGTTACCAAGAAATATCGACCGGCGGGTACCAAGAAATATCGACCAACGGTTGCCAACAAATATCGATCGATGTTGACCTCTTCTCATTGATTGACAGCGAAGCCACCCGAGAGTTAATGACAAATTAGAAGATTTCAAGTTTCACAAAAGTTTCAATAATTACATCTTAAGTCTCTGGCCGCCTGTTGGGCTATTTATTAGGGTTTTGTATCATTTTAGAGGCAGACTTTCCTAGAGACCTTCTTAGACCTAATTTGGAGGAAGCAAAAAGGTACCATTGAAAGGGGAGAGCTTAGAATTGGAGAGATAGATCAACACTGCAAAACAGAGAATATCTTGAACTCCCCTGCTTTCATTCATTTTGTTGCTTACTCTATTTACTCATTTTATTTAAGTATTATTCATACCATCATAACTATGTGTTCCATGAATATGTCTGAGTAATCCTTACTGTTAGATTTAGGTTTCTCAATAGGTTGATAAATGTGTTACTGACAACAACAATTGTTAGGGTGTTTAGAAATATAGTTCTTCATCTAGTTGTGCTTAAAGATAAGTTTAGAATTGATCACCCTTTAAACTTAGATCTTAGGATTAATTGAGATCAAGCTATTTCTTGACTCAATACCTGAAAATAACTAGTATGATCTAACTGACTAGATACAGACGAGAGATGATCTAGTGAGCTAGAGAATACAAATGAAACATGTTCGTAAGGCTTTCTGGAAGAAGTATCGATCGATGCAGCGATAGCCCTGTCGATCGATATTTTGAAAGGTGTATCGATCGATATTCATAACGAATCATCGATCGACACTTTCTCGTGATTAACATACGAGAGTTGAAATCCGAGATCAAGATTTGATAATTAGATTGATTATATCTTAGTTTGAATTCAAGAACAATTAATATCAATAAACCCCTAAAAACTCAAATTAAGTTTTACTTATCATACCTGAGAATATACCTGAATCTAGCTACTTCTCTTAACTGTTAGCAACCTCAAACGAAATCAATCGAGCAATAAACTTGCTCACCAACCCATTTACTGTTTTAAAACTTATAAACCAATTAATCTAGATTTATTTCAAGACCATAATCTATTGTGTAATCCTAGAGTCTCTGTGGATTTGATCCCAAAGTACTACCTCCGAACCTCTTATTTGAGAGAGTAATTCACTCCTTAGGGTAATTTGAGTGATATCAGATCCCGTAGCCGAGGACGCAGGAGGGAGCATGGCTCTGGACCCAGAAGGGGTGATTGGCGAAGGTGAAGCTCCGCGTTTGGAGGATGATTGAGTTTATAGTCTTTGGTGACACTTTTGGTTTTTATGTTTTTGTTCCGGCCTAGTATGGCCTTGTTTTTATTTCGGGACTGGCCGCTTTGTGGCTTTGAATCCCCGTCGCTTCTGCGACTTTTAAATGAAACTTAGTTTTTTGCGTTTTTAAGATCTTATGGAGTATTTATATGGGTATAGAGGGAAGATTACGAGTTGTCACCTCGTAGGCTAACTCTGGGTGTGCTGCTCTATCCGTGATCTGTTTTGAGAGTTCCCCGCAGTACGAAGACTCGCGGAATTTCTGAAGATGCACGAACACTAGCCAAGAGAGAAATTTTGGAATCTTGTATCAGGGTGTTTGATACTATGCCTATAGATGTTAGAGACCAGTGTTATGGGTTTAGGGTAAGACCTAGGTCTAATCACGGCTTAAGGGAGTGTGATAACTGCTTCGACCTGATTCCATCCCACTTTAAAGTCCGCAATATGTTCTCGGCTTACGTGACTTGTATGGTAGGAATCGAGCATCTCTTCGAGGACAATTTTTAAGTGTCCCGAAAGTGCTGACAAATTTTTTTGGATTTTTTGTATAGCGCTATTACCCTTGTGTCGGGTGTACGAGAGCTATCTCTATGAGACAGCTTAGTCTGTTTAGGACTTTAAGAGTTTGTTGTGATCAGCAACAAACTTATCGGTAGATACCACTCTTTTAGATTCTTCGCGAAGGATATGTGGTAAGAAAATACTGTTTTTAAAATAAGTGTTCCCTTTCGAAAAGTTCTTGACAAAAAAGAGTCCTTCAGGTATTAGCGACGTCTCGCTTTGCTGAAAGTTGAAGTTTTACGTCGTTTTTTGATGGAGTGTTCCGATGATATTCGGATTTTGTGATGTTTTCCTCCGTGTTAGAAAGAACTTTCAAAAATATCGAGTCTGGGATTGGATATTTCTTTTTGGGAGTATATGAGTATACGTATACGTACCTGCTCCCCCCCCCTTTTTAAATGAGAGGGGACAGCTGAGCTCGTCGCATGACGAATTGCCTATGTACCCTTTTCAGGAATCAAGCCATCTCGTACTTCGGTGTGAAGTGTTGCTTAGTGGTAGTATTTCTTGAGGTGCATCGCGTTCCAAGTTCTCGGAATTTTGATGTCCTGCATATTTGCGATTTCATACGCGCCTGGTCGGCCTACTTTTATGATTTTGTAAGGTCCTTCCCAGTTAGTTCCGAGTTTTCCGGCGTTTCGCTCGGCGGTGTTTTGGAAATTTTTCGTAAGACTAAGTCGACTTCTTTGAATTTGCGTACATTAGTGTTGTAGTACTTTGCAGCCGCCTGTTGATTGTTTTGAATTCGTATAAGGGTTTGGTCCCTGTTAGGGGATGTTGTGTAGGATCTTTGTAAGTACCACAGAACAAGCTAGGATTACAATGATTTAAGTAAGAACCCTAGTTCTACCCGTCTAGCTCTAATCTCTAAGTCTCGAAGTGTCGATCCCCTGATTTAGGGTTTAGGTTCCCTTTATATAGTCTTCTTAAGGCGGGCCTTAGTCGGTTGGAGTAGGTTAAACTCTTCCATATTCGGTATCCAGCAAGGGGTCTAGAGAAATTCGATACCCAAGTATTTTTCCCCAACAGGCATCTCGATCAAGGTGATCTTATCCGTGAATGGAGTATCGGCATAAGAGTCGGGGTTGCTCTTCCGGATGGGGGGAGCTACCCCAGGGAGCCTTTCTACCATGGACTGCATGGCATCGAGTCTCTTGGAGAACATCTGGTCCTGGTAAGCGACCATTGGAGACTCCACTTTTGTTGCTCCGTCAGGTGCTTCCTTATCGGAATCCGGCTCAGATTCGCTGTCTTCCACGTCGTAGGTCTAAGCATCCTTAGCCTTTTCGCGCGTTGACGCGTCTCCTTCCGACGCCGCAGGTGGGAGATTCACACCCGTTCCGGAGTTGGGTGTCTCTAGAGTCGGCATGGGGCGGACCTGAGCCCGGAATCGACGCTTCTTGTATTGAGGGCTTGGTTCTCGTCTCGAAGATTTAGGTTCTCCGATTCGAGTTGGCTGAGCTTCTCGGCGCTCTGCTCTAGTTTCTTTGAGTGTTTGTTGTGCTTCTCCTTTAAGCTCTGAACTTCCAAGGAGAGCTCAGGATTAGTGTCCTCCCGAGTTTTATGCAGCTCGGTTACTCGACTTTGCAGATCATCGAGTTGCCTCTGGAGTTCAGCGTCTCTCTGGGTAGCTTCGGGTAGCTCGTTCTGCTCATCCACCGTCATTATCACATAGTTTAGATTACTCCCCTCCTTCTAGCGCCAAACTGTTAGGGGATTTTTGTGTAGGATCTTTGTGAGTACCACGGAACGATGGATAAGGCTTAGTATTTGTATTGATTCCGTATGAGTTTGAGAGAAATAGAATTGAAGAGATGTTTTATTGAGTAAACAAGCTAGGATTACAATGATTTGAGTAAGAACCCTAATTCTAGCCGTCTAGCTGTAATCTCTAAGTCTTGAAACGTTGATCCCCTGCTTTAGGGTTTAAGTTCCCTTTCTATAGTCTTCTTAAGGCGGGCCTTAGTCGGTTGGAGTAGGTTAAACTCTTCCATATTCGGAAATATGGAAGGTTCTCCGTATCGGATGTTTTCCTTTTCCCGGGGGAAGTGGGCGGTCCCTGGGACCGGATCCGGAGTACTTCATAGCGGGGAACCGGGGTACCTCCTAGCGGGGACCCAGAGGCCGGTGTCCTACCTGGGGTCTGGAGAAATTCAATACCTGAGTATTTTTCCCCAACAGTCCCGTCGTTCGTTGATTAGATCGAGCTCATTCAGCAACATTAGATTGTTCGAAATTTCTCGTTCTGGGAGTAATCTTCTCCGGGGAATTCGACTTCCGCTGGGATCATACATTCGCTTTCGTAAACGAGAGCGAATGGAGTTTCTCCCGTTGCGCGTCTCGGAGTCGTGCGATGTGACAACAAGACTCCTTCGAGTTCTTTAGCCCATCTACCCTTTTTCGCGTCCAATCGTTTCCTAAGCCCATCGAGGATGGTCTTGTTAATCGTTTCGGCTTGGCCATTGCATTGTGGGTATCTAGGAGTCGATTTGGTCAGTCGTATTTTCTATTTTTTGCAGAAGGCCTCGAACCTGGTCGAAATAAATTGGGATCTGTTGTCCGTTACAATTCCGTATGTGACACCATGTCTGCAGACGATGTTTCTCCACATGAAACTTTCGACTTGGGCGTCTCTGATGCTTGCGTAGGAATCAGCTTCGACCCATTTTGAGAAAAATCCGTCAAAACCAACAAAAATCGTTTTTGCTTTGACCTATGCATGGGTCCGACTATGTCCATCGACCATCGCATGAATGGATATGGTGACGACATCGACGGGAGAACCTCTGCCGGCTGATGAATAGTAGGAGCATGCCTTTGGCATTTTTTGCATTTTTCGCGCAAAGTTCTCGCAATCTTTGATCATCGTCGGCCAATAGTGTCTGTGGCGTTTGATTTTGATCGCGAGGGATCTTCTGCCTGAATGGTTTCCGCACGATCCAGAGTGGACTTCTTACATTATCCTTCGTGCTTCCTCTCCTTCTACGCAGGTCATGAGTGGCCCGGAAAATCTCCACTTGTAGAGTTCTCCTTCCACCAAGACGTATCGCGCGGATTGGGTTTCAATCTTTCGGGCCGCCCATTTATCCGCTGGGAGTTTCCTGTCGGCGATGTATGCAAGGATTGTTTATGTCCAGGGTTTGTCGAATCCGTACTCGGACTGTTCCAGATCCTTCGTCGCCTTGACATCGACTTCGTCAGGATCGCCGTCGGGTGAATCGATTAGATTTATTACGACGGGTGGTCCGATGCTAGGGTGCTCTATGAATTCTACGGGAATCACTCTAGTAAGACCCGGATCCGAACTAGATGCCAAGGCGGCTAGGGCGTCAGCCTGTGCATTTTCGGCACGAGGAATCTGGGTTAGAGCGAATTAATCAAAACTTTGAGCCAAGTTTTGTACGATTTTTAAGTAAGCATCCATTCTCTCGTCCCTTTCATCGTATTCCCCGCTGTATTGACTTGCGACTAGTTGGAAATCATAGTAAGCGTGAATGTTATGTATTTTTAGACTATGAGCCAATCATAAACCTGCGATTAGGGCTTTGTTCTCAGATTCGTTGTTTGAAGCGTGGAAAATCAGTCGGAATGACTGTTCCAGTACTTCTCCCGTTGGCGACGTGACTCTGACCCCAATTCCGGAGCCTTGTTTTGAAGAGGATCCGTCAACGTGGAGGGTCCTGGTCGAATCAGGCTCCTGGTTAGTCGTGCACCCTGTGGAGAGTTCTACTAAGAAGTTGGCGAGTACTTGTTATTTCGCGCAAGATTTTTCTCGGTAGTCGATGTTGTACTCGCTCAGCTCGATTGCCCATTTTTCTAGCCTTCCGGATTGACTGGGGCTATGTAGGATTGTCCGCAGTGGGAACGATGTGAGCACTATGACTGTATGGGACTGAAAATACGGCCTTAGTTTTCATGCTGACATTACGACTGCGAGTGCGAGTTTTTCCTTCATCGGATAACATGTTTCTGCGCCGAGCAAAGTTTTGCTTACGTAAAAGATGGGCTTTTGCTCGCTACGTTCTTCTCGGATGATGACGCCGCCCACAGCCGTGACTGACACTGCGATGTATAGGAACAATGGTTCTCCTTCTACGGGTTTTGCGAGCACCGGGGGAGTGGCCAAGTAGTGTTTCAGCTGTTGGAAAGCTTTTTCGCACTCTTCGGTCCTCTAGAATTTCTTATTTCCCTTCAAGGTGTCGTAGAAAGGCAAACACTTATCCGTTGATCGCGAGATAAAGCGGTTGAGCGCTGCGATCTCCCGGTCAATATATGTACCTCTCGCTTCGTTCTCGGGGATGCCATTTTGATTAGCGCGGTGATCTGTATAGGGTTGGCCTCGATTCCATGGAAGCTGACGAGGTATCCCAGGAATTGTCCCGATGCTACTGCGAACCGACACTTAGCGGGGTTAAGCTTCATATTGTGCAGGTTTAGTCGTTCGAAGCACTCCTGTGAGTGATATGATCCCGCTCTTCGAGGGATTTCACAAGCATGTCATCAATATACACCTCCATCATCTTTCCGAGGTGTTAGGAGAACATACAGTTGATGAGTCGTTTGTAAGTTGCGCCAGCATTCTTAAGGCCGAACGGCATTACCCTATAGCAGTAGGTTCCTCGGTCAGTTATGAATGCGGTTTTTTCCTGGTCGTCGGGGTTCATCATGATCTGATTGTACCCGGAGAACGCGTCCATGAAGGATAAGAATTTGTTCCCTGCCGTTGCTTCGACCAAGCGATCGATGTGTGGCAGTGGGAAGCTATCCTTTGGACATGCCTTATTGAGGTCTGTGAAATTGACGCATACTCGCGACTTTCCATTTTTTTTTTCACAACGACTGGGTTAGCGAGCCAGCAGGATACCTAACTTCCGTTATGGATCCGACTTTGAGAAGTTTTTGGACTTCGTCGTTAACTGCCCCAGCGCGCTCGGGTCCCAGTTTTCGTCTCTTTTGCTTGACAGGTTTGAAAGTCGTGTCCACATTGAGCTAATGACATGTGATGTTGATATCAATCCCCGGCATGTCCTCTGCGGCCCATGCAAACGTGTTCAAGTTCTTTTTCAGACAAGCTATATGCTCGGTTTTCAGAGACTCGCTCAGATTCGTGCCGATTTTGACACAGCGATCTGGGAATGCTTCATCTAACCATACCGAGACAAAGGGCTCGCAGGTTGGTTCGCGTTTTACCTTCAAAGCTTCGGCTATTCGTGACTGCCAAAAGACCTCAGTTTTATCTTGTTCTAAGGCGTTGTCTACGGCGGATGATTTCTTTTTCTTTTTTGGCGTTACCTCCGCTAAAGGGTTTTTTCGCTTTAATTCTGCGGCGAAGCATACTCGCGAGATTCTTCGATCTCCCCAGATGGTCTCGATTCTGCGAGGGGCTGGGAATTTGAGACACATGTGGTATGTTGACGGGACTGCTTGCATTGAATTCAGCCATGGAGTTCCTACGATCACATTATATGACGCAGGTTGATCGATGACCAAGAACTCCACGATTTTCGTCATGCTGCCGGCTTTAACCGAGAGGTTGATTGTGCCGAGAGTCATGGTTGCTTCCCCCGAAAGTCCTACTACTGGATTCGGATCTTTCGTAATTTCAGATGGGCAGATTTCCATTCTCTCGAGGGTGCTCTTGAAGATGATATCGGCCGCTCCCGGTGTCGACCAATATCCTTGCGATATCGTTATTCTGGATTGTCAGTTTAACGACAAGGAGGTCATTGTGAGGTTTGCCTGGATCGGTCTTTGCTCTTTCCTTGAAGGAGATAACATCGTTGCCTATTTGATCAGAGATATTGTGCCTCAGACGTTTGGTGGTTTTTGAGTTAGAGAATCCGGCCCCCCCTCTCTCTCTAGCACCAAACTGTGGGAACCGAAATTCGCACTATCGATTTTCCGTAAAATAAGGAAAGATAGAAAACCTAAATTTCCAAGAGGTCTCGAATTATCTGCATAAACACACAAAAAACGAAAGAGACAATGCTAACAGAATATTGGAAGTAAATTGCGCAGAGGTGTAATATTGATTGATAAAAGAGCAGGGTTACAAGATTCGCCAGAGATAAGTTGGACGGAGTTTCGCTAGACAGGTTAATCTTAGAACAAGAGCAAAAAGAGTTTAAGTAAAATCGAGCCGCCTAAATCCTAAGTTTTCCTAAGCTAGCAGAGTTCTTCTACGTCTCAAAAATCTCTCCCCCCCCCCTCGCCCCCGGCTTTGGCTCCTCTTATATATCCTCCTAGGTCGGTTCCCCCTTCCTTTCTCGTCTTTGTTTGAGCTTATCACTTTGCGAAAACTTTGCATTTGTCTTCGGAACTTGAAATTTATCTTCTTCTGAGTAATAAATGATAAACCGTCGTAACGACTGGACTTGATTCTGCATAAAATCGTAAGTGGGCTTTTTGCGGCGTCATGGGCTCTTTCGGGCCGTTTTCCGACTTAAGCGTTTTTACGATTTTATAAAAAGAGTGCTTTCGAAACGACGTCGATTCCGAAGAACATCCAGACTCCTTGTATAGGCAATTCTAGGTGTTTAGCTAACCGTTATTGCTTTATACGATCAATCCGAACGTTATCCGAGAAAATGAGTCCTTGCGGTTTCTAAGTCGTAGAGTTTCAACGGTACCTCCGATCGTAATGAAACAAGAGCGAGTTCGACACAATATTTGGAAAGGAGCATTGCAGACAGGACGAGAACAACATAGTATTTGGAAAGGAGCATTGGCGGATGGCCGAGCTGGTAGCGCGTTCGGTCCAGCTTGGTGGATGGCCGAGCTGGTAGTGCGTTCGGGCCAGCTCGGCCATATGTCGAGCTGGACTGTTTGTTTTTAGTTCTGGGGTTCGTCTTTCTTTGATACTTATGCTTGGGAACTTTCTTTGATAAAAGCAATAGCTTAATTCTCATCCTGAAAAACATTCTAATAGAGCTATGCTTCATGGTATGAGCAAGGTGAGAGCTGATCTAGTGAGCTTAGTAAGCATTCATTCAACCTGCGCATAAAGCTTGACTAGAGCGCGTCGATCGATGTCACACTTGAATAATCGATCGACGGTGCAAAAGGTGTATCGATCGATACGCCCATTGGAATATCGATCAAAACTTTCTATAGATCAATATAACGAGAGTTGAGATCATAGATCTAGTTAATAGACAACAAGTCAATGCCCGCAAGAGCCGAAAGACTTGTTGATCAAATAGTTGAGCTTTACATTATCATGCATGCAACTCATTAGGCATCTATAGGATTATAATTCCAACTTTCCTGAATAAAAACTCTAAGTCTAGCTATTTCCTTTTTCAGCACCAAAACCCCAAAAACCTGCTATTGAACAAACACTTGTTCAATATAAAACTGCAATTTACTTTTAAAACTTTTAAAACATCCTTGCTTAACAAATCATATTAGAATCCTTAGGTTCCCTAGCTCCCTGTAAATTCGATCCCTAAGTACTACAACTCGACCTCTTATTTGAGAGAGTATAAATAACTCCTTAGGGTAATTTGAGTGGTATCACCTTCACAAGGCAACAGACTACATCATAATCTAAGAGGAAACGAAAGTTTTGTCGCAAAAACATAAGCCGACAAAAATGGCCTCGAGATGCAGACCAAAAGACCAAAAAGAAAAACTCTCGTAACGACAAATACGTCTATCACGAGGGGGAAGAACTTCAAGACGCGCATAACTACGCAATCAACTCGTAACAAGGCAGAACCTTGGGAAATACGTGGACTCGCAATCCCAGATACGACGAAAGCACCTTCTGCGAGTTCCACCAGACCCGAGGGCACTCGACGACCAACTGCAAAGTCTTGGGAGCGAGGCTGGCCACAAAGCTACTAGCTGGAGAGCTCTCCGAAGTAACCAGCGTTAAAGATCTCATCCTTGAGACCGATCGTCCTCCAAAGACCGACAAAAATCCACCCGCGGAAAATTCTCCTCGGAGAAGTCAAGCGGGGGATAAACACAGAAGGATATCGGATGACATAGGAAACGATAACAATCGTCGCAGAGTGAACATGATCATCAGAGGATCACAGTACTGCAACGACACAATCTCGGCCATCAAGGCCTACCAGCGAAAAGCCGAGTCAAGTGCAAATTGTCCTATATGGTCTCCTCCCCAAGATGGTCAGAGCGACTCGAAAACTTTCACTGAAGAGGAAGCCGGCGGAATCGATCAACCCCACTGCGATCCGCTCGTAATAGATCTCATCGTACGAGATCTTGAGGTCGCAAGAGTCCTCATCGACATGGGGAGCACGGTTAATGTTATCTTCCGCGATACTCTCAAGAGGATGAACATCGAACTCGGGGAAGTTACCCCAACACCGAAACCATTTACGAGTTTTTTAGGCGAAACGTCAATGACTCTCGGATCGATCCAGCTACCGGTCATGGCCAAGGAAGTTACCAAGATCGTTAACTTCACGGTGGTCAATCATCCCGCCATCTATAATATGATCATGGGAACCCCATGGCTGAACGCCATGAAAGCCGTTCCGTCTACATACCACCTGGGCATCAAATTCCCGACCCAGAGCGGGGTCGCAGCCATCTGGGGTTGTCAGAAACAGTCGCGACTTTGCTTTCCCGCAGAGCATAAGTTAAGACAAATCACAACTACCTCGATGGCAACTCGCAAACGCACGAAGTTAGCTCATCCCTCGGCTGAAAACACTTCGAAGAAAGACGACCCGAATTCGTCTGCTGAAGCAAACACCTCGGACATCAAAACTCAGCCTGATTCTGAAGTCAACGCTACCACTCAACCGGAAAAGAAAAACCCGGACAAAGATATCGACCCTGCTACAGTCGCGTATGTATTCTCGTATACTCCCACATTTTAAAACATGCATTATTGTACGCGAGCTTTTTAAAACTTGTATTACAATACGCATTTTATGAACTCTTACGCTTCGGCTATGCAAAAAGTCTCAGGACACGCTCAAAAAAATCTCTAGAAACATTAAATTCTTGTCAACGGTCGTATTGTGTCCAAATCGCAAAATATCCGCGAACCTTTTAGAACTAAAAACGTATGTATAGTCTTCAAAACAACAGCGAGACGTCGCTAAAGTTAGAATCAAGACTATACGAACAACAGTCCAAACGCGACCATAAAATTTTCAACGAATACTCACATCATGCTCGTCGATTGGCCCCGATGAACGCATCAGCCGTCTTAAACAAACTCACCATGATCATTCTTCTCAAAAAAGATGATCCTCAAACATCCAACACAAGGATAAAAGCGCGCTATATAAAAAACCAAAATTTTGGTCAAGCACTTCTAGTTGGCTTAAAAATTGTCTCTGGAGAGATGCTCGATTCATACCATACAAGTCGTATAAGCCGAGAACCTATCGCAGACTTTAAATCGGTACGAATCAGGTTGAAATCGCAACAGGAAAATTGATAGCCGGCTAGTCACCGCATAAACCTTAAAACCGAAAGTAAACCTTGGTCTTGCCCTAAACCCTGCACACTGGTCTCTAACATCTCAAGACATGATATCTAAAAAGTGATACGAGATCTTAAAACATGTCTCTCCATCCATATCTTAACGTTCATGAAAACTTCGTAAAAGTAAATAAACGATTTTTACGAAACTTCACATCTCGAGCAAACCGACAGATTGAGTGTCTCGTTAGAAATATATATGAGACGACAACTCGTATTTATTTCAGACATACTCAGAACAAAGTACTTCAATAAATATTTATCATATATAAAACCGCAGAGCGGTAGGGATTCAAAGCCACCAACGGCCAGTCCCGATAAAAAGGAAGCGGCCAAACAGGCCCACACAAAGTCTCAACATAAAGGCCACACTCGGCCAAACACAGATAATAAAGGCCACACTCGGCCATAAACACAAGATACGGGAGAAATCGCTCCCCGACAAATACTAACTTCGATTCTCACAGATCAAAGTTAAAATTCCCGGACAAGGAAGCTCCGAATGCATCCGCGGGATAGTTCACTTCCTCATCGTCACCAGCAACCTCGGTCGCGACCACCTCCGTATCGGGAGAAACCGAGATGGGATCCCAGAATCCCTGAATCCTCCTATCGATCGGGGGAATAAGCGCCTCAGCATGGGCATGATCATTCATCCCACCTTTCATGGTTCCCATCTCATCCTCGAAAACAAAGTCGTCTGTCTACGTCTTCCAGAGGGTACCAACTGAACCATGACACTCGCGAAAATCGCCCACCAAGGAATAAGCCTCCTTAAGGTTTCCATACTCGGCTTTTAACTGAGAAGCACGGTTTCTCATCATCTCGACAATCTCTCTCCTACCTCTCATTTCCGCTTGACGGACGGCCTTGGCATGATCCTTGGAAAGTTTCGAATCTCGCTCTAAAATTTTGTTTTGAACACACGCAAGGTCTTTCTCCGCTTTCTCTGCTTTGAAGCGATAAACCATAGCCTCCTTGTGCTTGTCTCGAGGGCTGAGCCAAGCATGTTCAGACCCTGCAAAAATAACTAACGTGTTTAAAAAGAAAGGAAAAGCGCGTGATCCTATCCGCAAAGTTCTTAAAGAAGAGAGAGACTAACCCAATTGATTATGCGAGACCCTTCCGCGACTACCTTGGACCTTCCCGTTTCGACCAGGGACGGAGGAGGATCGAAACTCGAGTGTAAGCCAGCAAAGAAGTCGTCAAAATCTGGGATAGGCGCCTCGCTTGAACCACTACCGTCACCAAAAGCAAGGTCTGGATCCCATCATGGAAGAATAGAGTCATCCACGGAAAACTCTATATCCCCAAGATCAATGCCTTTACCCTTATAGGACCTCACGTTCGCCTCCACCGCGGGAACATCGCGAGGAGCAAGATCATCGGGCTCAGAATCACTATCCGCTTGAACGCCCGTTCCAAGGTTGGGATGCACGAGTCTCAACGCCCTGCGAACTCTCCTTGGCGTGAAGAAAGTCCGGAAGAATGGACCATTCCTAAGGAGATCCCTCACTTCGATCACATCTTTGGGAAATGGGGGAAGCGGGTTGATGAAGGGACTGCCATTCGGCTTGCTCCAGAACAATGGGATGAAATTCTCTTCGACAGATGCAGCGTTTATACGGACGAAGAAGAAGAACTTCGACCATGAGTTAAAGTTGGAAATAAGCCCCTTAATAACCGTCATATATGTCTGAGGGACCAACCGGTAGAGGTGCGGCTTCGAGACAAGTTGCAGCCTAAAGATCGCTTCAAAATGGTCAGCGGTAAGGAAGAGACCATGCTCGTAGCTCAGGATCACGATGCCGATGAGATGCTGGAAGCTGGTGGGATTCAGATGGCTTATCGATACCTCGAAATTGTCCAACACACGGACTATGATTTCAGGAATCGGAAATCACAGACGACAGCGCACCAAGAATGATTCGTAGCAAGTAAAGTAACCCTCCGGGGGGTTATCAGTACTTTCCCCTCGACAAGGAATTTGAAACTCTACCGCGTCTGAAATCCGACAGAACGCTCGAACGGTCTTGAGAAATTCACCAATGCTTCTACTCGGCGCGCCTCGTTCGACCGGACGCTGGTTCATGACAGGAAATGACTTCTCACTAGGGGGAGTAATCGCACCATATCTCGCTATCCAGTACGCCTCACCATTAGCAGGATCTATCGAGTAGGGCGCGAACTCAGCCTTCGGGACGAGGATTTCGTCATGAACCTCTTCGGACGAAGAACTGCGGGAGGTACCTTTTTTCGAAGCCTTTTTTCTGCTAGACATCTTTTAAACTTAGAAAAAAAAAAGAAGAGGGAAAGGGAATTTTCTCTCAAGGAACTTCTTATGAAAATAAGTAAGTGAAAAATTTTGGGAGAAGTTACCCTCCTTCTTATAGGCATGAAAAGTTACTATTTGTCTACGAATATTCGGATGTAAACTTCGTCCAACACGCCTATCTTGCCTAACTCGCCAAACCGCACGCTAGAATCTCGTCGCAATCCACGATTCTAACGGGCTGGGGGCTAACTGTTGGGGTCAAAAACGGACACGACGAAGTTAACATCCAAATATCCGTAAAAATTAACATGAACATTTTTACGAAAAGTATTCTTCGTAAAGATTACTTTTAC
>NC_027751.1:18244271-18250267 GCF_000695525.1 Brassica oleracea var. oleracea | reverse complement strand
CAATCTTATCATTTGGCCAAGCCACGGTGCTTCCTACTGCATCACCCATGAATTATATTTCAGAGTTTGGCCTCCACACTCGAGCCCCATCGAACTCGGAAACCTCTACCCAAACCTTCGTAGCATTGGGACCTAAAGGAACGAAATGCACTTTCTCTGCTGGATCAGTTGAGAACACACGACCTAAAGCAACTCTCTGTCCTAAGTTATGACAGTCCAAGAGAGCAACCTTCTGTTTGCCACCTTTGTTGCTACTACTAGTGCTGTTACCACCACTCTAAAACCAAAAAAGACAAACACATTCACCACAATATCAACACCGGCAACCTAACAATTCAATATCTAATCACCTTCTAAGAATTTACAAACTTACCTGATTGGATATCTTGTTTGATCAGTAGGCGAATGTTGATCAGTAGGCGAATTTTGATCAGGTAGTCTTATCTTATCTAGAGGCCACGCTATTGTCCCATGTACTGCATCACCCATCTTTGTCATTTCAGGTGTAGGTCTCCAGATATAGGCATTAGGTTTAAAAACCATTTCGACTCTAAGAACTGCTGCATTCGGTCCCAGTGGAATTTGGTTGACGAGGTGAGTAGGTTCGGTTGTCAACAAGACACCCTCAGCTATCAACTCCTCTTCTATTTTCCAGTAATCAAATATTTTAACATTTCCTAAATATGCAGCTATATCCTGAATCATGTAAAATATATTCACACATTTCAGGAGTACATTAATGAATGATTATCAAACGTTGGAGGACGGAATTTATTTACCTCTGACTCGTCGTTGTTGCCATTGTTTGAAATGTCAATGCCATCATCCAAGATGAGCTTCTCAGATGGCCATGCAATTTTGACTCCAACAGCCTGACTAAGCGATACACAAGTTGGAGTAGGTCTCCATATAGGCGCTGTTACGACTGATACAGACTTCACTATAACAGCAGCCGCATTAGGACCCAGTGGAATGCGACCAATCTTATATGTGGGCTCACTAGAGTAGAATTCTCCTTCAGCAACAACCAAATCATCATTCGAAACCCAATCCAGTATTTGGCACCTTATTCCTCCCCCCTTGCTCACATCGCTTCTCTCAGAATTAGAATCAAATCGGTTTTTTTCCTATACCCAACAACCACAATCATTTTTTTTACAACCTTATACATATCAGAAGGTTGAATAATAAAACAAGAAGAATAACGAAGTTACCTTTTTACCAGCCAAGTCTTTAACCACATTTTGCAAATCTTGAACCTTGTTGATTAGTTCTGCTTGAGTTGCTTCAAGTTGCTTGACATGTGAATCTCTAGCATGTAAGAATGCCAACTTGGTTACAGTAACCCCTCGTCCCAACCCCCTAATTCTTTCTGGCTTATCTTTTCCTAGAACCTGAGTGACAGTATCAGTAGACTTAGGTAGCACATTTTCACCAGGAAGCATGTCATGAACCAAGGACAGTAGCTGATCAAAATAGTTCCCAGACATCCCACTCTTCACCTTTATCCTGTAAAGTCCCATGATTGCAGCAACTTTTGAAAATTTCTCACACTCCGGGTACAACGGAGTTTCTGCATCCTCTAACTTCTTTCTGAACTCAGCCTCTTCTGGACTGTCAGGCCCCTCAAACGCTCCTGCATTCTCTTGTTCAGCAGTCTCATTGCCTTCACTTGCCAAGAAAGTCGTTCTGAACAACTCGTAAGCCTCATTTTCAGATGAGTACACATCAGCTGACTTATCTGGTCTTGTCTCCCCGTGTTTTGTCCAAAACACACAACTCTTGTACTTCTGATCCATTCCTCTAATCACCAGGTGCTCCAAAACTGTCTCACAAGCTTGATGGCAGACATTGCGACAATCAACACAAGGGCAGAACATTTCAGCTGGATCTCCTAAACGTCTTGATGAAGAAGACACAAATTCACTAGCTCCTTTCTCATACTCAAGGCTATTCCTGTCATGTAGAACAAATGAGAATACAACATTCAGTCTACCAAATAAATGAGATCAACACAAAACAATTTCTAAAAGATAGTGAAGTGAAGTTAATACCTTGGTAACCAGACCCACGATTTATCCATGTTACCGCTCCGAGCAATTGTACATACAAGACGCTCACTTTATCAACCCAGAAAACCAAAACAGAACGAGTTTTGTAAATAAAAGATGATAGTGTCACTTGTTTTTACCTTTCGATAAAATCTCTTCAATTTTGCTTCGAGTCAGCTACAAAATAAGAGAATTGTGTTAAAATAGAAAGAAAAAAACTAAGTAAAAGAGAGATGAAAAGAAGAAAATGGACCTTAATCCGAAGATCTACAAACGAAATCCTTCCTGCAAAATAGTATACAGAAACGCATCAATTGACAATGCAATAACACTAGAACATATATAAGAAAAAGAAATTCGAAATATAATCTGATGGGTTAGTAAAAGCGAACTCACTTTCGACGGATTGGGAATGGATTACGACAAGGGAAGAGGAATTGAAAATGGATTCGACATTACGAGAAAGTGGATTCGAGATGAGAAAAGGTAAGAGCTTAGGAATTAAAAATGAAATTAAAGTGATAGAGATTGAGATTGATTCTTTCCAGCACAAAAGAGGCAAGGAGATACGAGAGAGAGGGAAGATCGTAACCCTAATAATTTGGTTTTTTTTCGACACTAATCTTGTTTAGGAGCCAAAATTTTACCAAGTGTCCCGGGTATAACCGCGAAACTAAACCATAACACTTTTAATCATTTCTTGCTATTATACACTCCTATTTCTTCTTTAAACATAAACTTAATTTTTTTTTTCAGTTCACAACTCTAACATAGCGTTTCGAAATATACAAACCCTATCTTTAAAACCCGCGTATATCAAGCATAACACAATTGAAAAAAAACGCTATTCCGGTCTGCTATTAAAACCCATTTTTCTTGTAGTGCATGGAAGGGTTTTGGTCGTGCATGGCAAGCAGGAGGTGTCTCTGCCTCCCAAACCAACCAATAGGAGACAGCTTGGTGTCTTAGCCCCCATTTTGGCCAATAAAATCAAGCTTTGTGGCCAGCCACCAAAGCATCCAATAGAAATGCGACAAGAACTGCTTGGAGGTGGTCCAGTCAACGAGAAGCACATGTCCAGCTGCCTGAAGGAGGTAAGCAAGCAACTGCATCTTCCGGAAGCTTCCAGATATGCTTAACACATCGTAGATGGCCCCGAATGGGCCGTATTCAAATCATGTATGTGTTATAAGCTGATCCGAGCTGGCGGAAATTTTTCTCCTTGACAAAAACCTAGATTTCTTAGACCAAAATATTTTTAAAATAATTCTAAGGTCATTCCTATCTTAAGGCCCTATAATAAATTTTTTGATTAATTTTCTCGTTCGACTAGGACGTTCTAGGCCGAACCGCGAGCATTTTCAATCCACTAAACTTCCCGAAGAATTTATTTCTTCAGATGGAAAACTATTCTAAGACTTTCTAAATTTTTCTTATGTACCTTGGGATCCACAAACATCCACAGGAAAAGATCAATCCGACTTCCACTTACTTGAGTAATTTTCTCGGCTGTTACATGATTTTTCCGTGTCTGCGTTTTACTCTTTATAGAAGGTTATTACATTCTCCCCCTCTCAATAGCATTCATCCGGAATTCTTAGTGGTTTGATGTTCCACCCATCTTGTCTTCATCATCTTCCAAAAACAGTTCAGGATGAGTCGCTCTAAACCTCTCTTCATCTTCCCATGGCGCTGTTTTCCCCAAAATACTTGTACTTGAGGAATCTCTCGATTCTTCAGTTTCCTTATTCGTCTTTCTCCGATTCGAAGTGGTCCTTCAGGGTAAGTGAGGTTGGAGCGAAGGTTTTCTACTCGTTGCGGCTCTACTTCGGTAGGATCTCGTATATGCCTTCTTAACATCGAGACATGGAAAAGTGGTGAAGAGCCATATCTGATGGTAACTCTAATTGATAGGCTACTTCTCCAACCCGTTTCATTACTCGGTATGGTCCTATATATCGAGTGGCTAACTTTCCCACTTTTCCGAATCTATCTCTCCCTTTCTGTGCGGCCACCTTCAAATATACCCAATCACCAACTTGAAATATTACTTCACGTCTATTCTGATCGTCATACTTCTTCTGCCTGTCTTGAGCTTTCTTCATATTCTCCCGGACAATCTTTATCTTTTCTGTTGTTTCATCTACTATACCTGGTCCTAACATATGTATTTCTCCAACTTCAGACCAACATAGTGGTGTGCGGCAAGGTCGTCCATATAATGCCTCATATGGGGACATCCCAATACTTGCATGGTAACTGTTATTATAAGAAAACTCTACCTAAGGTAAGTATTGTTCCCATGTACCTGACCAGTCTAAAACACACATCCTTAGCAAATCTTTTAAGGTTTTGATTGTTCGCTTCGTCTGCCCGTCAGTTTCAGGGTGAATCGCCGTACTCATATGAAGATCAGTCCCCAATACTTGCTGAAAAGCTCTCCAAAATTAAGCCGTAAATCTTGGGTCACGATCAGATACAATGTTGGCAGAAACTCCGTGTAATCTTACTATCTCCTTTAAGTAAAGTTCTGCCAGTACTTCTACCTTGTCAACAATTCTAATGGGTAGAAAGTGAGCAGTCTTAGTTAGTCGGTCTACCACCATCCATATAGTATCATTCCCTCTTCCTGGGGCTCGAGGTAGTCCCGTTACAAAATCCATAGCCACTGACTCCCACTTCCATTCTGGGATTGGTAGGCTTTGCAATAATCCTCCCGGCACTTGATGGTCAGCTTTAATTTGTTGGCATGTCTGGCACTGAGCTACCCACTTAGAAACTGATCGTTTGATTCCTAGCCAGTGATAGTATCGACGTATATCCTGGTACATATTGGTGCTTCCAGGATGAATACTGAATACTGAGTGGTGTGCGGTTCTCAAGATCTCTTCTCGTAACTCCTTTCCTACAGGTGCTGTTATCCTTCCGTTCAGTAGGAGGGTTCTGTCATCAGCCAAATGATAACCACTATCATTTATTCCGCGTGATTCTTCGAGTTCTTTTATAATTTTCTTTAGCTTCACATCTTCCTTCTGCTCTTCTCGAATTCTTTGCAAGAGGTTTGCTTGATTCACTGCTCGTAATCCCAATGGCTCGCTGCCCTCGCCCTCTATGGCTGAAAGACTAACCATCTTGAATTCTGCGTTTAAGGCTTCTAAGTCTTTCTCAATAGTTGTATCACTTCTCCTCCGACTCAGTGGATCTGCTACCACATTCGCCTTTCCTGGGTGATATTGGATTTGTAAGTCATAATCCGTGATAAACTCCATCCACCTCCTTTATCTCAAATTCCAATCTGACTGAGTAAAGAGATACTTGAGACTCTTGTGATCAGTAAAGATTTGAATCGTCTCGCCATAAAGATAGGATCTCCATATTTTTAAAGCAAATACCACTGCGGCCATCTCTAGATCATGGGTGGGGTAATTCTCCTCGTGCTTCCTTTACTGTCTTGAACCATAGGCGATGACCTTTTCATCCTGCATCAGTACACAACCCAGTCCTACTCGAGAAGCATCAGTGTATATGGTGTAAGGTCTTCTGGAAGTAGGTAATGCAAGAATATGTGATGTCGTCAAAGCTTCCTGTAATTGTGTAAAAGCCTTATTAATTGTGTAAAAGCCTTTACCTCTTTCTTATCCCATTCAAATGATATATCTTTCCCAGTCAGTCTCGTCAAGGGTTTGGCCATGATGGAAAAATTCCTCACAAACTTTCGATAATATCCAGCCAATCCTAGAAAGCTTCGAACCTCGGTAGCGCTGGTAGGGCGTGGCCAATCCTTAACTACTTCAACCTTTTCAGGATCTACCGCAACACCCTTCTCGGAAACTCGATGACCAAGGAATCCAATCTCCCTTTTCCAGAAGCTACATTTACTAAACTTGGCGAACAACTTATGGCTTCTTCATCGCTCCAACACCTTTTGGAGGTGCTCTGCATGTT
>NC_027751.1:18226589-18242345 GCF_000695525.1 Brassica oleracea var. oleracea | reverse complement strand
TTTATAACCCCCGCCTCATATCCCCTGACTCTCCGGTTGCTTTGAGTTAACTCAAAGAACTGAATCTCCAGCCGGTCTTTTGCTTCAGGTGGGAAGTATTTCCGCTCAAACTCGTTTTTCAAATCTTCCTAGTCGATCTCTTTTCCCATACAGTATTCTTCCACGTTATCCCACCAATCAGAAGCATCGTTGGTCAAGTAGTATATTGCCACATCCTTCTTGAAATTATCAGTGGATGGCCCGAAAGTTTTCTCAGCCATGCTGACGCTTCGAAGGGATCTATTCATCCTGGGTATCTAACGGTTCCAAACTTGTTCATTAATGAGACCATCTTTAGGTAATCAGGAGAGGAGGATGGTCTTCGCTCTGATGATTCACTGGTTCTATGATCAAGTCTATCTAGCAAGCCTTGCACCAATACTATAAGAGGATCCAAACTCCCAGCTGTCCTCTGTTCTTGCCTACAACGTGGCTCGGGCATCCTTTCCCGGTGCATGAACTCAGATTCATTCCCCCTTGGATTATGTGTTGTTGCATAATTCCGCCTTGATCCATACATATCAGGTGCTTGATTCATCTCCCTCAAATCCTCATATCGTTCTTCTTGCTCATAGCCCATATGCCATATGTGAATCCGTCGGATTTCTCCCGGTCGACTCATGTTCATGTTCATAGTAATGGTTATTTCCTTGTACTATCGCAGAATCATCTGTTACCTCAAGGTTTGAATAGATTCTGCGGTTTTCAGAATTACATTGTCCATATCTTGGTGGTGTCATCATTGGCTCGTCACTCCTTGTACATCTTTGAAACATACTGCAGTACAACCCAGGGTAAGTACTAATCCCAACGGTAAAAATTGGCTTGCCCGATGAACATGTCTAAAAGATTGAGCTCACCAAGAAAAGCTTGCAAAAGACCTCATAATCTGCATCCCCATGGACAGAGAGAAAGACCCGAGACCAGCATGTAACACCTTCGATCCGGATTAAGTCAAAGTTAATTAGTTGGCCATGCACCAATCAAACAAGAACATGCACGGCGAACTAAAGAACTCTAACCAGATCGAAGATACTACTACCATGTGCCCAAACATTTGACCCGAGGTTCCTGGATCAGATCCGGAATCCCAAGATCATATTTCCAAGAACGGGTTTCCTAGCGATTCCAAATTAAGGCTTTGCAACCCGAGTTTGAAACTGTTAGTTAGTTCGTCCCGGACTAGGAGTAGTATCATATGGAATCCAAGCATTTCACAAACCTTTTCTTATTCATATATACTTTAAGTTCAACCACATCAAAACTTTATACATGCTCGGCCGATGTTCAAAACCATATCTTACATATTACAAAACGTACATGTTTGCAAAAGGTAGCAAATCTACACCAACAGCTTTGTGCTATATAACTCAATATCTTTCACAAACATCAATCATTATTATATCATTATATATCTAAAAGCGCAACCTAGCAATGCATCAACCAATACTCTTGTTTTGCAGGCGCTAGTCGCACACACAACAATCATAACCCATAACCGAGACTCACCTCAACACTTAGATGAAAGTTTCGGACTGCAAACGCTCCTATCTCGCGGTCGGCTTCACTTTAAACTTTTATCGGAAAACTCTAGAACTTTAGAAATCTAGACACAGGAAGGGTAGGGTATGAAAGGAAATGAAAGAAAAGAAAGAACAGAAAGCTAACTAAAAAAAATGAAAGCTAAAGACTAAAACGTTACCTTAAGGTTCGGGTGTTATCGGGTTCTCTCGGGTGCCTATGGTCGGGTTTTAAATGTGGAGAATGAACTAAGGGGGTGGTCTGCTATACATAGGCTGTAGAATGTGCTCTTGGGATGGTTTTGGTCGTGCATGGCAAGCAGGAGGTGTCTCTGCCTCCCAAACCAACCAATAGGAGACAGCTTGGTGGCTTAGCCACAATTTTGGCCAATAAAACCAAGCTTTGTGGCCAGCCACCAAAGCATCCAATAGAAATGAGACAAGAACTGCTTGGAGGTGGTCCAGTCAAGGAGAAGCACATGTCCAGCTGCCTGAAGGAGGTAAGCAAGCAGCTGCATCTTCCGGAAGCTTCTGGATATGCTTAACACATCATAGATGGGCCCGAATGGGCCATATTCAAATCTCGTACGTGTTATAAGCTGATCCGAGCTGGCGGAAATTTTTCTCCTTGACAAAAACCTAAATTTCTTAGACCAAAACATTTTTAAAATAATTCTAAGGTCATTCCTATCTTAAGGCCCTACAATAATATTTTTGATTAATTTTCTCGTTCGACTAGGACGTTCTAGGCCGAACCGCGAGTATTTTCAATCCACTAAACTTCTCGAAGAATTTATTTCTTCAGATGGAAAACTATTCTAAGAATTTCTAAATTTTTCTTATGTACCTTGGGATCCACAAACATCCACAGGAAAAGATCAATCCGACTTCCACTTACTTGAGTAATTTTCTCGGCTGTTACATGATTTTTCCTTGTCTGTGTTTTACTCTTTCAAGAGGATTATTACAAAGCCTCTCGGTCGGTCGCTACGTAGCGACCGATCCGCAATCGAGTCGGTCGCTATGTAGCGACCGACCAAGCCATTCGTTTGGTCGCTACGTAGCGACTGATCCATCGCGGACCCAGTCGCTACGTAGCGACCGAACTGTCTCGGACATCGATCAACGGGTACGACCCAAATCCGTGCATTCTCGTCTGTTCCTCAATGCTAGCTCCCATGTATCACAGTCATATTATTTCTCATTCCCATCGATTGGAGTTATCATTTAAACTTTACGATAAAAATCGCGGAAAGTTCATTCTTATCGATAAAAATCGTGATAAACGTTTCGAATCGAAAGACGGCCCAAATAGGTCTAAATCTCGATTAAAAACCCACTTATGATTTTTTGAGGAAAACCCATAGATGCTATGTCGGTTTATACTTAGTCCGCAAGAAAGGATAAATGTCAAAATTCCGCAGATATAATCATGAAGACAGGGAAAAATGGAATTTCTCCATTTTCGAGTTATGACGGCTTAAGGGCAGGAAGGGAAAAGCTCAAACCGACCTTGGAGGGAGTATATAAGGAGTCCTAGGCGAAAGGCACAAAAGAGAGAACTTTTTCAGAGAAAGCTTAGCACTTAGAGCATTTAGGCAACTTTCTGATTTTGTTATTTCGAGCTGCGACTCAACTAGGTTTTGCAGTCTTAGGTTGTTAGAACTAGGAATCTCGCTGACAGCTCTCATAGCCGAGGCTTCTACCTTGTTGTAACGCTCATACGCGAATCGGAATAAGACACCTTTTGCTCTTTTTTAGATTTCTTATTTCTTTTCGTCTTTACTTTCGTGTTCTGATTGTGTGGCGTGTGGTTTAGCAGATATCTGTGAGCTCTAGGAAATTAGGGTTTTCCTAACTTTCCTACTTTTAACGGAAATCGGCAGTGCGAATTTCGGTTCCCACATTAGACGTTGATTTCGAGATAACCGTTTTTGACCCCAATAATAGATCTAATCTAGTTATGCCGTTAAGCTTGGTTGAATGGTTTTAAAAAAGTAAATAAGCAGTGGTGAGCAAGTAATTGCTCAATTGATTGATTGGGCTTTAAGATTAATGAGGGAGACGTTAGACTTAGAGTTTCTATTCAGTCAATCAGGATTATATGTGTATCGACTGTATCGACTAAGTTTATATGTGTATTATAGAACTCAAACAATTAGAATAGCCGATCAACTTCCGTATATTTAGGCTATTTATCGCCCGATCTAGGACCTCAGCTATCGCTTGTTGGTCCTGATCGATACACCTTTCAATAACGGGGTGTCGATCGATACACCTTTCAGCCCGTCGATCGATACAACTAGAGAGTTGTCGATCGACGTTCCTTCCAGGGAGCGTTACGAACGGGTTTGAACGTGCTCACTAGGTTAACTAAATCACCTTCCGCTTGTTTCTAGCAATCCTAGCACAACCTAAACTATTTCAAACAAAGAACCCAATCTTCCGAATGCGCCCTAATATCTATGACAAGGTTCTAGTTAGCTATTCTAGAACACATGCATTAAGAACAGTTTACTTGATTAATATCCTGACACTTATTATTATTATTTTTTTTTTGGAACTAAATCCTGACACTTATTAAATTCTATATTTTGGGCTAATCCCTCATGATTATATGAACCCTAAATCTAACAAGATGAACTACTCAGAGATGGCTAAGCAGTTCATGACAATAAAATAAATAGATTGCATAAATAAGATAGAGTAAAGAAACTGGAGTTCTAATCACAAAGCTCTAAGGATTTCTTGGATCTTCTCTCCAAACCTAAGACTCTAAGTATTTTGCTATATGAAAAGTAGAAAGTATGAAAGTGTCTGTTGCCTAGAACAATGGCAGAGCACATACATATTAGGTTTAAACTCGTCATGGGTAATCTGGTAATTCTTGTGGGACTTGGTCTTTAAGTCGGCTGAAACCCAATCTGGTTTATGCGCGCTTCGCCGTCGATCGATACCACATAGTGTGCGTCGATCGATTGTTTCCTTCCCCCATCGATCGATAGTCGTGGTCGATGGTCAACTTCGGGTCTTTATCATTTTATCTCCAAAATACACCAAAATCACCACTTTCCTCCAAATCACTCCAAAACCTGAAAACATAGTAGAAAGACTCCAAAAAAACTATAATGTATTTGAAAACACTTATATACCATGGCTAAAAGTGGATAAAAATCCATGGTATATCACACCCCTAGACTTACTCTTTTGCTTGTCCTCAAGCAAAACAACAAGCAGTCTCTCTGGAAGCGGTTTGAAAACAGCAGGGACTCACATAATTTAAGAACTTACTATCACCTCAAAAATATGGCAACCACATCAAATCAATCTTAACTTAGAAGTACTTTCTATGCAATATCCTAGCTAAGCAACCAATTCCATTCATCTGGCAACATAACTAATCATGTCTGACCAACTCCTCTACTGACCTCATTTAATACATATAAATAAAAGGTGTAAGCTTTACCTTGTGAGTATCGATCACTGAACACATGGAATCAACTCAAGCAAGTATCTGGAGTTGAAGGTGGCCTTTTCTGATTCCCCCTCTATCTTCTCTCTTCTGTGAATCCTTTTTTTTGGCAAAGTTGTAGGCGAATAGTGGGGTCATCGATAATGTATCTACCACTCGCTTCCAAACAATGTGTGATCATTCAATTGAATTAGAATAGTGGGGTCATAGGTAATGTACCTACCCCTCTTCATCTCAGGAAATCATCTCAATCTTTTATATATATAGGGATGCCAAAGAGAGGTGGAAGGAAAAACAGTGACACTAAGTCTAATACCTTCCCGACTTGCAGGAGGTTTCCGATCCAATGTATACCAAACCCCAAGAAAAGCAAGTTAAAGCTCAATTAAATTGGAGGTCAGCTTTGGTTCTTCTAAACATTCTCAGCAAGTGTGAATAACTGGTAGGATGATCCCCTTTAGCATCTATAGTACTATCTGCAATCAATAAATCTAAGAATGGTGCTAAAGAGTGATTAGATGAGTAAGGAAAATTGTAGAAGTTCATTGTCCTCTTCTTCACTCAATAAAACTTTATAAAAACATTTTAAAAAATCATAGGTAGATAATATTAGTAGACCTCCCTCCAGAATTAAATTACACTGTCACCAGTGTATATCTAGTCGGAGTTTGGTGAGAATATAATTCATAAGTACTAAATGTAACAAGGAGAAAGGTATACCTGATCACTGATGTCGATGTCGATCGACTAAGATATGTGTCTATCGATTGGTTCTAGTGTCATGTTGTTGATCGATGTTGACCTTGTCTCCTTGGTCGATGACAAGGAATCTCTCCTTGGTTCTCTTTTTTGGTTTTTCTGGGTTTTTTTTTAGACCTGCAATATGATAAAAACGAAAATAAATAACATGTAATAAAGAAAGCTATATGAAATACCTAATAGTGGGTTGCCTCCCACTCAACACTTTGTTATAGTCATTTAGCTTGACTTTGGAGGTTGTTTTTGGCTAGTAATGATCAAAGTGACCACTTGGTTGTATGCAAGTGTCCACTTCATCTTTTCTCATCTGAAACCAAGTTCCACTGAAGCTTCTTATGGCCTCATCTCCTCTGGTCCAATGATTGTTCAATCTTTCTCTAGCAACCTCACTTGCATGCATCCTATGCTGAAGATTCCCAATGTTGCGCTGTTGCATTCCAAGTCTGGCATATGTTGTTTCTGAGATGTCCTTATGCTCCTGGTAGACATCTTCTTTCAGCAAGTCTTGAGAGAAAGTGATCTCATCAAGCTTATCATGTAGTGACTTCTCGGTAACCAGCTTGCTTCGTCGTGTTATGTGATCGCCGTCGATCGATGGTCGAGTCCTTCTATCGATCGATGGTGACGGTTCTGCTTGAGAATCGAGTTGTCTCTGAATCATAACCATCTCATGTTGCAAAGCGTCCAGGCGTGTGTTCAGGAAATCTACACTATCACGTAGTGGGTAGAAAACACCATGAAGCTGATAGATGAATGATTGTAGCCTATCTTCGAATGGTGCTAGTCGAGCGTCGATCAATGCTTTGATGCTAGCGTCGATCAATATTTTAGTGTGAGCGTCGATCAATGTTGATCTTCCTGCGCCGACTCCATGTTGTTTCTGAAGCATGGCTAGGTCTTGCTTCATCTCCTCTGTGCATGTGGTTAACCAGCTGATACTGTTGTTAAACCGGTAGTAGAAGTCATCGAGCTTCTTGGAATGATAAGCATCTAAAGGTCTGATAGCTCTGTCGATCTCTTCTGCTAACTCATCCATCTTTGCTTTGTCGTAGCTGTCTTTTGTTGGCGTGACCAAACCATTGATCGATGACAATGGTCTCATGTCGATCGATTTAGCAGATTCTTTCTTCGGTTGGCAAAAGAGGTTGGATCCATGCATGCAAAAAGTTCTGCAAAATCTTCCTGTGAGACATTGAGGATGCTCCCATCTATTCCTTGTGTTTGTCCTGCTGAATCTCTGAAAATACCAAATTCATCAGGAATTAGATCAAAATCAGTATTATTATTCAAATGTTATTTGGAAAGATGTTTGTGACGGATGACAATTGATGGGTTGTTGCTGCTGTTGATCGTTGGCGGTTGATGGCTGAGACGGATTCCTGATCGATAGGTTAGGGCAAAGGGTGTTGCCTCTACTCCTCTCTGTTTTTGTGTTTCGACGTCGATCGATGGCGTATGCTTCCTGTTGATTGATGTTGACGGCGAGTCTGCGGACGATGTATGGAAAAGTCCTCGATCATCCATGGCTGTGCCATGGTACTTAATGTTCTTCTCTCTGTGGTAGTCCTCGTCATAATCATCAGATCTCGTCTCAGGTAACTCAGTGTCTATTGCGAAGCTCTCGCGAAGGCTCTCATCTTCCACACTGCCTAATGAATAATTGCTATGTCTGCTGATCGTGTCACCGTAGTGGTAATCAATCGCTGTCTGAGGCTGTTGTTGGGGAAAAATACTCAGGTATTGAATTCCTCCAGACCCCAGGCAGGACACCGGCCTCTGGGTCCCCGCTAAGAGATACCCCGGTTCCCCGCTACGAAGTACTCCGGGTCCGGTTCCTGGGACAGCCCCCTTCCCCCGGGAAAAAGAAAACTTCTGATAAGGAGAACCTTCCATATTTCCGTATATGGAAGAGTTTAACCTCCGCTAACCGACTAAGGCCCACCTTAAGAAGACTATATAAAGGGAACCTAAACCCTAAAGAAAGGGATCGACACTTCAAGACTTAGAGATTAGAGTTAGACTGCTAGAATTAGGGTTTATACACCAATCATTGTAGTTCCGGCTTCTTTTCTCAATAAACATCTCTTCAAGTCTATTTCTCTAAAACTCATACGAAATCAATACAAATACTAAGCATTGTCCATCGTTCTGTGGTACTCACAAAGATCCTACACGAAAATCCCCTAACAGTTTGGCTCTAGAAGGAGGGGAGTAATCTAAACTACGTGATAATGGCGGTGGATGAGCAGACTGAGCTACCCGAAGCTACCCAAAGAGAAGCTGAACTCCAGAGGCAAATCGGTGGTCTGCAAAGTCAAGTAACCGAGTTGCATAAAACTCGGGAGGAGGCTAATCCCGAGCTCTCCTCGGAATTCCAGAGCCTGAAGGAGAAACTCAACGAACACTCCAAGCAACTGGAGCAGAGCGCCGAGAAGCTCAGCCAGCTCGAATCGGAGAATCTTAACCTCAGAGACGAGAACAAAGCCCTCAACACGGCGAGTAACAAGAAGAGTCGATTCCGGGCTCAGGTCTGCCCCATGTCGACTCTGGAGATACCCAACTCTGGAACGGGTGTGAATCTCCCACTTACGGCGTCGGGAGGAGACGCATCAACGCGCGAGAAGGCTAAGGATGCTCATACGGACGACGTGGAAGACAGCGAATTCGAGCCGGAACCCGATAAGGAAGCACCTGATGGAGCAACAAAAGCGGAGTTTCCTATGGTCGCTTACCTGGAGCAGATGTTCTCTAAGAGGCTCGATGCCATGCAGTCCATGGTAGAGAGGCTCCCAGGAGTAGCTCCCCCCATCCGAAAGAGCAACCCCAACTCTTATGACGATACTCCTTTCACAGTTTAGATCACCTTGATCGAGATGCCTAGGAAGTTCTCCTTCCCCAGCATAAAGGCGTATGACGGCACCACTGATCCGGACGACCACGTCACCCAATACAGACAAAGGATGCTCACCATAGCACTCCCAAAGGATTCGCGTGAAGCTACCATGTGCAAAGGGTTCGGTTCAACCCTGACCGGACCCGCTCTGCAATGGTACATCAACCTACCCTCCAGGTCCATAGCCTCCTTCACGATTCTCAGCAATAAGTTTGTGGAACAATTCGCCAGCAGCATGGACCTGGAGAAAACCTCTGATGGCCTCTACGAAATCCTCCGGCACCGGGCGGAACCCCTACGAGGTTACATAGCCCGCTTCAATCAAGAGAAGGTGGCTATTCCCGAGTGCAGCATCCCCACTGCTATCTCTGCCTTCAAAACAGGCCTACTTCCCGACGGGGACCTCTATAAGGAGTTAACCAAATACAAGGGCAAAACCATGGAAGATGTCCTATCTCGAGCCTGGGCGCAAGTAAAATGAGAGGAAGATGTCACCAGCCGCGCTAAGGTGCAATAAAAGCAAGATCCCAAGACGATCAGATCAAACCGAACCGAACGAGACGAGAAACTCTCTCAAAGATCAGCCAGGGACTCCAAAAATCAAAACCGGGGCAGATACCAGAACCGGCCGATCGAGAAGGCAGAAGGGATGGCAGTGTCAACGTGGCCAGACATCTCTCACCTCTCCGTCTCAAGGCCGGCGCTCATCAATGTTCTGAGGCAGATGGGCCAACAGGTCAAGTGGCCTCAGAAGATGAAAGCACCCGACTCTTTCCAGAACCCTGGTTTTTGGTGCGACTTCCACCGAGACCACGGTCACAAAAGGGAGGACTGCATCGCACTGAAGATCGAGGTCAACGAGTTTCTTAGTAAAGGACACCTCAGGGAGTTCCTTTCCGAGAAGGCCAAGAGCCACCTAAGCAAGGAGACAACGGGAAAGCCCACTGAAGCTGCTTCTGTCTCACCACCTCGACAGGACTGAGTGATTCATGTCATATCGGGCAGTTCGGAGATCAGCTGCATAAGCCACGCAGTCGCAAAGAAAAGCACCTGGAACGCCAAGCACGGCCTAGAGGCAGCCAAGCCAAAACGCCTGCTCCTAGGTATGAACGAAATAAGTTTCACGGCCAAGGAGCAAGAGAGAGTTCTCACCCCACATCACGACGCCCTGGTCATATCGCTCACTGTAGCGAACTGCCTGGTGAAAAGGATACTGGTAGATAATGGAAGCTCCAGCAACATCATCTTCCAGGCCGCATACAAGGATCTGGGGCTGGTGGAAAGCGCTTTAACTAAGAGGATAACCCCACTTATAGGGTTCAGCGGAGAACTTAAACAAACCACCGGAGAGGTGACCCTCCCTGTATATGTTGAAGGAATCAACATGTCAACCAAGTTCTTTGTTGTTGACTGCGACTCGTCCTACAATATGATCCTAGGACGACCCTGGATTCACGGCATGGGAGCCGTCCCTTCGACTCTTCACCAGATGGTGAAATTCCCTACACCCTGGGGCATAGAGGCGATAAGAGGGGATCATGAGTATTCCCGCTCCTGCTACCAGACTACTCTAAAGGGAAAGAGCAAGGTCTTATAGCAATTATAGAGTAAGCATCTGGCTCATCACACCGAGGAACTGGAGGTAGAGGAAATGGATGACGTGCCATTAACCGAAGGAAGTCAGACCCGACATCTCAAGATCGGCTCCAAGCTGACCGAAGGATTGAGGAGGAGATTAATAGACTTCCTCAGGTCTAACTCCAACTTCTTCGCTTGGTCCCACGCAGATATGCCTTGGATCAACCCGAAGATCATCATGCACAGGCTGCAGCTGGATCCCCTACATCAACCCGCCAGACAAAAGAGAAAGAAGTTTGCTCTAGAAAGGGACGCAATCATCAACGATGAAGTCAAAAAGCCTGCTTGGCGCTGGGTTCATTCGTGAGGTGCAATATCCGGAATGGCTAGCCAACGTCATCGTACTCAAGAAAAAGAATGGGAAGTGGAGAGTTTGCATAGACTTCACGGACCTCAACAAGTCATGTCCAAAGGACCCCTTCCCCTTACCTCATATCGACACGCTGGTCAATGCCACCGCGGGGCATCATATGATGAGCTTCATGGACGCGTTCTCCGGCTACAATCAAATACTTATGCATCCGGAAGACCAGGAGAAAACATCCTTCATGACGTCCAGAGGGATCTACTGCTACAAGGTTATGCCCTTCGGCCTAAAGAACACAGGATCAACCTAACAGCGACTGGTGAACATGATGTTTGCGGACCAGATAGGGCGAACCATGGAGGTCTACATCGACGACATGCTTGTCAAGTCCCTAGAGGCTGAGAACCACATATCTCATCTGTAGCAAGCCTTCTCCACTCTCCGGAAGTATAAGATGAAGCTCAACCCAGCTAAATGCTCATTCGGGGTCAGTTCTGGCAAGTTCTTTGGGTACATTGTAACCCACCGGGGAATCAAAGCCAACCCGAAGCAAATCAGGGCCATTCATTCGATCCCTTCGCTAAAGAACGTCAAAGAGGTCTAAAAGCTAACAGGAAGAATGGCGGCCTTGAGCAGATTCATCTCCAGACTCTCCGACAAATCTCATGCCTTATTCGGAACCCTTAAAAATCCAAAGGACTTCCAGTGGACGGAAGAGTGTGAATCCGCTCTCAGTAAGCTAACGGCGTATCTCACCACTCCTCCTCTCCTATCCAAGCCACTGCTCGGTGAGGTCCTGCTGTTATATCTAGCAGTCTCGGAACACGCTGTAAGCGTCGTTCAAATACGCGAGGAGGAAAGCAAGCAGCTATCAATCTATTAAGTAAGTAAGGCTCTCCTAGATGCGGAACCCCGTTATAGCCATCTAGAGAATCTGGCCTTAGCCTTGATAGTCGCCGTACGCAAGCTCTGACCCTAATTCCAGGCTCACACAATCGTGGTTGTCACCTCCTTCCCTATAAAGTTGGTTCTCCACAAACCCAAATTCTCCGGACGCCTAGCTAAATGGGCTGTGGAACTAGGGGAGTACGATGTAATCTTTCGACCTGCTACAGCTATAAAGTCACAGGTCCTAGCAGACTTCGTGGCCGAATTCTCCCCTGCCCTGCTCCTAGCTTTGGAGCAAGAAGTACGCCTCTGAAGCGAAACTAAGGAAGAGGGAGAATGGATCCTGCACGTTGATGGATCCAGCAACGTCAGAGGAGTTGGAGTGGGAATCATGCTTACCTCACCGACAGGGAACACGGCCTCAAGGGCCGTGAGATGCAACTTCAAAGCAACCAACAACAAAAGCGATTATGAGGCCCTAATCGCAGGACTAACTCTCGCCAATAAAATGGGGGCAAAAAACATCCAGGTCTTCGGTAACTCCCAGCTAATAATCAACCAGGTGCAGGAAGAATACGAAACAAAAGACGACAGCATGATCCAGTATCTAGCGGTCGCCCAGCGACTGATCAAGAAGTTCAAAACTCGCAAGCTCACTCAAATCCCCCGGGAACAAAACTCACAAGCCGATGCCCTGGCTAATCTGGGGTCCGCCCTCGAAACAAACAGCCAGATGAGCATACCCTTGCCTGTGCTTCAATGCCCAGCCACCCAGGCGGAACCCCCGTCAGAGGAGGTCTCCGCTGTCGATGAAGGCGAAACCTGGATGACCCCCCTAATCCGGCATCTAAAGAACGATGTTCTCCTGGAAGATCGTAACGAGGCCAGAAAAGTTAAGAAGCAAGCCGCAAGGTATTGTATCTCCCAGGAGAAGCTATACCAGAGATCCTACTCTGGCCCATACCTAAGGTGTGTCACACCTCGAGAAGCCGCTAGAATCTTTGTAGAACTACATGAAGGAGATTGTGGATCCCACTCTAGCAGTAGAAGCCTGGTACTTAGAGCCAGAAGGGCGTGTTACTAGAGGCCCACGATGGCCGCCGCCGCCGCCGCCGACAGACAAGCCAAACACTGCGACCAGTGTCAGAGGCATGCTCCAGTTTCTAAGCTTCCCCCGGAGAACCTCAAGTCCATAAGCTCACCATGGCCCTTCAGAAAGTGGGGGCATGGACATAGTAGGGATATTCCCTATGGCGCTGGAGAAGAAGGTCTTCCTTCTGATTGTCACTGACTACTTCTCCAAATGGGTCGAAGCAGAAGCACTCAGCCGGATAACAGACCTCCAGATCCGCAAATTCCTGTGGATCTACGTAATCACTTGCTTCGGGGTCCCCCACGAGATCGTCACTGACAATGGACCCCAGTTCACGAGCCACAACTTCAAGGAGTTCTGCAAGGACTGGGGTATAAAACTCACCTTCGCCACACCCAGACACTCCCAGTCTAACAGACAAGCCGAGTCCACAAACAAAACTGTGGTCAACATGCTTAAAAAGCGACTGGAGGGCTCTCACGGGAAATGGGCTGAAGAACTAAACGGAGTCCTCTGGGCCTATTGGACCACTCCCAAAACAGCAACAGGAGAAACTCCCTACTCGTTGGTCTATGGCTCTGAGGCCATAATACCCATGGAGATGCACGTGAGAACAACGGTCTCAGGGTCTACCTCACAGGAGGAGAACAACGAGCTGATGGTGCTGAGCCTCGACCTACTCAACGAAAAAAGAGAGGCCGCTCGGCTAAGAAACTGGTCCTACCAGCAAGATGTCGCCAGGACGTACAACAAGAAAGTCAGAACCAGGACCTTCCAGCAAGGGGGTTGGGTTCTACGACAAGCAGAAAAAATAACAGGGAATCTCACCCCCGGGTGGGAAGGACCCTATAAGGTCATCGAGGTGCGGAGAGCAGGCGCCTACTGGCTGCAAGAGAGTAAAGGTAAAATACAACCCAACTGCTGGAACGCCCTGTACCTCAAAGTCTATCATTTTTAGTACGGTCACCGGACCATGATTTCCATACTACTATATACTATTTAAGCATTATGATTTCCTACTCCTATGTATGCTAAACGTCTCTGGACAAAGCTTATAATAAGATAGTTCCGACTATAAAGGCAGAGAGGAAATCATTATACTTAAAGGGGCATAGAAGCGTGATCAGGTCTCTAGAGACCTCCGATCCTGGCCAACCCTTGCAAAAAGTGGCACGACCACAGTGGCACGCCCACAAAATCAAAACGGGTATGAGACATAAAGCAGGAATGGGTATGCGCAAGCCTGAGTATACTGTCAAAACTACCTAAAACCCCTGTGCAGCCTAAGGCGCATCGGGGTCCCTAGTGTACCAATGTGAGAAGTATTTGTATTAAAACGCTACGAGCTACACAATACAGAGAACACATGGTGTATTTACTGCAAAGGTACTGTGAAATACAAGGAGCAATCAAAATCCTGCTTCTCCAGACGTGGAAAGCAGCGAATCCTGGCATTTGGGTCATAACACCCACACCAGCACCCTCTAAACCTGTCAGAGACTTCCTGCAGAAGTAGAATACAACATAGGAACTCGATAGTGGCCAGCTTCCGAGCGGCAGAATGCGAAATCCAAACAAGTACCGGTAGTAGTCCTGCCAAGGAAGGCGGAGTACGGTCCCTGCGAAAGCAAACATTTCGGGTTCCAAGGAAATCCGGGTTCTTATACAAGCCTCCGATCTAAAGAGGAAACACACGGTTCCCGGGTCCTATGTATAAAATCTGAGGAAGAACCTTCGGGTTCTCCTATAGCCTCCGGGTTCCAATCAAGATCTCAGGATCTAAGGAAGAAACTCCGGGTTCCTATACGGCCTCAGGGTTCCAAAGACGAAATCAAAAAGAAGCTAGAAGCCCTGTGCAGCCTAGGGCGCATTGATACCACTCAAATTACCCTAAGAAGTGATTTATACTCTCTCAAATAAGAGGTCGAGTTGTAGTACTTAGGGATCGAATTCATAGGGAGCTAGGGAACCTAGGAAATCTAATATGATTTGTTAAGCAAGATGGTTTTAGAGTTCAGTTTTATATTGAACAAGTGTTTGTTCAATACATTGATTGAGATTCTGGTGCTTAAAAAGGAAATAGTTAGACTTTGGGTTTTTATTCAGGAAACTTGGGATTATAATCCTACAGATGCCTAATGAGTTGCATGCATGATAATGTAAAGCTCAACTACTTAGTCAACAAGTCCGCCAGCGTTCGCAATGTTTCGACTTGTCTATTAACTAGATCTATTGATCTCAACTGTCGTATTTTGATCAATAGAAAGTGTCGATCGATAATCCTATAGGGATATCGATCGATACACCTTTTGCTCCGTCGATCGATTATTCAAGTATGATATCGATCGACGCGCTCTAGTCAAGTTTTATGCGCGGGTTGAATAATAGCTTACTAAGCTCACTAGATCAGTTCTCGCCTTGCTCATAGCAAGAAACAAAGTTCTATTAGAATGTTTTGAGGATGAGAATAAAGCTCTCACTTTTATCAATCAAATCCAAGGGCAAGTTCTAGGTAGCCAATCTAGACACAGGCATTAATGAACAATCCTAAAGATGATTATCACAACTCAGCAATCTATAGTTGGGGCTAATCCCTCCTAACCTATTGAAACCCTAAAATCTAACAATGGAACTACTCAGACATGGCTAAGCAATTCATAACAGCAGTTAAGTTAAAAAACTTCATTAGAATAGTAAATAGATATTAATGGAGTTCCAATCACAAATTATAACTTTGTATTATAACTTTGGATCATCTCTTCAATCTATCAAAATCCTAAAAACCTTTGCTGTGAAAATAAGTACTGAGCAGGGACTCACATGATTTAAAACTTAGAATCATCACCTCTACAATATTGCAATCCACATATAAGAAGTCCTAATCACAAAAGCACATTATACCATATCCTAGCTTAGCAACCAAATTCATCTAGCCAACAACTTAGCAAATCTTGTCTGTCATTCCCCTTTACCAACCTCAATTCTTAGCATAAATAAAAGTGCAGGCTTTACCTTGGAGTATTGATCACATGATGCAAGGACTTTCAAACAAGTATATGGACCTGCAGGTAAACATTATTTCATATCCTCTCTCTCTACTAATTTTCTCTCCTAGTCAAAGTCTGCTTATATTAGCAAGATCATTGA
>NC_027751.1:18221524-18226485 GCF_000695525.1 Brassica oleracea var. oleracea | reverse complement strand
GTTGTAGCCACCAAGTCTTGTTCGAATTCCTTCCTAATAAATCTCTATGTATATAAATAATAATAATTTATTTTCTATCTATAATTTTGAAAATAGACAGAGAAAGGGTGATAAATCTATATACACAGGACTTTACCTTCCAGACTTGTTTGAAGAATCCGATCCCATGCATACCAAGCCCCAAGACAAGCAGTTGTGTCAAGTTTAGTGTTGGAGGTCAGCTTTGGTTCCTTCAAAACAATCTTAGCAAGAGTGGATAGTTGACAGGTTGATCCACTTTAGTATCTTTAGTACTATCTGCAATCAGTAAGTCTACATTGGTGCTAAAGAGTGGTTAGATATCTAGCAAAATCTAAAAGTTCATAATCCCCTTCTTGACTTAAAAATAACTTAATTTTGAAAACATTTTAATAAGAGTAATAAGTAGATAAATATCAGTAAACTTCCCTCCAGACTTAAACTACACTGTTCCCATTGTGAACTCAGTTGGAGTTATGGTTGGAAATAAATCATAAGAACTCATTGTAACAAGTAAGAATGATATACCAGACCGGAATGAATGTCGACTGATGTAATGATGTTGATGTCGGTCGATGCAGGTAAGGCCATGTCGATTGATGTCGATAGTTTCGCGTCGGTTGATACTGATGGCAATCGTCTACTCGGTTCCTCTTTTTTTTTATGACCTGGAATAATTAAAAACCAACAAAAATAGTATATTAATAAAACTTAATGAATATTACCTAATAGTGGGTTGTCTCCCACTCAGCGCTTTGTTATAGTCATTTAGCTTGACTTTGGAGGTGATTTGGCTAGTAATGTTGAGAACTGGGACTTGTTGGAAAGCAAGTATCCATCTCTTCTTTACGCTTGTTGAACCATGTACCAGTGAAGTCTCTCATAGCTTCATCCCCTCTACGCCATTTTTCTTTCATTGTTACAGTTGTGTTTTCCATCCTCAACAATCTTTCTTCAAGATTCTCCAGGTTGAACTGATGTCTTCTAAGTGTGGCGTAAGTGTCAGCTAAGATCTCCTCTCCATGGTAATGTCTGTCGGACATGTCTGATGTCATCTTTGGTACTAGCCGGCCTCGGTTTGTAGCGTCGTCGACCGATCTTCGATGGTGAATGTCGGTCGATATGTTGTTGCATTTGTCGATCGATAAAGATGCTTCTGGTCGACGAGCAATGTAACTCTGAATCTCCACCAATTCTCTTTGTATAGCTTCAATTTTGGATGTCAAAGCACTGATGCTAAGATCCAATGGGAAATAGATGTCATCACATCTCCCATCGAGCCTTTCTTCTGTAGTTTCTCGAGCTCTATAGATCTTTTCTACCAACTGATCTATCTCCTCCCTGGTGTGAAAATCTTTTTGAGCCTTCTTCTTATGTGGGCGTGGTGGACTGTCGTCGATCGATGCTGACATGTGGTTGTCGATCGATGTGTGATGATGCCTGTCGATCGATGGAGGTCATCTTCTGTCGATCGATGGAGGTCTAGCAACGTCGGTCGCGTGCTGAATTCTGGCTATGTCTTGCTTCATCTCCTCCATGCAAGTAGTTAGCCAACTGATACTATCATTCAATGGATAGTAGACACCATTAAGCTTCATCTGGAAAGCTTCTTTGTTCTTCTCGTGTTCTCCCCAGACTCCATAGAACATCTCATTGATCTCGTCCCTGGTGTAGATCTCTGGTACCAGCTTTGTCTGTGTGAACAGGTTAGCATGTTCAGGAAATCATATGTAGCTTGGCTCATCTCTTGAAGCTCTTTCCAAAACTCTTCTGATATTCGTGTTGTGAATACAAATGGTGTTTCTATCTAGATCTCGGGCATGTCTCCGATCATCTATGTAGACTCCATACTCATCTTTCTCTTCCAAGGAAAAATTCCTATTACCATAGAGATCATAAGCTCTTCTGCCGAATTTTGGCTGTCTGTCGACCGATGTTGGGATGGCAACGTCGATCGATGTTTGAGTTGGATGGCGAGATTTTTGTATCAAGTTGTTGTCTATGCCACCAGCTGTGTCATAGAACTCCTTTGTAGCCTTCTGTTTTGGATTGTTGCGGTGATGCATGAACAGATTGTCTGCTCCATTACCTGTCTGAAGGATATCTGCGATATTTTCTCGAGATACGTGTAGTGTGCGGCCGTCTATTGCTTTTGCGTAGCCATCTGGGTCGCTGAAAATACCAAATTCGTCTGGAATTAGATACTTGTCATCAAGTTTATCTTTTTCGCTTACAGTGGTTTTCAGTATTGGACGGTTGTCGATCGATGTTGCATTGTTGTTGTCGATCGATTTTTGGTGAAGTGTGTCGATCGATGGACGGATTGCCCTGTCGATCGGATGGCTGAAACGAGTTCTTTCCCAAGCAGCTTCTGCTCAAATCTGATCTGTTCCATCGCGTGTTTGCATGTTGAGCAGCTCCTCGTCTGTGAAACTGTCTCGTAAATTATTTGCTCCTGGTGCGTAGGTTTCTGATTCTACTGCAAAGCTTTCGTGGTGGTGTTCATCTGCCCAACTGCCAATCGAGTAGTCTCCGTCTTGTGAACGGTTGACTTAAGTGTCGATTGATTTGTAGTAGGCAGCATAGGTCGATGTTCGTTTTCTGTATCGTTGATGAGGTTGAGTGTCGATCGATGGCCAACTTGTCATGTCGATCGATGCTGCATTCCTTTTCCAGGAGGAATGATGTAATAGTTTATCATCCTCGTCAACGATGGCTTTGTACTCAGTAGCTCGTTCCTCCTCATAGTCTTCATCATACTCTTCTGTATGCATGTGTTGTCTAGTGTATGCTGAAATAGCGGGATTGTAGTAGTCGTTCTCCCAATCATCTGGACGACTATCGACCGATTCGTCATGCGGTATGTCGGTCAATTTCTGATGACCACTGTCGATCGATGTTGCTGTGTGAGTCTCGATCGACGCTGAGTATTCAGTTTTGTACTCGTTTCCACAGTGGCAAGCTGCAACGATTCCTGGATCATTGATTCTTCTGGAGATCGTCTGTGGCGTCTTGACTGGGATAGGTTCGTAGTGGGCATTAGGATCGATGAGTGTTAGACACAACTGGTTGGTTTGCAAGTTGCACACTGCTCCCACTGTTTACAAGAAAGCTCTCCCAAGTACTAGAGAGCAGTTCCAGTTTAACTTGATGTCCAAGACATGGAAATCAACTGGAACTAGGGCATTACCAATCTGCACCTATAGGACTCTCAAAATTCCTCCTGAGTTCTTCTCGGAACAATCCACAAAAGTGAATAATTCCTGCGAAGGCTCCACCTGCAGACCCAGATGGTCTGCCATAACCCTAGGTAGGATGCTAACTGATGCTCATGTGTCGCACAAGGCATGTGGGAACTCAATACCCTTCACTGTGCATGGTATTGCAAATTGCTCAGGATCACTCTTCTTCTTCAATGTAATCCTCATCCTCATCTTTTCTCTAGCTTCACAGAACATTTTCCTGATGTCTTCTTCTTTTTCTCTGGTTTCTCTGAAGAACATCCACAATCTGTGGGTATAATAAGCATCTTCGAAACGCTTATCTATAGGAATCCTGAAGACTCTCTTCTGAAAACTTTCCTTTTCCTTATCATTGGCCCCCCTCTTCAGATGTTTCGCCACTTTTTCCTTTCTTCTCCTTAGGGTTCTTCCAGTAGGAACCCTATCCTCTTCCATAGGATCTTCTCCATCATCTGAAGGTGTACTGACGTGCTCTGGTGGGTATTCTGAAGGTTTGGGTTTGGGCCTGAGTGCATTAAGTCGTGCAACATCTATCTTTGGCATCTGCACTCGGTAGGTAATAGGTGCTCGTCGATCGATGGGCGCTGGAGGTTGTCGATCGATGGCGGCCTCTGAGTGTCGATCGATGGAGGATTCTCCATGTCGATCGATGGAGTTGTCAGCTCGTCGAGCGATTCCGACTTTATCAGGGCTGGGCGGATGTGGGTGTTTTGCGGGGAACTCCTCGTGAGTTAGAATCTTCACGGCATTACAAGACACGGTTGACTCTGTAGGTGTCGTTGATCGATGCTCTGGAGGTCCTGTCGATCGATATGGACTGGTGTATGTCGATCGATGTTCGAGGTCTAGCGTCGATCGACACCATTGCGATCCGTCGAAACTCATCAAACTTTCTACCTCAAAATCTCCTTCTTGCAGCTTCTCTTCCTTCACCACTTGCCAAAAATCATCCTCAATGATGGCATTCACATGGTGTTTCATCACATCATCCCCTACTCCTCTTGTCGAGGTTTCCTGCCTCTTAACAGCATCTCATGTCTGCACAACCTACATCTCCAACTTCTTCACATGAGTGCTCAAAGTCTCAAACTTTGTGTTCAGGTTGGTGTAGAAAGAATCTATCTTCTCATTGAAGTCCACTGTCATTCGCTGGTGTGCCTCAAGAACCCTATCGAGCATCTCTTCAATCTTGCTCTCTTGAGTAGGCGGCGGTGGCTTCTGGTAGTAGGAACTTCCATAATTCTTGTTGTTGATGTAGCTGTTGTTGTAGGGTTTATGGTACTGTGAATTTTGGTTGAAGTTACTTCTATTTTCATAGGAGTTTCTGTTTCCACCCTTGTTTCCAGAACCTTGGAATCCAGTTCCACCAATGTAGTTCACCTCTTCTTCATCTGCTCTACCCTCTACAGCTTCTGCATCCTCAACAAAGCTAACCTGTTTCCTGAGAAGCTTGTGAACACTATCCGGCTTTGCCTTCACCTCATCCATCTGATCATTCCCAAGGATGGTGGCAGATCTTTTCCTCTTAAAATTAGTGTTCTTCGTCCTGTTGCTGGATGCTAGGTTTTCAATAACCTTGACTGCCTCCTCTGGATTCCTGGTATTGAAGTTTTCATTGCTGGAAGCATCAAGAGCCATCTGGTACTGCAGTGCGATGCCTCTGTAGAAAGTACTGAGCAGTTGTACTTCATTGAATCCATG
>NC_027751.1:18211051-18221379 GCF_000695525.1 Brassica oleracea var. oleracea | reverse complement strand
TCGCTCCAGGATTTAAGAGATCCTGGTTGTAACTGCTTGAGCCAATGCAGAGCTTCTCCAGCAAGTGAGTACCTGACGAGCTTGCATAACTGGTAGTCCTCAAAGACTCCCTCGACTCTAATAGCAGAAATCAGATCCTCGAACCTCTCCAGATGGTCCATAGGATGCTCGTGGGATAATCCATGGTAGGGTAAATGTCCCACAAGCGTGTAGTACTGCACTTTCAACTCAAAATCCCTCTCGATAGTGGGAGGACGAATGGCTGATCTGTTGGTGGAGTATCAATCTGGACGGTTGTAGTCAACCAACGTTATAGGTTGCGCAGCCTCATCTACAAGTATAGTAGTACCTGTAGCATTAGCATCAGGCTCAGGGATTGCAGCCCCCTGAGCATCTATCCTCTGACCCGCTGCATTACGCAGATGACCCTCCTGGTCATGCAGGTCTCCATTGTTGTCTCGTACAAGTATCAAAGGAGCAACCATGTCTCGCGGCTCGGCATCGATCGATGTCTGGGATGGAGTATCGATCGATGTCGGATGAAGGATGTTGGTCGACGGAAGGTGAGTGTTGTCAGTCGACAGTGGTGAGCGAGTATCGGTCGACGGAACTAGTGTCTGGGTCGACGGTGGTTGAGCAGAATCGAGCGACACACAACTGGTGTTGTCGGTCGATGAGGAGCGCACTTCCTTGCGGATCGAACGTTCCAAACTTGCAGGATCTGGTGAGAATAGCAGTTGAGTTTCCTTGTTGCCACTACAAGAAAAATCGCTTTTCTTAGCGGCCAGAAAATGCTATCTAACGATACGATAGCGGTTTTAGAAGCGCTCTATCATCGCCCGTCATAATAGATCAGACACATTAGATAGCGCTTTTTTGCACTGCTATCTTATTGTTATATATTATAGCACTTTTGTGTATGCAATTAAAGATGTTTTAATAGTGTTTCCTTATTGTTATTATTTACATTAAAATTGTTTATTTTGAAAATTATTTATTTTAAAAAGTATTTTTTTTGAAAAATTATTTATTTTTAGTTAATTATTAAAAAATAAAAGATAATAAATGATTTTTTATTAAACATTATAAATTACTTCGATATAAAATAAGAATTGGTTTGCACTAAACCAGATTTTGTAAAAAATTAAACCTAATCTTAACTAAACCAAATCCTAGTTAAACCTAATGAAAACCTAATCTTCTTAGGCCCGCCTCCTCATCAGCTTCTCTGTCGCCGCAAGCCCCATGACCACCACCTCTTCTCTCACGACCACCAGCCACAAACAAAATGATCACTGCGTAGATGTCTACCTCCCCCCCCCCTTGCTTCTCGGAATCCGCTCAACCTGATGGAGCAGACGAGATTCGGTGAAGATCGGAGGCGCTTCTCTAACAGTCTCCGTGTGTCGGGTGGGCCTTGTGCGGTGGTTCTCTACAAAAGCTCCGGAGTCTTGGTGTCTCATCTGTCGATGGCGGTTGGCTCCATTCGACAACGATGGGGTTCTAGGGTTTGCCTCGGACGGCGTCGATTCTTCTTGGACTTTGTGCCGCGGCGAGTCTCTAAAGCAAGATACGGGGGTTAGGTTTTTGGGAACCGATTCTTTTGGATTTCCGGTGATTTGAGGCCGCTGGACTCTCCGGTGGTGGCGAAATCTCTGAGGGTTTCGGTGGTGGCGAAATCTCTGAGAGTTCTCTTGACGGAGCTTGGCTGGTATTGGACTCCCCGTGCAGAGAGATGAAGAAAGATGAATCTGTTAGATGAAGTGAGATAGAGAGAATAACGTACAGAGTAAGATAGATGAGAAAGAAACACATTGATTCTTAGCCATTGATTTATGTAATCCAATGGCCAAAAATAGTGATCAATGATTTCAAGAATCAACCAATAAGAAAGCAGCACGAAGATAATGGTTTGTGGCCTTTAGATCATAATTAATCAATGGCCCACGAAAAACACCACATTTTTTTTTATCTATGGTTGTTTTAGAAATCGTTTGAACTTAAAATTAGATAACATATTTAACATGTGAAATATAAAATTGTGGATTTGAATTTTGTGGTTATACAATTAAAGAAAAAATGATTTGGCAGTTTTTTGTTTGTGTTAAAACAAATAGAATTTAAATTTCAAGGTTCCTAAGTGTATAGGGTTTGTTTAGGGATTAAGAGTATAACGTTTGTGTTAAAATTCTGTGAGTTAACATATACTAAATGTATTTAGGTTTTAACGTGTATGTTTTTTGGATTGAAATTTTAGTACTATTAGATATAAAGTTTAGGATTTTAGATTTAAATATTATGTATGATTATAGGGTTTGGATTTCATGTATATAGGGTCTGGTGTTTAATCTAAAAAGATTTAAATAAGTTTTAAAATATGATAAAGATTGTTAGTGTGTTGGAGTTTAAAGTTCATGTTTAAAATTTAGGGTTTAAAAACTTATTTGGGGTTTAGGGATTCAAAAAACCAAATATAACGTTTTTAATTATTTTGCTATTAAACATAAGCTATCATAACGTTTCCAATTATATTATTCTATCATAGCGTTTCCAAATATACAAACGCTATTTAAAACTAACGGGTATGTCAACCATAGCAGAAAGACAAAAAACGCTATCCTCTACTGCTATCAAAACCCATTTTTCTTGTAGTGTGCTCCTGGTACTGTTGGGCATGTACCTGAAAATTCAAGAAAACTTTTATGTCATAAACGTAACAAAAATTAGATAAATAGGCGATCAAAGCTCCCCGGCAACGACGCCAAATTTGATAGCACTCAAATTACCCTAAGGAGTGATTTATACTCTCTCAAATAAGAGTTCGAGTTGTAGTACTTAGGGATCGAATTCACAGGAAGCTAGGAAACCTAGGAAATCTAATATGATTTGTTAAGCAAGATGGTTTTAGAGTTTTTAAATATAAATTACAGTTTTATATTGAATAAGTATTTGTTCAATAGCTGGTTTGAGGTTTGGGTGCTTAAAAAGGAAATAGTTATACTTAGGGTTTTTATTCAGGAAACTTGGGATTATAATCCTACAGATGCCTAATGAGTTGCATGCATGGTAATGTAAAGCTCAACTACTTAGTCAACAAGTCCATCAGCGTTCGCAATGTATGGACTTGTCTATTAACTAGATCTATTGATCTCAACTGTCGTATTTTGATCAATAGAAAGTGTCGATCGATAATCCTATAGGGACATCGATCGATACACCTTTTGCTCCGTCGATCGATTATTCAAGTATGATATCGATCGACGCGCTCTAGTCAAGCTTTATGCGCGGGTTGAATAATAGTTTACTAAGCTCACTAGATCAGCTCTCGCCTTGCTCATAGCAAGAAACATAGTTCTATTAGAATGTTTTCAGGATGAGAATAAAGCTCTCGCTTTTATCAATCAAATCCAAGGGCGGGTTCTAGGTAGCTAATCTAGACACAGGCATTAATGAACAATCCTAAAGATGATTATCACAACTCAGCAATCTATAGTTGGGGCTAATCCCTCCTAACTTATTTAAACCCTAAAATCTTATAAATATAATAAATAGACTATAATATAATAATTACTAGGTATCTTCCTGCACCGTGTGCAGTAAAAAAAATTTAAAATATTTTTTAACAGATAAATATAAATTATATTTTAAAATAAAATTTTTATAATATTGTAAATTTTCTTTTTCGTATCAATATTTTAATATAAATTTGATTTAATTAAACATAAAAATTATATTTAAGAATATGCATGTATATATTTGAAATTATAATCTTATATAGATTTTTCTATCTATTTATTTTAATTAAATATATTAAATAAATTTGTAAAAATTACATAATTACCAAAAATTAAAAGTAAACAATATTTATAAAATTTGTAGATATATAAGAAAATAATGATTTTACGATTAATTTTTATAATTTTCTAAAAAAATTGTATACATTTTTGAAAATTTTAGTAATAAAATTGTATAATTTAAAAATATATAATTAAATTATATTTCAAAATTTAAAATGCCATATTTGAATATATTTATTTTAATGATGATTTATGAGTTATTCCCATATTCTAAAAAAAATTCCAAAAATATAAATTGACATTAAATGTAATATATGAGTTATTACCATATTTTAAAAAGTTTACCAAAAATATAAATTAACATTAAATCCAATTGTCCATGTCATATTAAACTATAAGACATGTCATCAATTTCAGTAGTCATGTTATATTTGTTTTGTGAAATTGATTGTAGAAAAGACACGTGGCAAAATCACTTCGCAAATATAGTCTAGGGGATTAGTAAAAACAACTATAAACTATGGATGAAAATGGATCAAATCCATAGTCTATTACGCATCGGGGTCATTACAACTTCAAAGAAACTTCGGGTTCCAATCAAAGATCTCCGGATCTAAGGAAGAAGCCTACGGGTTCCTATACGACCTAAGAGGCCTAAATATAACTTTAGAAAAAGGATAGAACCCTTGTGCAGCCTAGAAGCGCATCGGGGTCATTACATCCCTAAGAACCTCTGGGTTCTCATGCGACCTCAGGGTCCCAATACAGTCTCCGGATCTAAGGGAAAATCATGTATTCTCACACGACCTCAAGGTCCAACTACGATCTCAGGATCTATCAAAGAATCTATGGGTTCCTATACCGCCTCCGGGCTCTAGTCACGATCTCAGGATCTAGAGAAGGACCTCCGTGTCCCAAATAAGACCTCATGGTCTAGGGGAACCTTCGGGTCCCAAATACGATCTCTGGATCCAAGGAGAACCTCCGGGCTCCTCCACGACCTCTGGGTCCCAGACGACCCCCGGGTCCCAGACGACCCTCGGGTCCTCACCCAACCTTCGGGTTACGAGATCAGTCTCCAGACTCTAAGAGTCCATACTTTAGCTCGAAACCTCCGGGTTTATAGCCCATCTCCCTAACCAAAGGAAAGAGAGGGATCATAGACTACAAAGTTCCACTTCGATCGTAAAACAGGCGGAAGGAGATCCTCTTAAAAAGAAACGTGCAAAACAACTACTATCAGAAGCATGCGAAGCAACAGGAAGGAGTGGATAAAGAGGAAAAAACTATGAAGCATATTATTCAAAAAGTCAAAGGGGGCTACAAAGAGCCTTTATTCAAAAAAGCAACAAAAACTAGAGTCTCAAAACAAAGAAAGGAATCATTCAAAAAGAAGGCTCCTCCGAGAATTGCGGCCCACAACAGATCTCGGGGTGGCAGCCTGGGAGAAGCTCCCCGACTGATGTCTGATCCCTCCGGATAGGAACAAATGACGCCGATACTCTTCTTCTGGATTCCAATGTTCCACACGCTTCTCCAGCAATTCCTTCATAAGATCCCATCTAGCCGAGGCTTTCACTTGCTGAACTAGTAGATCCCATCGAGCCACCATGTCCTGCATCTGGCCACGAAGAAGGAATACCTCGCCGATCAATCTCCGGTGAGCATCCACCAAAGGGTCACGGTTAGGCCCGACCTCAATACTTGTTGATGAGGTGGAAGACAGACCATTAGCCGATAGAGCAGCCTTCGCCAGTCTTGACGGAGGAGTGTAAGAAGGACGCCACTTCCGCGCTTTAGCCTTCTGATACTCATCATACACGACCGATACCGGGAGCCTCGCCACGTTCCCTGGAAAAAGCTATGTAGGAAATAAAAGAGACAAAGCCTTACCGAATAGAAAAAAAAGGAAGGCTTACCCCCAAACAGGACTATGATGCAAGGTTTCCCTGCTCACCAGAAAAGTCACCCATCGGAATCGTCGAGGAACTCCCATTATAAGCTTCTCTACTGCTTCTCCAGCAAAGGAAACCATGCGGGATACATCTGACAGGTGAAAGACAAACATCAAATCCGGCTCCCAAAGGAATAGTAAAATTGAAAGTCCAAAGGAGAACTTTCCAACAGTACGCCAAGAAGTACGGTAACCAACCGGCTCCTAGATCTTCACGAACACGTACCGACTGTTCAAACCATCCCCGAAAGGGTAATTGCCCAGGATACCCCTCGACGGTTCCAAGACCAGAGGGGTGCCATCACGGGATCAAAGGTGATAAAACCCCGCTTTGTTCACCAGAGGAGCAAAGTAATAAGAGTATAAAATCTCATGCACCCCGACAGAAAATCCATGGAGTTCCCCAAGTACTTGGATGGCTATTAAAGTCCTCCAGGTTAGAGGAGTGAGTTGAGAAGGGCATAAACCAAAGAAAGATGATACTTCGCCTATAAGAGATGGGATAGCGCCCCGGAAACCTGCTTCCAGATATGCCTTATAGACAGCTACCTCACCCGCTCCCCCATAAGGAGCACGTTCGAACTCGGTCGGACTCCTCATCCCCACTGAAGGATGAATAGCATACTTCCTCCTCATGGTAACCAGGTCTCCCTCTCGGATATCGTAACGGGGACCGTCATCGAAGAAGCAAGAACGGCGCCTTCTCAGCGGTGCCACTAAAACCGCTTCACTATCAGCCTCCAGAACATCTACCCAGGAAGGAACAGGAGATGAGAAAGGGTCGGTGAAAGGATGACGTGGCCTTGGACGACCACCCACAAGTGAGGACGGGAACATGAGCAATTCGGGATTCATCTTTTCCAACTAGGAATCAGCGCTGATGATGGGTTGAGGCCAGTTAGAAGATATTGCGAGTCCTTATATACATCCGGATCATTCCCTTTCATGGGATGAGAAAAGGAAATAGGGATGTTCCCAGATATTCTGAAGAATCCCTGACATAAAGGATAAAGCAGCAAAAAGGAAATCCGGCCCCTACATGAAAAAGGGAAATCCTTCCAAAAAAAAAGGGGGAAAGTTTCGAGAAAAGATACGCGCTTTTAAAGAATAAGAAGCACATCTAGCATAATCAACCGAATGGGCACCGGCCTCCTGATCTATTCCCACGCATCATGCCTTTAAGCTCCTCTTCGGGAAACATCAGAGCTCCAGGCTCCGCAGTCTCCAAGACGCCATCACAAGCCCCGAGCTTCTCCATCTTCGACAAGAAGTCAGCGGTTCAATAGCGCCAGACACCGGTCTGGAATAACGGAACCGGTCCTCCCCCGGGTTCAGAGTATGGTTCCGGCCTAACTGAAACCCGGGATCGCAGGATTACTGGAGCGATGTCCTGCCTAAGGGAAGCCGGGTGAGAATGAGCAACTCCGGTTGACTTGAGTGCACATGTTATTCCCCGAGTTCGATGACAAAATCGAGTAATAAGGGGAAAACTGTTGGGGAAAAAATACTAAGGTATTGAATTTCTCCAGACCCCAGGCAGGACACCGGCCTCTGGGTCCCCGCTAGGAGGCACCCCGGTTCCCCGCTATGAAGTACTCCGGGTCCGGTCCGTGGGACCGCCCCCTTCCCCCGGGAAATGGAAAACTTCCGATAAGGAGAACCTTCCATATTTCCGAATATGGAAGAGTTTAACCTACTTCAACCTACTAAGGCCCACCTTATGAAGACTATATAAAGGGAACTATAAACACTAAAGCAAGGGATGGACACATCGAGACTTAGAGATTAGAGCTACGCGGCTAGAACTAGGGTTCTTACTCAAAACTGTTGTAGTTCCAGCTCTTTGATCTAATAAAACGTCTCTTTCAACTTTCTTACTTGCAAATCTATACAAATACCAGCCTTGTCCATCATTTTGTGGTACCAAGCAAAAGACGACAGCATGATCCAGTATCTGGCGGTCGCCCAGCGACTGATCAAGAAGTTCAAGAGTTGCAAGCTCACTCAAATCCCCCGGGAACAAAACTCACAAGCCGATGAGCATACCCCTGCTTGTACTTCAATGGCCAACCACCCTGGAGGAACCCCCGTCCGAGGAGGTCTCCACTCTCGAAGAAGGCGGAACCTGGATGACCCCCCTAGTCTGGTATCTAGAGACCGACAATCTCCCGGAAGATCGTAACGAAGCCAGAAAAATTAAGAAGCAAGCCGCAAGGTACTGTATCTCCCAGGAGAATCTATACCGGAGATCCTTCTCTGGCCCGTACCTAAGGTGTGTCACACCTCGAGAAGCCGCTAGAATCCTTGTAGAACTACATGAAGGAGATTGTGGATCCCACTCTAGCGGTAGAAGCCTGGTGCTCAGAGCAAGAAGGGCAGCTTACTATTGGCCCACGATGGCCGCAGACGCCGACAGATAAGCCAAACATTGCGACCAGTGTCAGAGGCACGCTCGAGTTTCTAAGCTTCCTCCGGATAACCTCAAGTCCATAAGCTCACCGTGGCACTTCAGAAAGTGGGGGATGGACATAGTAGGGAAATTCCCTATGGCGCCAGGACAGAAGGTCGTCCTCCTGGTAGTCACTGACTACTTCTGCAAATGGGTCGAAGCAAAATCACTCATCCAGATAACAGACCTCCACATCCGCAAATTCCTGTGGACCTACGTAATCACTCGCTTCGGGGTCCCTCACGAGATCGTCACCGACAATGGACCCCAGTTCATGAGCCATAACTTCAAGGAGTTCTGCAAGGACTGGGGCATAAAGCTCACCTTCGCCACACCCCGACACCCCCAGTCTAACGGACAAGCCAAGTCCACAAACAAAACCGTGGTCAGCATGCTAAAAAAGCGACTGGAGGGCTCTCACGGGAAGTGGGCGGAGGAACTACACGGAATCCTCTGGGCCTACCGGACCACTCCCAAAACAGCGACAGGAGAAACTCCCTACTCGCTGGTCTACGGATCTGAGGCCATAATATCCACGGAGATGCACGTGAGAACAACGGTCTCAGGGTCTACCTCTCAGGAGGAGAACAACGAGCTTATGGCGCTGAGCCTCGACGTACTCGACGAAAAAAGAGAGGTCGCTCGGCTAAGAAACTGGTCCTACCAGCAAGACGTCGCCAGGACGTACAACAAGAAAGTCAAAATCAGGACCTTCCAGCAAGGGGATTGGGTTCTACGACGAGAAGAAAAAACAACGGGGAAACTCATCCCGGGTGGGAAGGACCCTATAAGGTCATCGAGGTGCGGAGAGCAGGTGCCTACAGGCTGCAAGATAGCAAAGGTAAAATACAACCCATCTGCTGGAACGCCCTGCACCTCAAAGCCTATCATTTTTAATACGGTCCCTGGCATGATTTCTATACTAATAGATACTATTTAAGCATTATGATTTCCTACTCCTTTGTACGCTAAACGTCTCCGGACAAAGCTTATAATAAAGTAGTTCCGACTATAAAGGCAGAGGGGAAATCATTATACTTAAAGGGGCATACGAGCTGGATCAGGTCTCCAGAGACCTCCGATCCTGGCCAACCCTTGCAAAAAGTGGCACGGCCACAGTGGCACGTCCACAAAAACAAAACGGGTATGAGACATAAAGCAAGAATGGGTATGCGCAAGCCTGGGTATGCTGTCGAAACTACCTAAAACCAATGTGCAGCCTAAGGCGCATCGGGGTCCCTAGAGTACCAATGTGAAAAGTACATGTATTAAAACGCTACGAGCTACACAATACAGGGAACACATGGTATATTTATTGCAAAAGTACTGTGAAATACAGGGAGTAATCAAAATCCTGCTTCTCCAGACGTGGAAAGCAGCGAAGCCTGACACTTGGGTCATAACACCCACACCAGCACCCTCTAAGCATGTTAGTGACTTCCTGCAGAAGTGGAATACAGCATAGGAACTCGATAGTGGCCAGCTTCCGAGCGGCAGAATGCGATATCCAAACAGGTACAGGTAGTAGCCTTGCCCAGGAAGGTGGAGTACGGTCCCTGCAAAAAGAAAAATATTCCGGGTTCCCAAGGAACTTCGGGTCCTTATGCAAGCCCCCGATCTAAAGAGGAAAACCAATGTTCCCCATATGATTTCGGGTCCTATGTATAAAATCTGAGGAAGAACCTCCGGGTTCCCCTATAGCCTCCGGGTTCCGATCAAAGATCTCAGGATCTAAGGAAGAACCTCCGGGTTCCTATATGGCCTCAGGGTTCCAAAGACGAAATCAAAAAAAAAGCTAGAACCCTTGTGCAGCCTAAGGCGCATTGGGGTCATTACAACTTCAAACAACCTCCGGGTTCCAATCAAAGATCTTCGGATCTAAGGAAGAAACCTCCGGGTTCCTACACGGCCTCAGAGGCCTAATATGATTTTAGAATGAGGATAGAACCCATGTGCAGCCTAGGGCGCATCGGGGTCATCACATCCCTAAGAACCTCCGGGTTCCCATGCGACCTCAGGGTCCAAATACAAACACCAGGTTCCCGATATGATCTCCGGATCTAAAGGAAAACCATGTACTCTTACATGACCCCCAGGCAGAAGAAATATAACCCCATCCCCCCCCCCC
>NC_027751.1:18152375-18210936 GCF_000695525.1 Brassica oleracea var. oleracea | reverse complement strand
CATCCCCCCCCCCCCTAGGCGTCTTGGGTGTAGGCTTACGTAGCAGGGTAATTTCCAAAACACAACATTCTCCCCTATCGAGTTCTGCCGCAGAAAAGAGGAGAACCCTCGCAGAAACTCTAGCTCAAAGGTTGTAGGGTCTAGCTCTTCTTCAAGAAGAATCAAGACTGCAAAACCTATGATGCCTTCATCTTCAGCACCACAGAGAGGCAGTGGGGCGGATTTTTGGATTCCGTCCTCTCCTCTTCCTTAAAAGTGGTATATTGGAACTGTCAAGGGGTGGGGAACCGCTGGACAGTTCATCGACTCCGAGAAATCTGTAAAAAAGTTGATCCTGACATTATATTTTTCTCGGAGACAAAAATCCCCACAGTGTGGTAGTGAAAAACTGGAATACTTGCGACTTGGAAATACAAAAACAGTACCTCCACACGGAAGAGCAGGAGGAGGACTAGCTTTGCTCTGGAAAGATGGAATTGACCTTGAGATTGTAACCTCCTGTAAAAATTACTTTTGACATTATGATCAGATTTGAGGGAAATCTAAGCTATGCTACTTTTGTCTATGGAGACCCGAAGAAAAAGAAACGAAAACAAACTTGGGACTACTTTACTGCGTTGACTCTGATCAGAGATGCTCCCTGGTTTGTCTCAGGTGATTTGAATGACCTAACGGGAAACTATGAGAAAGAGGGAGGCCCAGAAAAATCTGAGGGATCCTTTGATGATTTTAGATCTTTCCTCATAGAAGGAGACCTCTATGATCTCCAACACTCTGGAAACTGCTTGTCTTGGAGGGGAAAAAGACGGGACCACGACGTTAAATGCCACCTAGACAGAGCCCTCTCAAATGGCTCTTGGGCAAAACTATATCCCTCTAGAAGATGCCAGTATCTTCCGTTTGAAAGCTCTAACCATCGACCTCTTGTAACCTATTTTGAGCCCCTGCGAAAGAAGAAGAAAGGAATCTTCAGATATGATCGCTCTCTAAGTAAAAATCCTGAAGTGCTAAAACTTATTGAAGATACATGGTCAGAGGAAGCACAACTTAGAATGAAGCAGAAGGTGGATAAATGCAGAACAGTGCTATCATCAAATGGTCCTAACAACAACAAGCTGAGCTCAAATCTAACTTTGAGAATTTCAAAAGACAAATTGACCATCTCATGTCTGATCCCAACCCTAATGAGACTCGACACAAGGGGCTCAATGATGAATTGAAAAAAACCTACATGCTGGAGGAAGTATGCTGGCGACAAAGAAGTAGACAATTCTGGCTCAACTTAAGGGACAAAAATATGGGTTTTTTCACGCTTCAACAAAGAAAAGAAAGGTTCTAAACAAATTCTATGTACTCGAGGGACCTAATGGTAGATCAGTATATAAAGAAGAAGATATCACTACCACCATGGAAAACTATTTCATTGACATTTTTAAGCCTATTGATAGAGAACCTGAAGCCATGGAATCAATCATCAATGAAGCGATACAGCCTATTATCTCAGAGGAAACCAACCAGAAACTAGTCAAATTACTTGAGAAAAAAGAGATCAAGGACGCCCTCTTCTCCATTCACGCTGGAAGGGCACCAGGACCTGATGGCTTCTCGACATGCTTTTTCCAATCAAACTGGAATATTGTTAGAGATGATGTAGTTAAGGAGGTACAAAGCTTCTTTCAGTCTGGCCGTATGCCAAGAACGATCAATGAAACCCACCTCAGACACATACCGAAGATTCTCAGCCCCAAAAAAGTGGCAGACTACAGACCTATAGCTCTCTGTATTGTGAGTTATAAATTCATCTCGAAACTTCTAGCAAAACGTCTCCAGCCCCTCCTAGGAGTCCTCATCACTGAGACCCAATCTGGATTTGTTCCAAAGAGAGCCATATCAGACAATGTCTTGATTACTCATGAGTTCTTACACTTTCTAAAGACATCAAAAGCCAAAAAACACTGCTACATGGCTGTTAAAACTGATATGAGAAAGCCTATGACAGACTAGAGTGGGACTTCATCAAGAGTGCTATCCTAAGATTCGGCTTTCACTGTACCTGGACAGAATAGATCATGCAATGCGTCACAACAGTCCACTATTCCTTTATTATCAATGATGCAACAAGAGATTATGTCAAACCAGGTAGGGGAATCAGACAGGGTGATCCCCTCTCCCCATATATATTTATCCTATGCAGTGAACTACTCTCTAGTCTATGTAATTTTGGTCAAAAGAATGGCGAGCTCAAAGGAATAAAGATAGCCTCGGGTGCACCATGCATTAATCATCTGCTTTTTGCAGATGATACAATGTTTTTCCGCAAAGCTAATACTCAGAATGCTCAGACACTCAACATGATCCTATCTACCTATGAATCAGTGTCGGGGCAACTAATCAATACGCACAAATCGTCAGTATCTTTCTCCAAAAGTACAGGCCAGGATAGAAGAGACCAAATAAACCAGATTCTAGAAATAGAAAACAATGAAGGATTTGGGAAATACCTTGGGCTCCCTGAACAGTTTGGCCAAAGAAAACGAGACTTGTTTGCCAACATCGTGGACAGAATTAAAAATAAAGCCATCAGCTGGTTTTCTAAGTTCCTCTCACGAGCTTGTAAGATGATTATGCCGTGTACGGTCCTCTCTGCTATGACCTCCCATGCCAAGTCCTGCTTTAAGCTTCCACGATCTCTTTGTTCACAAATCCAATCCTTACTAACGAGATTCTGGTGGGACACTTCACATGATAAAATTTATTTTCTTTTAAGGCTTTTAAATCGTCCCCCCATGGTTGGAAGAGTGTACTTATTGGAAGAGATCTATTAGTAAAGGACCTGGGATGATTAGTGGGCACAGTAACAGCAATCAATGTATGGAACGACCCTTGGATGTCGTCTTCAGAACAATTAAGACCCTACGGACCTGCCCCGGAAGCCTTTAAAGACCTTATGGTCTCGGATTTGATGCTCGACAACTCCATAGACAGGGATTTCCAAAAGTTGCATAGTATACTCCCCTTCCATAAGCTCGCGATCCTATAGATCAAACATGTTGGGGTCAAAATCGGTCACGACAAAATCAATGTTGGAAAGTTCCCGAGAAATGTCTTCTTCGAAAAAAGAAAAGAGAAAACTCAAAGGAATAGAGAAGCGGAAGAACTAAGTCAAGTTTCGTAACAATTCCGAAAATGATTCACAAGATAAGTCTTCAAGGAAGGTTGCTCGAGGCCTCGGACAACGGATCCCAGACAACGAAACACCCATCGTCCAACCCTCCAAACGGGAGAATTGGATCGAGCAAGCCGTCCAACTCGCCCATTTGGCGAGTTGGACCGACCGAAGCCGTCCAACTCGCCCATTTGGTGAGTTGGACCGACCGAAGCTGTCCAACTCGCCCATTTGGCGAGTTGGACCGACCAAGCTGTACAATTCGTCAAATTGGAGATTTGGACCGAACACGCTGCCTTCACCCCATTCTCGTAGCATCCTCTTCTGTGATCGGATCGAACTGACTCTCGTTTCGTCTCGATCGGAGTCACCATCGGAACTTTACGGTTTGGAAACCGCAAAGAACTCGTTCTCTCGAAGGAAATTCGAATTTCTCGTATAAAACGACAACGGTTAACTGAAACACCTTGAACTGCCTACGCTATACAAGAAGTTTGGATGTTCTTCGAAATCGACGTCATTTCGAAAATGCTCATTCTATAAAATCGCAAAAAAGCTTAAGTCGGAGAACGACCCGAAAGGGTCCAGAACGCGGCAAAAAGCCCACTTGTGATCTTATGCGAAGTTGAGCCCAAATCGTTATGATGGTTTATCCCTTTATGCAGGAGAAGATAAATGTCAAGATCAAAGGATAAATGTGAAGTTTCTGAAGATAAACGTGAAGATCGAGGGAAAATGGAATATTTCCGCGACGCGATAAACCCGACCGAGGGCAGAAAGGGAAAGAGCAAACCGCTTCTTGGAGAGTATATAAGGATGTCGAAGTTGAAGGCTCAAAGAGAGACAATTCTTGACTCTTAGAACTCTCTGCACTTAGAAACTCTAGGCATTATTCTCGACATGTTCTGTTTCTATTACTGGCGCTTGATTACTAGACGAACTCGCAAAGGCGGTTCGATCTCTTGTTCTACTCTTTCAATCCAACTACGTTCGGCTTGATCCTCGAAAGGGGTACGTAGGCAGCTTTTCATAAGGTTCAGTCCGAAATCAATCAAAACCTTTTTCGTATCTTTTTCGTCTTATGTTATCGAGCTGCGACTCAACTAGGTTTTAGGTTTTCGGTTGCTAGAACTAGGTAATTCACTGACAGCTCTTGTGGCCGAAGCTTTTATAATACCTTATAATGATCGTAACGCTCTTACGCGGATTCAAAATAAGATCTACCTTTTCTATAAATTTGTTTTGTTATCTTTTCATATTTTCCGTATTTATTTGGTCACTTGTCGTTGGCTCTCGCAGAGAATCCGGGACCTCAGGGAAAGTTAGGATTTCTTGACTTTCCTCCGACTACGGAAATCGACAATGCAAATTTTGGTTCCCACAAAACCCTCCATATGCAGTGCTCCTGATGAACTGGTGTGGCCCAAAACTGCTTCAGGCGAGTACTCAACGAAGTCAGGTTATCGAGCGCAATCAGACACTTTAATCCTTAAAGAAGTACATGATCTTGCAACATCCCAAGACTGGTTTGCTAACGTTTGGGAGCTGAACACTCCATAAAAGATTAAAGTGTTCCTCTGGAATTCCCTACATGATGCTCTGCTAGTAGGAGAACAATTCTCTATCAGGAATATCACTCTCTCAAGCCAATGCCTGCAATGCACTGAGGCCGAATTGGTACTCTATATGCTCTTTACTTGTGGATACTCACAGGAAGTATGGAGATTATCCCCTTTAGCCACTAACTTTGAACCGTCCCTCACCACTACCACCTGTGAAGGACTTGATCTCTTCCGACGATCCTATCTCTCCCACCCATCATATTGGGACCAGGTACACTCTCTGCTTGGATTTGCTAGAATTTATGGATCTCGAGGAACCAATTATTCTTCCAAAAGAGGGACTTCACACCGACGGAAACTTTGCTCAAAGCGACGCGTGAAGCTAGAGAATGGGCTTCCTCTCAAGAACCTCTCCCCAAATCCCTATTTACAGTACTTTGCATCAACCAGGATCCTACTCTAGACCCAAATCGAACTCGCATGTACACAGATGCCGCTTGGAATCCTTCGATGATGTGTGCAGGGCTTGCTTGGATCATCGAAGATGCAGAATCATCCTCCTCTCACTCAGCGGCCTCATCTTTTGTGACGTCGCCACTTATTGCGGAAATTTTGATGACGCGAAACGCCATGATCTCTGCTCTTCACTGTGGGATTAACTCTCTCTCGGTTCTCTCCGATTCACAGGTTCTCATCAATCTTGTGAAATCAAGAGGAAGACATCTACAGATTGCAGTTCTCCTCAACGACATATATTTATTTTTCCCTCTCTTTAATGCTATCCAATTTAAGTTTATCCCTAGACTTGACAATAGTAGAGCTGACTCTGTTGCCAAATAGGCTCTCTCTCTCTCTTATGTATCAAACCAAATTTAGTTGAATGAAAGTTGCTTCATAAAAAAAGTAGAAAATTTTAAATCTGGCCTAATACAAATTTCACAATATATATCGACCACCAATTCTTTGTGTCGATCGACACTCATATCATAGGCAGGTATGACCATTTTTTCTGCTAATTTTGTACTTATGATTTATTTCTTCACCAATCTTAGACTGTATAACAATGGGGTCAGTCTTGTTTAAGTTTGAGGGAGACTGTCAATGATATTGTGTTTTATTTTGATTTTTAGTGTTAGTTTTATTGGTTATTGAGTCAAGAAAGGAATGATGAACTTTTTTTATCTTACTTATTATCTAACCACTCTCTAGGTCATTCTTAGATTTACTGACTGCATTGTGTACCTAATGGAAACATTTAAATAGATGACCTGCAAAGAACATTCACATCGTCTCAGAATGTCAGAAGGAACCAAAGTTAACTTACAAGCTTAATCAACAAAAATCGCTTGTTTTGGGGCTTGGTATATACTGGATGGGATTCCTCCTGCAAGTATGGAAAGTAAAAGTCTGTGTGTTTCTGGCTCCTCTTTCACCTCTCTTCAGCATCTAAGAAAAAAAAAATATTGAGATGATTTCCTGAGATGCAGAGGGGTAGGAAAATTTCCTATGACTCTACTATTCTAATTCAAAGAATTGATCACACATTGTTGGAAGCGAGGGTAGGAAAATTTCCTATGACTCCACTATTCGCTTACACTTTGAAAAAAGATGTATAGTACCGACACTGTAGCAGAGACACTGTTCATCAGGAAAAATGAATAAATAAAAAAGAGAAAAAGATTCATAGAAGAGAGAATAGAGAGGGAAATGATCAGAGAAGACTACATGTGTATTCAGATCCTTGCATGAGTAAGAGTCCATGTGTTTAGTGATCGATTGTCACATCCCGGCCACCGGTATGTGGGCTTCTTTGTTTTTTATTAATTTGGACCAAAGCTCATTTCCTTTTTTTTTTAAATTTTGGCCCGCATAGTAAAACCTAGGGCTTCTTCTTCTTTTCCTATAAAAAGGAGCTTTCCCCTTCTCTTTTCTCCCATTTAGAAACCAGAGTGAAGCCCTGCAGAGTTTTAGAGAGATCTGAAAACCCTTGTTGTCAAGCTTTCTCCTTTTCTCTTCTCTTTCGTTCTATCTTGGCCGACCTCTTTCTTCTTGGCAGTCTAGTTTGTTTCATGTCGGAGCCAAGTCGTAGGAGATCTCCAATCAACCGATCCAAATCTATGTCTAGATCTCTTCTTATCTTCTTTTTAGATTTATTTATTGGTGCGGTAAGGAACCCTAGTTCTCCTTTTCTTTATCTTATTCTTCTCTTTTATCTCAGATCTCTCATTCCGGATCTTTGTTGGTAGCACCATTTCTTTATCTTGTAGATATGGTTCGATGAAAGCCTTATGTTCTAAATCTGATTATCCCATCCCTTCTGTTGGCAAATCTAAGGCTAAGGTGAGGATTGATGTGATCTCTTCTTCCTTCTTTCATTATTGCTTCGTTGTAGAAGTATCTATCTAAATCATTCATACCTACGTGTTATATATAAGCATACATGTATTTGTTTGATAAGTGAACTATATTATATATATATAGTATTTTAATGTGTGAACACCTATATCTACACATTAGTTGCTAAAACGGATATGGTTTTATGATGATTGAAACTTGTATGCGGATGTTTGCATTATGTGGAGAATAAGCATGTGTGGGTAGTGTATATGATATAGGGAAGGTCTTAAGGCCTATGTGTGTCGGTGCATCATGGTGGAGGTATGTACATCCCGGACGTTGCATCGTTTCTTGACTGGATCATGTGGCGACCGTGTGAGGTGGCATGATTCATCGCTAGAGCGGGCATGCAGCGTGCCTGTGTGAGGTTAAGAATGTGGTAGAACGATTCACGTGGAGAGAGCATGATGTGGTCTGAACGTGTGAATGTGGTAGCGCGGATCACGTGGAGGCAGTGTGATGTCATGGAGGCAGTGTGATGTCGTGGAGACAGTGTGATGTTGTGGAGACAGCGTGATTTGGCGTGATCGCGTGAAGAAGTGGACCTCACGGAGACAGCATGATGTGGTGAGTTATCACGCGTTAACATAAGAGATGTGGAGACAGTTTGATGTTGTGAGTTCTCACGCGACAACACGAGAGACGTGGAGACAGCGTGATGTGGTATGGTCTCAGTTGGAACCGTCGGGATTTATCCTCGTTACTTGTTGTTTGATCTTGCTTTACTGGACGTTCTAGGTAGAGCTTTTGTTATGTTGTGTGGTAAATGTTGGGTGATGATTTCGGGGCTCCTAGAGCTTCTCTCACTGAGCTTTTGTCGAAATATTCACCATCCTCATTCCCTTTCTATTTCAGGTTAGGTTTATGCTGTTGGGTTTTTGTCAAAGATGTCTTGGGATCCCACTTTGTTGAAAGACATATTGTCTTATCCCATGTGGATAGAGACAAGTGTCCTGATATCGCCGACCATTTGAGATATGCTGGGTCGGGGTGTAACATCGATACTCCCAAGATTTAGCCTACACATTTATTTGCAGAAATGAGGTCAGTAGAGGGGTATGTCAGGCGCTATTAGTGGAACTGTGTGCTGGATGGTATGGTTAAGCTGGGGTTTAGTACATGGAAGTTCTTTGAAGTTAGCATTGATTCAATGTGGATTGCAGCACTGCAGAGGTGAACGTAGTAGTATAAAAGATATGTGAGTCCCTGCGTTTTCAAACCTATTTCACAGGACTATTCAGCATTTTGCTTGAGGACAAGCAAAGATAATTTTTGGAAAGTTGATATAATGTCATTTACCAGTTTTTAACCATAGTATGTGTTTTTTTAGAGTCATTACGTTATGTTTAGAGTCTATTCAGAGTCTTCAGGCATGTTTTGGAGCAATGGAGATTACGGAGCATTTTATATACCTTATGGATGAGGAAACTCGTAGTTGATCAAGAAATCAGAACTCAGAGCCGAGATTCAAAAGAAGTGTCGATCGACACTCTTCCTTGGTGTCGCTCGACACTCGCGCGATTAGAAGGGACCGGCTTGATTCAAGCCGACTCAAACCCAAAAGTTCTACATATTACTAGAATCTCTTGGCCGACTTTATACCTAGTATTTATAGTTTTTGCCATTGTTTAGGCAAAGCACCATCTTATTCATCTTTAGCACACCATATTAATTAGGCTTTTATTTAGTAGCTTTTGGAAAGAATATCAAAGATTCCTTTAGAGATTTTGTATTGGAACTCTAGTATTTCTTACTCTATATATTTATGTAATTGGTTCAGTTCATTTTAGGTCTTGTTTAATTATGTCTGAGTAATCATCATGTTAGACTTAGAGTTTAATTATGGTTCTGATGAATTATTGATAACATAAAACTGCTAGGCTGGTTTAATTAGGATCCTTCACAAAATTTATTTAACTTATAGTGTTCTAGAGTAGCTAATTAGAACCCTGAACTTAGAATTATAGACTTAGAGTTTAGTTAGTTTGTTAGGTGCATGCGAGAGTTGGCATGATCATCTAGTGAACATATTTATTTGGACGTCAGCACTTGACTAAGGAAATGTCGATCAAATCTCAATAGTATCGATCGACACTCATTTCATGTTCGCATGTGAGAGTTAGAACATAGGACTTAGGCATATGATTAGACTCGCAGCAAAAGTCGGATGTCTTACTATTGCATTCGAGTTCTAGGACGGTTTATCACACACCATTAGCATCTATAATTGATAATTATCATTGCCTGAAATCCTAAATTTAGCTTTCATCTCATATATCTTACAACCAACTATTCACTTGTTTTTTTTCTATTTACTGCTTTAATAATTATTTGCCTACATTAATCTTGATTTCTAAAGTCTATTGTGCGTCCACGCTCCTTGTGAATTCGATCCTAAATACTAAAATATGATTTCTTATCTGAGAGAGAATATTGATCTCGGGTAATTCGAACGATATCGCTAGTCAACAGAAAAGGTTTGTGTCCTGATTTAAACAGAAAAGTGACTTCATGGATTTATCCCCAGCATATAGACATCTACTTTCTAATATTTTAACATACTAAAATTATTTAATAAATTAAAATTGAATTAATAGTAGTTTTAATAATTGCATTTATAATATTAAGTTTTTAAAGAATTATTTTGATTTAAAAATAATCTATATAAATAATTAATGTATTAACTTATTTAGTTATAGTTATTATTTTGTATAATCATTTAATTATATTTATGTAATATATTATTAGACTTTTAAAAAAAATATATTTAAATTCAAAATGTTTTATAAGATTTTTTAAAAAAAAATTATAATTGAATTTAAAATATGAAAATATGAAAATATACTATAAATTAATTATTCAATTAACTAAAAGTCAATTATTTTATTTTGAAAAATTAGAAATTAATTCGACATCATCACACTTAGTTAATATCCAAGTATTGCAAATATTTCAATTGTTTTTTTAATTATACCTGAAGCTAAGGCTAATTTGATAAAATATAATAGACATTCAAAAAGTAAAACTGTTTTACAAAACATAAAATGATTTATGTTTTAGAGATAAAAAAACTAATAAATAAATGTTTTAGAGAGAAAAAAACTAATAAATAAAATATCGGATTGGTGACTTAAAACGGTAAAAAAAAATCTTTAAATCCTCATATGGTTCTGTTTCCAATCACAGCGTAAAGCTCTCAGATCACAAGAGTCGTAATCTAGTTTCGGCGTGAGCATTGAAACAAAAATCGAATACCAGAACCGACACAAAAACGACCAGTTTGGATTAGTTTCAGGTATAAGGTATTTACCCGACGGTTCTAATTACTTAGGAGTTAGGAACGTAGGTATCTGTTTGGTTCAGGTTACCCGACTAAACCGATATCTATGCCGGAAATGAGCTGGGAATTATAGAGAAAATGTCACATATGTCGTTCAAACTCGAGTTGTGGAGGCGAATGTCTACCCCTTTTTTTTATTACAAGAAATTATGGGCTGAAACCCGGAATCACTTTGGGATAGGAAAAAGAAATGGTTGTTAAATTCCCTCCCGCAACTGGTATGACTTGAAAGCTCTACCCATAGGTGAGAAAACTTTACCGGTGGAGATAGCAATTCTGAATGTCTATCTATATTATCATTGGACTACTTCGGGTAATAATGATGTCTATCTATATTATCATTGGACTACTTCGGGTAATAATGTAATATTTTCACTATATTAATATACAGAAGGTTAGGGTATTAAATAATTATTACAGAACATAACCGATAAGAACCCACCTGTAACCGAACCAATTTTTACCGGTGCTATATAGGTATTAAAATATTTACCTGATAGATCTGAAACAGTTCAGTTATTATCAAGATCTGATCGGTTCTTATCTGGAGCCGAACTGATATCCGGACGTCCAGTCCTTATCTAGTTCCTCTATAGGATTTTTGTGTGTGACAAATTAAAATATCATCATGATATACTCTTAGAAATGGGAATGACAATGGCAATCAAGATCAAAACTTTCTATCAGTTCTTACCATGTCTCAACTTCACACATTGGACAAATTAATCATAGTATTGGATGTAGTTGTCCATAAAGGCGTAGAGTTTGAGTTTTACTTAAATCAATTTTTATTTTATAAAAAAAAAAGAAGTAAAACTAGTGGACACTCGAGCTCGAGATTTAGTTGGTCAAAATCATTACACTAATGCAGTATTCTCGTAATTGATGCAACTTGAGCGTGGAGCCACTCGTTTGATCTTTTAGCAGAAAAGAGAAGGCCACTGGTTAAGCATAGATGAACGTATGCCTTTGTTTTTATGTGTGGTTCTCTTTTCTTATCCAGCAATTCGCCACATTCCTTCATTATATATCCAGACAAAACCTTTATTCGCATCAGGAGAAAAAGAAGAAGAAACAATGTCTAAAATAGAAAACAAAAAGCAAGAAGAAGAATCATCAACTACAACCAATACTATGGCATGGCCGGATATTGAAGAAGAATTCGTTATACCTGAGCTTTTACATATCGAAGGCGTGAAGAAACTTCACATGAGCATACAAAACGAGTGGGATTACCTTCAGAAGTCTGCGTGCCAAACTGCCGCAGGAAGAGCTCTTTGGAAACATGTCATTCACGATCCTCTCGCTCACTTGTTTGCTGGAGAGACACATTTGAGAAACCTACACACAAAGATTCAGAGAGACAGGCTCAACAATGCTCGAGAGGTCTCTGGTGTGATTCTAGCCGTTCGAACTCTTTGGTTTGATACAAGGATCCAAGCTGCTCTAGACTCTTTCGACAATGATGCAACACAAGTTGTTCTACTTGGTGCAGGTTTGGTCTTCCCTTCTTTTGGACATTTTTATTTTAATTATGTTTTAGAAAGTAAAGAATAAAAGATAATAGCCAATAACACACAACGGTGTGATTGAAATTTCAGGAATGGACGCAAGATCATACAGACTAAACTGCTTGAACAAAAGTGATGTATTCGAAGTGGACTTTCCCGATGTCTTGCAAACCAAAACGAGACTGGTCCAAGCTGCAGTAAGTTCAAGAGAGGAGCTTAAGATGACGGCCAAATCATTAATCGAAGTAGCAACTGATATCAGAGACAAGGATTGGTTTGAAAAGCTTAAGAAATCAGGTTTTGTGCCAGAGATTAACACTGTATGGGTTCTTGAAGGCATTCTCTATTACCTGTCTCACACAGAGGCGATGCAAGTACTGAATCTCATTGCTGAGAAATGTACAGTAACCAGCACGGTTCTCTTGGCGGATTTCATGAACAAACCGTCTGCTTCTCTCCCCAACTCTGTGTTCCACTTTTACAGTGACTGGCCTGATCAGCTCTTACCATCCTTGGGGTTCTCTCATGTCAAGCTTTCACAGATTGGTGATCCAGATGCGAATTTCGGTTTGCTGCACAATCCACTCAATCTCTTTAACAAACTTCTTCGCCTGCCAAGGACTGCACAGATCCATCCAGACGATGGAACACCGTGCTGCCGCTTGTATTTGGTCGAGGCTTCTGGTTCACCTCCTCCAGCTAAATCCATAGTGAACAATGTGAACTTGTAAGCCCACTTATTCCACTGCAACATTTTTGCAGATCAAGTATATGTGTCTTTCACACCATAGAAACTGTGTAGGAGATTGTTGGCAATTTGAATGTATAAAACAATTGATATGAACAAAATTAGTATATATTAAACCGTAAACTCAAAAGTTCCATTTTTTTATCTCCTTAGAAATTCAAACGACTTTATAAGTGACAATGAAGCTAAATATCAAGCGTTATGTTCAAATAAAACGAGATGTATCTCACTTTCCACAAATTGTAACAAAATGTCGGTATAACTAAACAGCCATAATTATTCCACACTTACTATAAGAAGAGAAGAACATACTTCATCTCAGATCTCAAGGCAGTCTTTTACAAACTAAAACATTGCACTCAAATTTGTCGAGAGAGAGAGAGAATAACCAAGCGCCCGTGGCTTGGTGGTAAAGGAGGTACAGCTGCCCGCCCCCCGGGTTCGAGCCTTGGCCACAACGGATTTAACATCCCAGAGTTACCAAAAAAAAAACAAAAAATTGTCGAGAAAAAATATTGCCTCCATAATTGCATCTGTAATCTTTTTTTCTGATAACAAATTACAACATTGTGTTGATTTAGTGATACAACTAACATGAAGAAATAGGATAGCATCTAAAGCCATGATGATAAAGGCTTATCGAGGAAACACTTAACCTATCAGACGGAAGATTCATATCAATCCCATTCGTGAGAACGATGAGAGAACCAAAGGACCTGTGACATAAAAGTACGGAATCAACAAACTGTGCAACGAGCAATAACCAAATCAAATCACAACATTGGCATTACATTTCTGTGGTTAAGCAGCAAGAAACTCAAAATAGCATCACACTAACACAGATTTAAGTTACTTAATGATATCATGTAGAGTGGATCCTTATCATCTAATAATGAAGCAGCATGATTCACAACACGCTTAAACTTGCAAACCTGAAACATAAACTTCGTAAAAGCCAAATATTTTATCAAATTTGAAACCAAGAGAATGAACAAAAACAAAACATAACAAAAACCTTAACTCAGGTTGAGTCAATTGGTGAGAGTCGGCTTTTAGGGCTGAAGGTTTTGGTCATATCCGGTTTTTCTTTCAAGATATCTGACAGAATCTTCAAAGCGGAGGCACGTTGTTTGGTGTAGAAGTTTCCTCCACCTCAGTTTTAGCTTCTTCTGTGGCCGTGAGACATTTGGAGGAGTGGTGAAACGGGCGACGGAAAGAGGCTAGTTTCTCTGGTTTCTGGAAGCGGCGCGTAGCAATGTTCCACGACGTTGGAGTTGTCATCCGGAGGAGAGGTCCTTGGTGCTGAAGCACGAAGGAGTTATACTTCCCAACGTCGGTGTCGGTCCCGTAACTGCTCGGATGGTACAAGGTCAATAGTTTTTGAAGCTGTGATTTGAAGCACCGGCTCTTTTACCTGTCGTCATGCTCTCAGTCCAGACTGTATGTTCGTTTTTTATGCCTAAGGATCGGGACAGAGATTGCCGAAATACATGAGGTGTATTCAGATGCGTCTTTGACGATGATACTATTAGTACACGAGCTTCAATTTGATTAGTAGTACACGACCAACAGGTTGTAAAGATTATGGACAGGTTGAATGTCATTATGTGTGTTGTTTAATTAATCTCTTTGTATCACAAGGTCGATTTAGGGATGTAAGAAGAAGTTCATTCTTAGCTGGACGAATTTGCTTTCATTATGGTTGAAATACAATTGTGTATGCCATGTTTCGCTGGATCCAAACGAGTGCTCTAGGGTGTTGCTGAGGTAGAATCTCTTATGAGGTTGAATGGTTTGTACCAATGTATTGGTGAAATGAATTAGATGTTTGAGCCAAAAAAAAACCATGTGGTTCAAAAACAAAGATTTAAACTCTAGATCACTTTTACACTTACTAATTACATCATATGACACTCACACTTTCTCTCATTCCAACCTCTTAAAATGACCAAACCCAACCTACAAAATTAAAATCTAACTAATTTTTAAATTAATTACAATACTCTCATCAACCGAAAATCACGTTAGACCCGTTAAAACTTCAAAATCACATTTTCCTACCAAAACCGCAAATTCATAATTCCTATCAAAATCGCAAAATCATTTTTTCTCACCAAAATTGCAAAATCGCATTTTTCGTCAAAATCGTTAAATTACATTTTATCCCCAATACAAAAAGATTGTGTTTCACCGTAAAAACCGCAAAATCATGTTTTCCAATAAAAATGCAAAATCATGTTTCTCCGACAAAACCCCAAAATCAAGATTTCTTTTTAGCACTGCAAAAACATGTTTTCCCTCAATATATCAATCTTTGTTTTGGGAAGAAAACTCCATTTTATGGTTTTGACGGAAAACGTAATTTTATGGTTTTATTGAGAAAAGATGCTTTTACAGTTTTGGCGGGAAACATTATTTTTGGTTTTGGCGAAAAATGTAATTTTATAGCTACGATGCGAAACACACAATTTTGTTGTTTTGACAAGAAAACATGATTTGTGGATTTGACGGAAAATCGTGATATTTCGGTTTTGGCAGAAAAACGTGAGCTTACGGTTGTGACGGAAAAACATGAGTTTACAGTTTTAACGAAAAATGTTACTTTGCGGTTTTGGGAAAAATGTGATTTTGCGGTTAGACAAGAAAACATAATTTTGCTATCAACAAATACACTATGTTTACTATCCACATGTACACATTTTATAATGTACACTTATTCAACTCATTTTAGAAACTGTTCTTCTAAACTAACCGTTTAATTCCCTAGTCGCTTCTCCCAAGCCCAACTATGAAGGTCCCTCTGGTTTCAGTTCTCTCCGGCACCAGAGGAGCTCGAGCTCGCCGGCGTCGGGAATTTTTGACCCATCTCTGCAATATCTTTTTCAACTTCGTGCTCTTTGATATTACTCAAATTATCCAATAAGCGATTTGTACTCTCTCAAATAAGAGGTTCAATTGTAGTATTTAGAGATCGAATTCATAGGGAGCTAATTAAGGCACACGGTAGATCTATTTAATTATGTAGTTAAGCTATATTGAAAGGTTTTAAAGTAGTAAATAAGCAATGGTGAACAAGTCAGTTGATTGATTGAGTTTTAAGGATTGATATGGGAGACGTTAGACTTAGGATTTTTATTCAGTCAATCAAGATTATAGAGATATGGACTACTAAGTGTATATGGATATTCTAGAACTCAAACAATTAGAATAGTCGATCAACTTCCGTATATTTAGACTATCTATCGCTGGATCTAGGACCTCAGCTGTCGCTTGTTGGTAGTGTCGATCGATTCCAACAACGGAGTGTCGATCGATACACCTTTCAGTCCGTCGATCGATGCAACTAGTGAGTTGTCGATCGGCGTACCTTCCAGGGAGCGTTACGAACGAGTTTGAACTTGTTCACTAGGCTAAATAAATCAGCTTCCGCTTGTTTCTAGAGATCCTAGCACAACCTAAACTATTTCAGACAAAGAACCAATCTTTCGAATGCACCCTAATGTCTATAGACAAGGTCCTAGTTAGCTATTCTAGAACACATACATCAAGAAAAGTCTAGTTGATTAATATCCTGACACTTAGAAATTCCATTTTTTGGGCTGATCCCTCATGAATATCTGAACCCTCAATCTAACAAGATGAACTACTCAGACATGGCTAAGCAATTCATGACAATAGAATAGATAAATTGCATAAATAGAATAGAGTAAATAAACTGGAGTTCCAATCACAAAGCTCTGAAGGAGTTCTTGGATCTTCTCTCCAAACCTAAGACTCTGAGTATTTTGCTGTATGAAAAGTAGAAGGTATGAAAGCGTGTGTTGCCTAGAACAATGGCAAAGCACATAAATATTAGGTTAAAACACGTCAGGGGTAATCCGGTAATTCTTGTGGGACTTGGGCTTTAAGTCGGCTGGAACCCAATATCGTTTATGCGCGCTTCCCCATTGATCGATACCACATAGTGTGTGTCGATCTATTGTTGCCTTCGCCCATCGATCGATAGTCATGGTCGATCGCCAACTTCGGGTCTTTATCATTTTATCTCCAAAATGCACCAAAATCACCACTTTCCTCTAAATCACTCCAAAACCTGAAAACATACTAGAAATACTCTAAAACAACTATAATGTATTTGAAAACACCTATATACCATGGCTAAAAATTGGTAAAATCCATGGTATATCACACCCCATACTTACTCTTTTGTTTGTCCTCAAACAAAACAACAAGCAGTCTCTCTGGAAGCGGTTTGAAAACAGCAGGGACTCACATAATTTAAGGACTTACTATCATCATTTCAACTATATTGCAACCACATCAAATCAATTTTAACTTAGAAGTACTGTTTATGCAATATCCTAGTATAACAACCAATTTCATTCATCCAGTAACTTAACTAATCATGTCTGACAAACCCCTCTACTGACCTCATTTAATACATATAAATAAAAGGTGTAAGCTTTACCTTGGGAGTATCGATCACTGAACACATGGAATCAACTCAAACAAGAATCTGGAGTTGCAGGTAACCTTTTCTGATTTCCCCTCTCTCTTCTCTCTTCTCTGGATCCGTTTTTTTTTTTGGGCAAAATTGTAGGCCAATAGTGGGATCATCGATAATGTATCCACCCCTCGCTTCCAAACAATGTGTGATCATTCCTTTGAATTAGAATAGTGGGGCCATATCTAATGTACCTACCCCTCTTCATCTCAGGAAATCATCTCCATCTTTTATAAATAAGGATGCCAAAAAGAGGTGGAAGGAAAATCAGTGACACTAAGTCTAATACCTCCTAAACTTGCAGGAGGACTCCGATCCAATGTATACCAAGCCCCAAGACAAGCAAGTTAAGATCAATTAAGTTGGAGGTCAGCTTTGGTTCTTCCAAACATTCTCAGCAAGTGTGAATAACTGGTAGGATGATCCACTTTTGCATCTACAGTACAATCTACAGTCAATAAATCTAAGAATGGTGCTAAAGAGTGGTTAGATGAGAAAGAAAATTGTAGAAATTCATTGTTCCTTTCTTGACTCAATAAAACTTTATAAAAACAATTTTAAAACTCATAGGTAAATAATATTAGTAAATCTCCCCCCAGACTTAAATTACACTTTCACCAGCGTATATCTAGCCGGAGTTTGGGGAGAATATAAATCATAAGTACTGAATGTAATAAGGAGAACAGTATACCTGATCGCTGATGTCGATCGACACAGGAATGTGTCTATCGCTCGGTCCTGGTGTCGTGATGTCGATCGATGTCGACCTTGTCTCATCGGTCGATGACAAGTAACCTCTCCTTGGTTCTTTTTTTTGTTTTTCTGGTTTTCTATTTTTTTTTAGACCTGCAGTAAGGTAAAAACGAAATGAAATAACATGGAATAAATAAAGCTATATGAAATACCTAATAGTGGGTTGTCTCCCACTCAGCGCTTTGTTGTAGTCATTTAACTTGACTTTGGAGGTTGTTTTTGGCTAGTATTGATCAAAGTGACCACTTGGTTGTATACAAGTGTCCACTTCATCTTTACTCTTCTAGAACCAATGCCAATGAAGCTTCATATGGCCTCATCTCCTCTGGACCATTGATTCTTCAATCTTTCTCTAGCAACCTCACTTGCATGCATCCTATGCTGAAGATACCCAATGTTGCGCTGTTGCATTCCAAGTCTGGCATATGTTGTTTCCGAGATGTCCTTCAGCTCCTGGTAGACATCTTCTTTCAGCAAGTCTTGAGAGAAATTGATCTCATCAAGCTTATCCTGTAGTGACTTCTCGGTAACTAGCTTGCTTCGTCTTGCTGTGTAGTCGCCGTCGATTGATGGTCGAGTCCTTCTGTCGATCGATGGTGATGGTTCTGCTTGAGAATCGAGTTGTCTCTGAATCATAAACATCTCCTGTTGCAAAGCGTCCAGGCGTGTGGTCAGGAAGTCTACACCATCACTTAGTGGGTAGTAAACACCATCTAGCCGATAATGTGAATGATTGTAGCCTATCATCGAATAGTGCTAGTCGTTTGTCGATTGATGCTTGGATGCTAGCATCGATTGATGGTCGAGTGTGAGAGTCGATCGATTTCGATCTGCCTTCGCCAACTTCATGTTGTGTCTGAAGCATGGCTAGGTTTTGCTTCTTCTCATCCATGCATGTGGTCAACCAACTGATACGGTTGTCGAACGGGTAGTAGATGTCATCGAGCCTCTTTGAATGAAAATCGTCTGAAGTTCTGCTAACTCTGTAGATTTCATTTACTAGCTCATCAATCTCTACTTTGTTGTAGCTGTTCTGCTCTGGCGTGGCCAAACCGTCGATCGATGACAAGGGTCTTCTGTCAATCGATGGTCGAATAGCATATTTTTTCTTCAGTTAGCAAAAGAGGCCGGATCCGTGCATGGCGAAAATCTCTGCAAAATCTTCCTTTGAGACATTGAGGATACTTCCATCCATTCCTCGTGCTCGTCCAGCTGAATCTCTGAAAATACCAAATTCATCAGGAATTAGATCATAATCAGTATTATTATTCAAATGTTCTTCGGATAGATGTTTGTAACGGATGACGATCGATGGGTTGTTGCTGCTGACGATCGATGGGTTGTTGCTGCAGACGATGTATGGAGAAGTCCTCTCTCATCCATGGCAAGACCATGGTACTCGATGTTCTTCTCTCGGTGGTAGTCCTCGTCATACTCATCAGATCTCGTCTCAGGTAGTTCAGTGCCCACTGCGTAGCTCCCATGAAGGTTATCATCTGCCCAATTGCCAATTGAATAATCGCATTGTCTACTGATCGTGTCACCGTAGTGTTAGTCAATCACTGTCTGAGGCTGTGTAGCAACGTCAAAGTGTGGATAGCAGTGTCATGGTAAAGTGAAAGACTCATTCGCAGGACTGCTGTCGATCGATTCTCTGGACTTGTTATCGATCGGTGGATGAATGTCAATGTTGATCGATGGGGGAGTCCCGCTGTCGATCAATCATGAATACTCGATTTCGTATTCATCCTCATAATTGTAGTGACATGCTGCAATGAATCATGTGTTAACCCCAGTGTCAGACGTTTGTGGTCTCATAACTATGATTGGATCATAGTGGACATCAGGATTTATCAGTGTCAGACACAACTGATTCGTCTGCATGTTGCAAACTGCTCCTAAAGTGACCATGAAAGCTCTCCCAAGCAGTAGAGAATGATTCTTGTTCTGTTTGTTTTCCAGGACATGGAAGTCAACTGGAACTAGTGCGTTTCCAATCTGCACCTCAAGGTCTCTGATGATTCTTCCTGAGTTCCTCGTAGAATGATCCACGAAAGTAAATGAATTCTGCGAAGGCTCTATCTTCAGACCTAGATGGTCTGCCATTACCTTGGGTAGTATGCTGACTGATGAACCTGTGTCACACATCGCACATGGAAATTCAATACCCTTAACCAAGCAAGGCACTGCAAATTTCTCAAGATCACTCTTCTTCTTCAGTGTAATCCTCTGCTTCATCTTCTCTCTGATCTGGTCGAAGATCCTATGTATGTCCTGCTCAGTTTCCTTGGTTTCCCTGAAGAAAATTCACAGCCTGTGGGTAAAGTAAGCCTCCTCGAATGGCTTGTCCAAGGGTATTCAGAGAACTCTTTTGGTGAAGTTGTCCATCTCCTTCTCGTTAACTCCTCGCTTGAGATGCTTATGAACCTTTTCCTTTCTTTTCCCCAAGGTTCTCCTCTCAGAAATCTGATCAACTTGCATTGCCTCTAGTGCATCATCTGAAAGCTGTTCGAAGTTATCTGCCATGTGTTATGAAGGTTGAGATGGATTTCTGAGTCCTTTTAGTTGTGCTACATCTATATTTGGCAACCGCACTTGGTAGGTTAGAGGTGGTCGTCGATCGACGGTAGATGCATTGTGTCGATCATCGGTTGAATCTGGATGTTGATCGCCGGTTGGATCCTGTTGTTGATCGATGTCAGACTTCTTGATACTGAAGGGTTAGGGTGGATGAGGGTATTTAGCTTCAAAATCCTCGTGAGTTAGGATTCTGACTGTCGCGCATGCTGCAACTACCTCTATCGATCGATGTGGAGAAACTGATGTCGATTGATGTTCGTATGTCTCCGTCAGATGATATTCAAAGCTGGGCGTCGATCCACACCAATGTGAACCACCGAAACTCATGGAGCTTTCGACTTGGAAGTCGCCCTCCTGAAGCTTCTCCTCCTTAACCAGCTGCCAAAAATCATCATCCATGATGGCATTCATGTGGTGCTTCAGTGATTTATCTCCTTTGCCCTTCATGAAGGCTTCGTGCCTTTTAATAGTGTTTGCAGTCTGAACCACTTGTGTCTCCAACTTCCTCACATGTGTGTTCAAAGACTCAAACTTTGAGTTCAGCTCTGAATAGAAAACATCTATCTTCCCATTGAAATTCACCATCAACTTCTACTGACCGTCAAGAACTTGATCAAGCATGGACTCTATCTTGCTCTCTCTAGTCTGCTGTGGTTGATTCTGGTAGTAGGAATTTCCATAGGGTTTGTTGCTGTTGTTGTAGTTGCCGTTGTAGGGTTTCTGGTACTGTGAACTCTAGTTGTATCCACTCTTATGGCCATTGCCATAGGAGTTTTTGTATCCACTCTGATTTCCAGACCTCTGATTCTGAAAGACTGAACCACTGACAAAGTTCACATCCTCTTCTTCTTCCATGTCGCTGTGGACATCTACAACTTCTACATCCTCTGTAAAGCTAACTTGTTTCTTGAGAAGCTTGTGAACACTTTCTAGTTTGGCTTTGACATCTTCCAACTGCTCCTTCCCTAGGGTAGGGGCTGATCTTTTTCTCTCGAAATTAGTGTTCTTGGTGTTGTTGCTGGATGTCAAGTTCTCAATAAGTCTGATCGCCTCCTCTGGATTCCTAGTGTTGAAGTTTCCATCACTAGCTGAGTCTAGAGCCATCTGATATACCAGCGCGATGCCTCTGAAGAAAGTGCTGAATAGTTGCACTTGATTGAATCCATGGTGTGGTTAATCTCTCTGATATGACTTGAATCTGATCCAGAAGCTTCTGAATGACTGTAGGCTCCTGTGTGAATGTAGCAATCTTGCTCCTCAATTCTTCTACGCGTGCCTCATAAAAGAAGTGGCATACGATTGCATTCTTGATTTTGGCCCAGGATGTAAGAGATCCTAGTGGTAACTGCTTAAGCCAGTCTGAAGCCTCTCCAGCAAGTGAGTACTTGAAGAGCTTGCAAAACAGATAATCCTCAGGGACTCCATTGGCTTTGATAGCAGAAACAAGATCCTCGAACCTCTTCAGATGGTCCATAGGATGCTCGTGTGATAACCCACAGTAGGGTGTCTGTCCCTTGAGTGTAAAGTACTGAGGCAGTCGATCGATGTCGGGTGGGTATGGGCGGTCAACGGAAGAGTAGTCTCGGTCGACGGTGGAAGGTGAGTGTCGGTCGACGGACAGGTGTCGTTGTCAATCGATACGGTACGTTTTCCTTTGCGGATGGTGCGTTCTAGTAGTCAGGATCTGAAAAGAGAAGTGTTTGTTCCTTGTTGCTTCTGGTACTGCTGGGCATATACTGGAAAAGACAAGAAATTTTTTATCAGTTTTTGCAAGTAACAAAGACCTAGACTAAACTAACTAAGTTTGATCTAATGGCGATCGAAGCTCTCCAGCAAAGGCGCCAAATTTGATATCACTCAAATTACCCAATAAGTGATTTGTACTCTCTCAAATAAGATGTTCAATTGTAGTATTTAGGGATCGAATTCACAGGGAGCTAAGGCACACAGTAGATCTATCTAGTTATGTAGTTAAGCTAGATTGAAAGGTTTTAAAGTAGTAAATAAGCGGTGGTGAACAAGTAATTGTTCAGTTGATTGATTGAGTTTTAAGAATTGATATGGGAGACGTTAGACTTACGATTTCTATTCAGTCAATCATGATTATATAGATATAGACTACTAAGTATATATGGATATTCTAGAACTCAAACAATTAGAATAGTCGATCAACTTCCGTATATTTAGACTATCTATCGCATGATCTAGGACCTCAGTTGTCGCTTGTTTGTCCTGAGAAAGTGTCGATCGATTCCAACAACAGGGTATCGATCTATACATCTTTCAGCCCGTCGATCGATGCAACTAGTGAGTTGTCAATCGACGTACCTTCCAGGGAGCGTTACGAACGGGTTTGAACTTGTTCACTAGGTTAACTTATCAGCTTCCACTTGTTTCTAGAAATCCTAGCACAACCTAAACTATTTCCGACATAGAACAAATATTCCGAATGTGCCCTAATGTCTATAGGCAAGGTCCTAGTTAGCTATTCTAGAACACATGCATTACGAAAAGTCTAGTTGATTAATATCCTGGCACTTAGCAATTTTATATTTTGGTCTAATCCCTCATGAATATCTGAACTCTAAATCTAACAAGATGAACTACTCAGACATGGCTAAACAATTCATGACAATAGAATAAATAAATTGCATAAATAGAATAGAGTAAAGAAACTAGCGTTTCAATCACCAAGCTCTGAAGGAGTTCTTGGATCTTCTCTCCAAATCTAAGACTCTGAGTATTTTGCTGTATGAAAAGAAGAAAGTATGAAAGCGTGTGTTGCCTAGAACAAAGGTAGAGCACATAAATATTAGGTTAAAACTCGTCAGGGGTAATCTGGTAATTCTTGTGGGACTTGGGCTTTAAGTCGGCTGGAACCCAATATGGTTTCTGCGCGCTTCGCCGTCGATCGATACCACAGAGTATGTGACGATCGATGGGGTCGATCGATTGTTGCCTTCGCCCATTGATAGATAGTCATGGTCGATGGCCAACTTCAGGTCTTTATCATTTTATCTCCAAAATGCACCAAAATCACTATTTTCCTCCAAATCACTCCAAAGCCTGAAAACATACTAGAAAGACTCCAAAACAACTATAATGTATTTGAAAACACCTATATACCATGGCTAAAAATGGGTAAAATCCATGGTATATCACTCTTTCTTCTCTTTCTTCTACTGTCTCTATTCAGATCAATTTGTGGCGAGGATCTATGGGTTCTCAAGGGAGTTGCTTCTTGCTGGAGCCTCTCTTGGTGTGGCTACTCCTCTCTTGCTGTGGCTTCTTAGGTTCATGTTTTGATGAACGCTTTACAAGGGCTTCTCACCTGTCAACACAGATCTATTCTCGTATGTGGAGATCCTCTGTCTCAATCAAGATGAATAAGAGAGGCTCTCAGTCTCGAGGACTGACCTATCATCTCTATCTATCTGCTTCGGCCCTCCCACCGCCAACAGTAGTTGTCTCTTTCGTTCATTCAGCTCGACAAACCAGATCTAGGATTTTTTCAGACCGAGAATTCTCATCCTCCTATGTGTTGACTCTGTGTCCTTCACCGCACTCCAATGTCACTACTCTGAGTTAAGCCACGGTGTGCCTCACTTCTAATGTAACCTATTCTGATACACAGTTCTTGACGCAGCCTCTCACACTTTGTTCCCTAGTGGCCACCGTGAGCAAAGCATCAGCTTTGAATGGAAGCTTTACACCATCATCGGTTTTATGGAAAAACTCTGCCGATTGAATCATAGCTCCAGATCTACCCTTACGATACTTCACCGGCTTTTTCTCTGCGACTCCTCCTACACAACACATCAGATACGCTAACCCATCATGGCATCGACGAGCATCTACAGCTCGATGTGGACTCGCCAGACTAATGTGCAAGAGTGTGGATCGCCAGATTTTCTTGCTACTACTTCATTGTTACGTCTCTATCACACTACGCCGTCTCAAACATCGACTTTCTTCACAGATTCGGCTCTATGGCCCTCTCACCCCTTCCCTCATTGCCGGAACTATTGTGCAAAAGTGTGGGCTCGCCAGATCTGCTCGCTACTACGTCGTCATCGCTGCGTCTCCATCACATTACGCCGTGTCAAACATCAATGGTCTTCACAGATTTGGCTCACTGTATAAACATTATTTTAAAGAAAATTACATAAATTTACATTCATGTTGTATTCAAATTTACAAACATTAGTTGTCTACGTGTGAACATGTCTTATTTTGATGAACATATAAATTTATAAAGGTATGGTGTACATATGTACACCATAACTTGCATAAATATTATCAAACTTCCCAGTATTTTTTCTATTGTAAAATTAACAACTTGAACTTGTACTGATTTTAAACCATATAATGGGCTTGACGGGAATAAGTCGTAGCTTTATATAATATGTTACAGATTTTTTTATGTAGCTGTATAAATTTTTGTTGTAGAACTTTGGTTGTAGGTTTGAGAAGATTCAGTTATTTACTTGTAATTTTTTTTAAGCCAAGACATAATAAGTGTTCTATGTATTTTGCTTTCTAAAGCCAAAAGAGAAAAGAAAGTAAAGAAAAAATATATATACTATTAAAATAGAATTCATGATTTCTTTCATGTGTAATATTTTAAATGGACCATCTCTAGAAAGTTGATTTTTTTTTTCATGATAAAATCCTAACAACTTATTTAATTCTATTTTTATTCCATCAAAATATTATTAGATATGCATAATTTCAAAAATATAATATTCCATCAATATATAATTATATTTGCGTATAACAATTTATAATCTACTTAATAATAATAACATTTAATTATTCTAGAGTTTATACTTGTATAAGATCTAATTAATAATAATAATAACATTTATTATGAAAATACAATAATGTTAGAATTTTACCTTGCAAATAATAAAACCAAATCAAATATTAAAAATCCTAACACTATTGTATTTGCATTATTATTATTAATTATATTATACATGTATCAATATTTATATAGGTATTGTGTTAACAAACATTTATTGATAAATATATAATATTTTAAAATAAAATACTATAGATTCAACCATATACTGTTTTATAATAAATCATTATATATATATATATATATATATATACTATAGTGATAAACATTCCATGCGTGATTTTTTTTTAATTTGGACAATTCTTTAAAATTTTATCAACTTTTACATGAATTAATTATAATATTTTATCTTTTTATTTGAATACAAATCAGTACCTTTTAAGAAATTTCAATATATTTAATGATAATAATAGTTTAAACTGATTAATTTTCAAAAATTCAATTTACAAATATTTTGTTAGAAAGATTCATTTCTCTTTCAAATTAAAAGAGGATATCTATCCAACTTAGTGTATTTTTCAAATATGATATTTACTACAAAATTATTTTGATGTACAATGTTTTATCGCTTTTTTTAATATGTTTTTTTTAACAATATCTCAAAATATTTCTTCTCTACTATATAGGTCCAATATTATTTGTTTCCATATAAATTTTAAATTTAAAATAAAAAATATGTAAAGAGTATTGTTACATAATAATGTTTTCAAAATATTTTTTCGTACAAAAATACAAAATTTATAGTAATAATATATAAGCCACATAAACATAGCTATTATAAAATTACATAATATATAACACTAAATTACATTAAGTTATTTGTAAATTTTGTTATACTCCTTCCATATACAAATACATGATGTTTTAGCTTTTTTCTTTGTATAAAATGTATGATGTTCAATTTTTAGTTAATGCAATTTTATTTATAAATAAAATATTAACCAAAATGTAAAAAATGTGAGTGGTTGAATTTTATTGGAAATTAAATAAAACTTTAAACTAACTATAAGAAAAACCAAAAAGTAATAGATAAAAGTAAATATTTAATTTCTCTTAATACGTGTCAACAACCTTAAACATCATATATTTGTATCAAAAGAGGGTATAAACTAAAATATTCAAGTATATAAATAAAAAAACCCACACGGTTGTGCGGGTCAAGATCTAGTGCAAATTTAACATAGCTTTCTAAAGCATGATTAGAAAAAATTTATGCTTTAGAAAAATATTTGGCTGCAGAATATTCTACGGTACTTCTTAAATACTTACCAATCATCACCAATATCTTTCGAGAATCAATGGCCTAAATTTACAACTTACAAAATCCAAATCGATCTAAAGAAGCAAAAACAAAAACAAATCATAATTTTTCATGTGTATATATATCATATCTATCTTTCGGTTTCATAATAAACAATAGAGAGATTTGCGTGGTTGGATTTCGGAATTCGAGTATTAATCCTGTAGATAAACGTGATTTTGCAGTTTTTTTGAAAAATATGATTATATGATTTTGACGAAAAAACGTGAACTTGTTGTTTTGACAGAAAACATAATTATCTGGTTTGACAAGAAAATGTAATTTTGCATTTTTGGCGGAATAAAATTTCAAGGCTTTGGGGGAAAAATGTGATTTGTGGTTGGAGGGAAAACATAATTTTGTGGTTTTGGCGGAAAACATAATTTGTTGTTTTGGCGAAAAATGAAATTTTGTGGTTTTAACCCAAAAAATGATTTGCGGTTTTGGTAGGAAAAAGTGATTTTGTGGTTTGCTAAAAAAGTAATTTTGTGGTTTTCTATAAAAAGTGATTTTGCGGTTTTGGCGTGAAACAAGATTTTACGGTTTTGAAGGAAAAATATAATTATGTGTTTTTGGTGGGAAAATGCGATTTTCCGTAAATACGATTTTGCGGTTTGACCGAAAAAGAATAAAATAATGAATACGAATTCAGTTGATGCAATGAATAAACAAAACATATGAATTAATTTTCAATTTGTTCTTTACTGAAATTCAAGGAAAACTTTTTCATAATTATTTTCATTGATAAGGAAATGAGTGGAATAGAATATGACCTATGTATTTGTAATTTGACAAAAAAAAATATAACATGAATGGTGTTACAATATCAAGAATTTGCGTATACAAGTTAATGTGGAGCCCATCATCATAAATTCTTACAGTATTATTTGTGTGATTTTTGTTCTCTGATTTTTGTTCTATATAAAGCATGTAATGCATTGTGATCAGATTGCCCCTTTCGAAGGTAATAACATCAATTTCTCTTCTTTGGTATACTACTTCTTCCTCTCATTTATTACTATTCTTATTCTTTCTTATTCTTCCTCTACTCTTTCTCATATTTACGTAACATGATCAAACAAATAAACACTTCATATATACGAAACACAAATAAAACAATATATAATGTAATTATAACACATTATCAGCACGATCACTCTATTATTAAATTTCTTTCTTTTGATTATCATGTTTGGAGTGAGGCCTCCAATTTTATTTGTTGCGTTTATAATTACCGGAGTGCGGCCCTGCCGCCCCTGCTTCTTACTGTTAATTTTATAATGGTTGCTGAAGTGATCTTGGATAGATTGATCACGTCCCTGAATGTTCTCCAACGATTATGATGATGAAATAAGCAGTGGATTGAGATGATACTTCTACGAGTTGCGGAATTGGCTCTTAGACTATCGGATTTTGCTTGAATGTAAGGATGAATCCAAAATACACTAGACAAGCTTTGATCAAACAAGATTCAGAGAGAATTTTTATTAGAAAAGAGTTTGATGATATTATTGAGGAATTTCGTCCATAATATATAGAGAAGAAGACTGTACATGCACAGTTTCTTGGAAACACAACATAATTAATGAAAACAAAGACTAAAGTTCAAATTTAAATGATAGACTTCTGGATCCTTCTTCATGGACGAAAATGAGACAAGAAATGGGCATGATTTCACCAAGAGGCTCATGTGTAGTGTTGTGTCCAAGCCTCATTAAAAACCTTGTTTGGAAAACCTAGTGGGACAAAACCAAACCAAGGAAACGAGTGCAAGTCACAACACCTCTCTTGATGAATGAGCTAGGTGGCTTGAATCACAACCAATGTGGTTGGATCAGCACACTCTAGACGACCCTGGATAGTGTGTAGGAGTTGGTGAAGAGATTGTTGGAACCTTGCTTGCTTAGACCTAGTCATCGGACCAAGTGGTATGTTTAAATCGTCAGAATGGCATCCATGGGGTTGCATCCACTCAGTTGCATCCATAGAATCGTATCCACTGGATTACATCCATTCTGTAGCATCCACCGAGTCGCATTCTTTGACTTCCTTAAGTTCTGGTACAAGCTGTTCTATCTCCTTAGTTGCATCAGTTCCTTTGCTTGCCAAGATCACATCAGTTGCTTAAGGCACCATAAAGGCCGGTATACCGCCTAAATTTTTTTATGTGTTATTTTATAATTGACTATGTTATCATGATTCATTATTTTACAGATTTGATCACCTTAATATTTTTATTTTCAAATTTGACGAATAATTTTATCACCATATATATAATTAAATACATTTAAGGAGGCACCTATGATTATGTTTATGTTTAAACTGATAAATTTTATAATTTCCGACTAATAGTTTATGATTAATTTTTACCTTATGTTTTTACTTCAAACGGTCGTAAATAAATTTGAACAAAAACAAATTATTTTTCAAACGGCTAATGAATAGTGTTTTTAAAATCTATAAATACACTTACAATCCATTCATTTCATTTCACATTTCTCCAAAATCTTATTCGACAAAAAAAAAATCATTTTCACTCATTAAAAAAAATGTTTAATCCGATTTTTGTTCTTGTAATCGGGTTTTTATCCGCTGCTTTCTATAATTTGCTCGTTGGAGAATTCTCTCTTGAAGAAAATATGTTTATTTTTATTTTAATGTTTTATGCATTTGTATTACTTGTAATCGCAATGCTTATTCCTGCACCACAAATATTTAAATGAAATAATATTTCTAATCATATTATTTATTATTATTTGATTTTAGAAATCCAATGGCAAACATGGAGAAGCTCCAGTTTCCCGCTCTAGACATCACCAGTACCAACTACATTTCATGGGTTACAAATGTCGAACTTCATCTTGAATCTCTCGGTTTTTCCGATACCGTTAAAGAGAATAATACTTCAACGCCTCAAGAAAATGCTAAATCGGTGATCTTCCTTAGAAGACACCTTGATGAAAGTATTATTTATGACTATGCCAACATGAGAGACTCTGAAAGATCGTTTTGATCATCAGAAAGACATAATACTTCCACTTGCTCGGGATGACTGGCAGAGTCTGAGATTCCAAGATTTCGACAAAGTGATGAATTACAATTCTGTTGTGTTAGGAATTGTGGGCAAATTAAGATATTGTGGTGAAACGATCACCGAATCTCAAATGCTTGAGAAGACATACACCACATTCCACAAAAGCCATATCACCCTGCAACAACAATACAGGTTGCGGGGATATACCAAATTTTCAGAATTGATTGTGGTGCTTCTCATAGCAAAAAAGAACAACGAGCTTCTGATCAAGAATCACATGACTTGTCCAACTGGTTCTAAACCGTTTCCTGAAGCAAACGCATTGGATGCGAAGAAACCAGTCAAGGAAAATAAGACCTTTCGGGGTCGCGGTCGTGGTCGTCAAAACTACCATGGACGTGGAAGAAAGTACAATCCACAAGATAGGAAGTCATTCCAGTGGGTCCGCTCTGAGCAATCCCCTAAGGGAAAAGAACACCAAGGAAATATCTCCCAGAAGCGAGAAGAAGCTTGTTTCAGATGCGGTACTAAAGGACATTGGTCTCGTTTTTGCGCTTTATACAAGGAGTCCGTCAAAGGGAAATAAAAAGAAGTAAAATTTGCAGAACATTCTGAGGGTACAACGCACCTCGATGCGTCTGACTTTGTGAATGATTTCGGGGAGACCGCTATCACGGAAGCCTAAGTGTCCATCATGTGACTCTTGAAATTCCACAATTACACCATAAATAATTGTTGTTTGTGGAAGATTAATGTATAATTATTGTGTGTTCTTCACCATCTTATGTACAATTATTATGTGTTTAACGTTTGCTAATGATGTATAATATTTTATGAATATTATTATCTTATGTTAATTCCTTTTTTGTCTCAGAAATGGACATTGCAAATGGAACATCAACCAAGATCAATGCTAAAGATATTTGTATACCAGATAGTGGAACAACGCACACTATTCTGAAACACATAAAAAATTTTCCTGAACTAAAACCGACAAATATCAATGTTAACACAATATCGGGTCCTGCAGACTTGATTGAAGGGATTGGTAAAGCCCATTTCACGTTACCCAGTGAGAAAATTCTCGATAAATAATGCACTATTTTCTCCAAATTCTAGAAGAAATTTGTTGAGTTTTAAAGACATATATCTTCAAAGATTTGATACTCAGTCTGCAACGGAGGATGGAAAGAAGTATATGTATATTACTCTTGAGAAATCGGGAAAAGAAAAGGTGTTGGAAAAATTACCAAAACTCCCTTCTGGTCTGCATCATACATATATAAATGCCATTGAATCACATTTGGTGATTAAGAAAAATTCTAGTGATTTTACACTATGGCATGAGCGTCTTGGTCATCCAGGCACTACAATGATGCGAAAAATATCAAGAATTCACATGGTCATTCATTGAAACCCCAAGAAGTTTATCAGGGGAATAAAATGATATGTACTGTGTGTTCTCTTGGAAAGTTGATTATAAGACCATCGCCAACTAAAATAGATAAAGAGTTACCAAAGTTCCTTGAACGAATGCAAGGCGATATTTGTGGACGTATACATCCACCTTGTGGACCATTCTATTATTTTATAGTAATGATCGACGTGTCGAGTAGATAATCACATGTTTGTCTATTTTCCTCTCGGAATGTGGCATTTGCGAGATTTTTTATCTTAGATAATCAAACTAAGATCTCAGTTTCCTGATTATCCGATAAAGAGAGTTAGACTGGACAAAGCTGGTGATTTTACCTCTCAAGCATTCAATGATTATTGTATGGTAACTGGAATTGATGTTGAACACCCTGTTGCTCATGTTCATACACAAAATGGTTTGGTTGAATCATTAATTAAACGTCTACAACTAATTGCGAGACCATTGATCATGAAATCTAAACTCCCAACTTCCGTGTGGGGACATGCTATTTTTCATGCAGAAGCACTGATTCCGTGTGACTCTCCATCAATTATACGATACCTAGAACCACAAACTGGGGACGTATATTACGGCACGTTTTTCTGATTGCCACTTTGATGAAAGAGTATTTCCAGTTCTAGGGAGAGAAAATAAACAAGTAGAAAAGGATATCAAATGGTGTGTACCATCTTTACTACACCTTGATCCCCCTACAAAACAGCCGGAATTAGAGGTCCGTCAAATTATGCATTTACAAAGCATCGTAAATCAACTACCCGATGCTTTTGCAGACACCAAATTGGTTACAAAATCACATATACCGGCTGCAAATGCTACTGCTCGTGTAGACCTATTGGTTCTAAGGATAAGAATCCTAGAAAACGAAAGGATGCAGAAAAACAAAATCATTCCAATATAGCAAAGAAGTTGAAAGAGATGAACAACGAGGTCGATGATAATGTCGAACATCATGATTCTGATGAAAGTCATGAGATTTTTATTAATTACATTCATAATAGAAAAATATGGAATCAAAATAAAGTGAATGGTATTGATGATTTTTTTCTCATACTTTGTTTCGAAGGAAATAGATGAAGAGAATGATGACCCTGAACCAAAATCTATCTCGGAATGTCAAAAGAGACATGATTGGATAAAATGGAAAGATGCAATACAAGTCGAACTTGATTCACTTAACAAACGAGAGGTATTTGGTTCTATTATAATCACACCTGAAGCTGTGAAACCAGTTGGGTACAATTGGGTTTTCGTCCGGAAACGAAATGAGAAAAACGAAGTTATGAGATATAAGGCTCATCTAGTAGCTCAAGGCTTTCTCAAAGAAATGGAATCGATTATGAAGAAACATATTCTCCTGTTATGGATGCAATCACATTTAGATTTTTGATGAGTCTTGCGGCTAATAAAAATCTAGAGATGCATCTAATGGACGTTGTTACTGCATACTTATTCGGATCTTTGGACACTGATATCTATATGAGAATCCCTGAAGGATTTAAAATGCCTGAACCATTAAGTTCTAAACCTAAAGAGTTATGTGCAATAAAATTGCAAAGATCATTATACGGTTTAAAACAGTCTGGACGCATGTGGTATAATCGTCTCAGTGAACATCTAACTAAAAAAGGATATGTAAACAGTCCTATATGCCCATGTGTTTTCATCAAGAAAACATCATCTGGATTTGTTATCATTGCCGTATATGTTGATGACCTAAATATTATTGGGACTAAAAAAGAAATACAAAAGGCATCTGATTATTTAAAAGGAGAATTTGAGGTGAAAGATCTCGGGCAGACAAAGTATTGTCTTGGCCTACAAATTGAGCATTCTCAAAAGGGTATATTTGTACACCAGTCTACATATACGAAAAGAGTTTTAAAGCAATTCAACATGGACAAAGCAACTCCACTTAGCACTCATATGGTCGTCAAATCACTTAATGTTGAAAATGATCATTTTCGACCACATGAAAAAAATGAGGAGATACTTGGCCCTGAAGTGTCATATCTAAGCGTAATTGGAGCACTTATGTATCTTGCTAATTGTACTCGACCTGATATATCATTTGTTGTTAATCTTTTGGCAAGGTTCAGTTCATCTCCTACGCAAAGACATTGGAATGAGATCAACCATGTCTTTCGCTATCTCCAAGGAACGATCGATTTAGGATTATTTTATTCTAAGAATACTAATGGAGAAATGGTTGGCTTTGCAGATGTAGGATATTTATCTGACCCCCATAAAGCTCGATCACAAACAGGGTACGTCTTCACGATTGGAGGAACCGCTATATCATGGCAATCCCAGAAACAAACACTTGCAGCCACTTCCTCGAACCATGCTGAAATAATTGCTCTTCATGAAGCAAGCAGAGAATGTGTTTGGCTCAGATCAATAAGTAAACACATCTTATCGAGTAGTGGGATCAACGTCAACTCAAAACCGACCATCTTATACGAAGACAATGCAGCATGTGTTGCTTAAACAAAGGAAGGATACATCAAAAGTGATCGAACCAAACATATTCCACCAAAGTTCTTCTCATATACCCAAGAACTCGAGAAAAATAAAGAAATTGAAATAAGATATGTTCAATCTTGTGACAATGTTGCGGATCTCTTTACGAAGTCACTACCCACTATGACATTCAGAAAACATGTTTACAACATTGGAATGCGTCACCAACAAGACCTGTAACGATCGTCTATTCGAGGGGGAGCTTCTAAGTTGTACTATTTTTGTCTTACTATGGTTTTTTCCACTGGGTTTTTCTATTAAGGTTTTTAATGAGGCAACATGATGCTGGTCTCCAAGGGAAAGTGTTACAAAATCAAGAATTTGCGTATACAAGTTCATGTGGAGCCCATCATCATAAATTCTTACAGTATTATTTGTCTGATTTTTGTTCTATATAAAGCATGTAATGCATTGTGGTCAGATTGCCCCTTTCGAACGTAATAACATCAACCTCTCTTCTTTGGTATACTACTTTTTCCTCTCATTTAATACTATTCTTATTCTTTCTTATTCTTCCTCTACTTTTTCTCATATTTACGTAACATGATCAAACAAATAAACACCTCATATATACGAAACACAAGTAAAACAATATATAATATAATTATAACAAATGACATAAAATTTAAGGAATAATAATTTCACCATTTTTTAAGTATGGTCAACGGTTGAAGCCTAAGTAGGGGTTATTGGTTGTTGTATTTTAATAGATTTGAAAATCTGAACTAAATCTAGTGTTATTGGTTCTATGATTTTTAAATATGTATTAAAATCATGTGTTATTGGTTTAATGATTCATAAATTCTATATCAAATCAAGTGTTATTCAATCGTACAGATTTACTAATATATTTGATTTAATAATAGATTTGAATGGATTTGTTTGGATTTTTTAGTTAAAAATACAAAGACTCAAATCCGAGGGAAAACCTCCGGATTTGCATATTTTACTTGGATTTATAAATACTATATGGATTTCTAAATCAATCAAAATATATAAACCAATAACACCTCATAAGTATAAAAGTAACCTAGAGTGTAAATATCTCTTCAAGAAATGGGCCTAATTGTACATTTGACTATTAATCTACTATTTTAGAAAGACAGAATAAAAAGGGATGCTTATGCAATATGATAGAAGTTAATGGGGTTTATTAAACAAACAGGAATTGGAATGTTACAAAGAAAAAAAAAACAGCAATTGGAAAACCAAAATCGGTCGCGAAACTCCTTTGCTTGAGTGGGCGACAGTCTCAGCGTCTATTTCCAGAAGAAAAATGGAATCAGATCGTCCTCCTCACTTCAAGGTCTTCTTCTAAACGATTTTTACCACCTTAGGTTTCTATATGTCCCTATCTCTGCATTCGATTTCGAATTGAACTGTTTCTGTATCCGATTTTGTGCGCGATTCTGAAATATTTCAACCTCTTTTCTTTTTTACGAACCTCCTGAAATGTTATAGTTTGTGGCTCTGAGTGTATTTGGTAAAGCTGGAGTCTGTACTCTGTAGGATTTCTGATTATTATTTTTTGAAAAAAATTGCAGGTAATTTTGGGATCTTCTTCGATTGCTAGACGGAGTATATTAACAGATATGGGATACCAATTCACACTAATGGTACTTTGTTGTTCCTTTGAAACTTAGTAAAAAATAAAAAGCTTCACTTTAGTTTAGATATTTGGGTGATATGATTCAAAGTTATATGTAGAGTGCTGATATTGATGAGAAGAGCATCCGTAAAGAGAAACCTGAAGAGTTGGTTTTAGCTTTAGCTGAGGCAAAGGTACTTCTACTTCATTACTCATTTTTGGTAGATAAAATGGTTATTTTGTATGCTTCATGTTTCTTGTATTTTTGTACATTCATTTGTAGGAACTCTATCATGTGTATATATATGTCTCTAAGTTCTTTATTCGCCTATCAGATAGCATTTCTTCTTCTTCATTCGATTTAATAAACGGGCTGACTTTTTTTTTTTTTACCAGGCTGAAGCAATCACGCAGCGGATCCCTGATGATGTCGAGGATAAACCGACCTTACTTGTTACTTGTGACCAAGTACTCATCTATATTTAAATTTCCTTTGTTTTCCGAAACTTTACTTTGAAACTCCTCATGTAGGATGTAGCTAGCTGTTTTTGATTAACTTAGTGATTAAAAGGACTGCAAACAGCTACGGTTGTTAGTTGGTAAGGTAGTTCATAGGAGTTTACAAACTAAAGATAGGCTATTAGAGAATTTGGTGAGGACTTAAAACGGTATTACTATTTGGTGATACTGGATAGTTATTAGAGAGTTTTGAATTTACTGTTTTGAATGGTTATGAAGGTTGTCGTCTATGAAGATGCCGTCAGAGAGAAACCATCGAGTGTGGAAGAAGCAAGGGAATACATACGAAGTAAGTAAGCTCGCCTGACCTTCTTTGTTAGCTCTACGGTCCTCTCAAGGCTTAAGAGTTAAAATATGTAAACTGAAAACACAGGCTATTCTAAGGGACGCACAGCAACAGTGAGTTCTGTGGTTGTAACTAATCTCAAAACAGGATTCAGAAAAGGAGGCGTCGATAGAGTGGAGGTGCACATTTTAACTTATGTGTTTCACTAGATTTGTGAGTTTACAGTTTGTATCATCAGATGAGGATTTTCACTTCTTAACAGATCTACTTCAACGAAATATCAGAGGAGATTATTGAAAAACTGGTAATAGGTGGTTGGTGTAAGTTCAAGATTTTTCTTCTTTCTCCGTATCAATATTTGCTTCGACTAAGTTAAAGGCTGTCTTGATGCGCAGATTGAGGAAGGCATGGTGCTTAGGGTTGCTGGTGCACTCCTAATCGAGCATCCTCTAATATTGCCATGCGTCAAAGAAGTGGTTTGATTTCTTTGCCTTCTGCACTTGGACATATTTTTCAACCATAACACGACTTTACTTGGATTCGAGTCGAGAGTCTTATTCATTCATTATTCATCATCATAGAGGATAAACAAACAAACTGTACAAGAAGTTAATCATCTTATGGTTTTGTTTCTCTTGTCATTTTTATACCAACTTGGACCGTGAATTTTGAATTGTGGTGTATTGTTGTATTAGGTTGGAACAACGGATAGCGTGATGGGTCTGCCCAAACCGTTGACTGAGAAACTTCTGAAGGAAGTATTGGCAACCACTTAGGTGCCTTTAAATTGGAGAAAATGTTTGGTCTCTAAATGTTGGTGTATTCATGATCTGCAACTCGTGAGGATTACACATCAGTTATTTTGTTGTTTACTTCCTCTTTATTCCGGACCAAACCTTTAGATGGATTGGTAGTTCAGTTTTTTTTTACAGTGTGATATTAATCAAACCAATTAAAACGAATTTACTGCATGCATCCAGCTGCAGACTGTGTTCTAGGTTTTTGACGGCAAAAGTTAGGGACATCAAAATGATTTGTAATTGTAAAAGGAACGGTAAGAAATTGCAAGATATCTTGAAGATGCAAGTTTTCGTATGATTGGGGTTTAATGTATCCAAAACAGGAAGATATTGGATAATTGATTAGGCTGAGCGTATTGGTTTTGGTTTTGGTTTTTACCAATGTTTTTAAACAAGATTTTTAAAACAGGTTTGGGTTTGACTGGATTCAATCAAATTTAACTAGAGTTCAAAAATATAACTAAACCTATATTTTTTGGTCGTCATCTTTGGTAAATTTTATAAACATAACTGAATTTCGTTAATAAAGTGTTTGAAGATATAATTATGAAACAAAATTTAAATAACAATAAAATCAATATTTTAACTTTAAATATAAAATTAATACTTTAATTTTAGAAATTTATTATCTTGAGTTATAAAAACTCAAAAAATATAATAAAAGTAAGAGTTATTGTTTTTATGATTCAAAATATAAAATATTACCATACTAATGTATCATGGTAAATTATAGCCCTGGGCAAAAAAACCGGAACCGAAAAACCGAACCGGAACCGAATCAAATTATCCGAAACCGAAACCGAACCGAAACTCTCAAATATTCGAATGGTTCTTAAATTTCTATATCCGAATAACCGGAACCGAACCGGAACCGAACCGAAAACCGAACGGGTACCCGAATATCCGAAAAACAAGTATCTATTTTCTAATATAAGTAAAATGTCATCAACCCCACTCGAACATGAAGAGTGAGAACATTGTTATCACCAAACCATGTTATCTTTTATGTACTCTCTAATATTATACATATATTATATATATATATGGTATTTTTATATTAAAATTCAATAAATACTTATAAAACTAGCACTTTATTGATCCGAACTCTAGTTGGATTGACAAATATGCAAGTGTGTAACCACTGGACCACTTAGATTAACATATTAACTCATATATTTTGTATATATATATTTGATTCATTTATTAAATGGGTACCCGAAACCGAACCGAAACCGACCGAAACCGAACCGAAATCTCCTAAGTACCCATTGGGTATAAGAATGATTTATCCGATATACCCGGAACCGAATGATTCCTACCAGAAACCGAACCGAACACCCGAATGCCCACGGCTAGTAAATTACAGATACCCTAGTTTTTATCTACATGACATGAATCTATTTCCAGTTCATGATTGAATCCGGTTCGACCGACGGTTCGGTTCAGATTTAAAAATATTGGTTTTAACATAGTCGGTTTTTAAAAATGGAACCATCTGAAATTTAAATGAAATTTGGTTTGTTCATTCAAATAAAAACAAATGCTGTTATTATGATTGGAATATGGTTTAAATTTGGTAAAGTTATTAATTTTAGTTAATGTTGTTAATTATGATTGTAATATCATATTTTGATTATTTTGGTTAAATATGTTGTTTCAATTAATTTTTTAAAACCCGTAATCATTTAACAGTTCGTAAAGTAACAAAATAAAATAATTGAGAAAAAATTTCGTTTTCGTGGGTGGAAGTTGCATAACATAAAATGACATTATAGTAAAACAAAATAACATAAGTGATTATTTTTGTCGAAGTTGTTGGTCTAAACGCCCAAATGATTCTTTAGTTAAAAAATAACAATTTAAACTAATTAATGTTTTGGAAAATTTCTTTATAAACAACGGTGATGATTGGTTCGACTGTGGCTTTAAAAATTTAGCTGTAAATGTTTACCTGTAGATAAATCGACTGTAACCGTAAAGTTGTTACTGTAGACTTTTTCTGCAAAGACTTTTGCTATAGTTAAATTTGTTGTAGCTGTAAGTTGTAGGCTGTAGATATTTTAAAATAAAATATATGAAATATGTGTTGTATATATAAAATTATTATTTTATATCAATTAAAATAATTTATATTAATATTTTTTTAATAAATTATCAAAATTTATTGTAATTTAAAATGTGATATGTAAATAATATTTATATTATTTAAATATCTTAATACTTTAAAAACACTCAAATTCAAAATTAAAATATTTATAAAAGTTTTTATTATGATTATATAATTTATTTGATATTATAGATATTTTTTTATTTACAGATTCTACAGCCTATAAAAAGAAGATGCAGGGTTTTTGCCTAAAATACATAAGAAAAATTTTTGTTTTATTTTTTTATTGTAGCTTTAAAAATAAAGGTAAAGCATGATTGGTAAAACTAAATAAAAACTTGATGTAGACTTTAATTTTTAAAAGTAAGGCTACAGCAAATTGGTAAAATTTAGTGATTTCAAAATAAATAAAACTAAAATAAAGAGATAAAGTCCAACCAATCAGTCCCAACATTTTTGGTTGCCTTTTGTGGTTTGCCTTCTTCATTAATTAATAAGTATTGTAAGACCAGCATTTGATTTAATTTTGAAAATTGCTATATATAGTTGTCCGTGAGAAAAACAGGTTTCGGTGAAACAAACCAACTTTGTCCAGTGATTGACATTGACTCTTGTTTATGGTCATATCGAAAGCAACAGCATGTGGAAATTGCTTACGCCGCATCTTAAATAGAAATCTTATTTTTTGCTGAGTAACAAACATTCTAGATATTAATACCTTTTGACCGACTCTATAGTACCTGTTATAATTGTAGTCTTAATAACATGTGTAGCCAAGGAATTATTTGAAGTCTTGTTTCGCTACATAGGAATGTAACATGACAGTAGGCACTAACTTTTAGTGTCAAGTTATTGTTAGAAAGTCGGAAGAGTTTTATGCTATTATAAGAAACTCTTGCAAGTAAATCATGCTATCCTTATCATTGTATTTATCAGTGAAAATATTTTAGAAGATAAAATTTTAATTATCTCTGTTACCATACTTTGCATCTCCTTAGTAGCATGAAGTTCTTCCTCGTCGTGAAGTGATTTATTTAGATCAAAAGCATGCACCAATTTGTCATCAACATCAAGTTGATGAATTTCTTTTCTTTTTGGTGGAAGCCCTTCTTCTTCACGAAAATTATTTAGATCAAATGGATAACCCTACTTTAGCATAGACACCATGCATTTCTCTTCCATACTTTGATTTGTTTTGTCCTAAAACCTGCAAATTTTGATTAGATCGTTTAGTCATATTTACGTTTACCATGAGTAAAAGTGACTCTTGAAAGCTTTCTATAGATTTATTTAATTGAAAATAAAAAAAATATTAAAAAGGTAAGCCCTCTCTCAAAAAAATTTTTTTTTTTTTTTAAAAGGTGTCAATCTGACGTTCAACAACATAACGAGTCTACGACAGCGGCGGAGGTAGGAAAAAAGTTTACGACGATCAGTCCATAATTATTATACATTATAGGGTCAATTAAAAAAAATTGTAGGGGTCAATTACCAAAAATATGCAGTATTTTCCAGCTTTTTACAGAAAAATACACGTAAATGTTTTAAAAATCAGAAATCCACCAGGGTCAATTGACCCCCTTGCCAACGCACTGGCTCCACCACTGGTCTACGAAACTCAGTTAATAATAACTATAAAATGACGTCTTGAATTTTATCACATCCTATTTGGTAAATTTGATACGAGGTTAGAATTAGCATTTTCTTAAAACAATTGTATTGATTTCCGAGAACCAAAATTTTATGTAACAAGCAAAAAGTGTCACAATAACACTCTTGTAAAACTGAATGGGTACTCTTTTTCAAACATCAACTAGTGTTGAATCCGCACATCCGTAACTAGTGTTGAATCCGCACATCCGTGTGGATATATGTTTACTTTTAAAATATTATTTATATCAATTTTTCATTTCTGCATATAATGTTATTTTAAAATTTTATATTTATTTTTGATGAAATTGTATTAATCATATTATTTTTGATGAACTTGTACTAATTTTTAAAAAATTATATTTATGTGAATAAACTTAGTTAATTTATTTTGTGTATTATATATCAATTTGGTATTTTTTTTTACTACAAAAATCTAACATAAAATGATACAACTAATAAATTATTATATATTTTGTTATATATAAAAAATTAATATGATAATTTAAAAAAATAATTAGCCTATACTATTTAATTTTATCCCTTTCAAAATTAATTACCTAAAAATTTACGTAAAATCTGGTCTAGATTAAATATAGTAAGAAAATGAACAATAAATGTATAATAGAAATGTATTTGGCTTCTGTTGGAAATGTTATTGTTTAGATCTATATTTTTTTTTTTTTTTTTGAAAATATCTCATATGAGTAAATTTATAAAATTTTGTTAAAATTCTAGATAGTGGTCTAACACAAGAATTTTTATGGTAGATAAAAATAGTGACTCTATTTTATTTAATCGTATTTTTATTTAATCGTATTTTTCTTTATTTAAAATAGGTCTGGATAAAAAATCCATTACCCGAATTCTGAACTAAATTCAAATAAAAACTTGATCCGTACCGATTCAAAATATAATACCAGAGTGGGTCTTGTAGGGTGGTAGAAAACATATATAAACTCGAAGTATTATTATCTGAAAAATGTGTAATCTAAACAACAAAAGTCCAAATTAATCACAAATATAAATATTTGATACATAAATATGTACTTCAAATATTTAATTATATATTTATTTTCAATGATATTAAAAATAAGTATTTAAAATTTAAATAAGTACCTTAAATATCCAATTGTATATAAATAAGTATTTATTTCTTATTTTTGCCTTCTAAATTTTGGATTTAACTTACGATATATCCAAACCAAAACCAATATAACCCAAATCCGAACGATATAAAGTTACTTTATGGATTTTAGCATATGATACAAATTAGAACCAAACTGATGTGTTATATCCGAACCCGATCCTTATTTACAAATTTTCCAGAAGGAGACCTATGATGTGATATAAATTAGAAACAAAATTTCAAATAAGGATAACTGAACGAATCCTAACTCAAAATGTGGTTTATGTTTTGTTCAGTTAGTTTTATACTTGATAAATATTTTACATGTTTGTTGGAATAACCTGTAAAACTATACTCATAAAAATATCAATAATAACATGTTCCATCATATCATTAAATATTAATAGTGGCTAACAATTAATATTTATTTTATCGAATATATATATTTGATTAACTATATGTTATTCAATCCGTCTTTAAATCACAATATTATTTTTATTATCATATAAATTAACTATATGTCATTCAATCCTACCATACTTGGTAAATATATTGAATTATTTTTAATATTCTAATTTAAATATGTATATTAATATAAAATTATTTATTAGTCTATATATCTTAATTTAATATTTTGTTTTAATAAACTGAAGTATGTTGTAAAATTCATGAATATATGTTATTATTTAAATTTATAATGTATAAAATTGTTAATAAATGGATTTAGTTACTTTATATTTATTAATTGGTGTAGTAATTTAATTATGAATATAAATAATATAGTAATGTTATTTCTTGTTCTATAAATAAAAAATTAATTAATATTCGTTTATAATTATAGTTAATATTGATTATGAAATTTATTATTTAAAATTAAATATTAAAAATGTATATATACATTTTAAATAACAAAGATATTAAAATATATTATTAAAATGCTATCTTAGAAAAAAAGATATTTAAGAATATCTCTTTAGATATTTTATTTTGAAAATGTTAAAATAATAGGCGAGATATGATATCTATTTAATAATATCTAAGGTAATTGTAGAAAGAAAATAGAAATTTAAATAAATGTTATGGTACAACCTAGATTATTTGCAAGTAGATCAAAAGTGTTTTAATAGTATTGATTATTGGAATGTTTATTTTTAATCTCTAACTGAACTTGTATTAGCTATCTATTAGAGTTACTGGGGGCATGCGCGGGGGCCGGATACATTGTTTGATGAGTTGTGTAGTGTTGTGTATGGGTTGTTGTCGTTTTTTTTTTAACTTTTGATTTTCTGTGTTGTTTATTATGGTGATGAATGGAACATCGGAAATCACACAGTTTGATTAAGGTGATATAAGAATGACCGGCGAATTCATATGTGTTGATATTTTATTATCTTATCTTCGTAATGATTTGATGGACATTAACATTATTAGCGCTTCCTTGTTCAAAAGCTGAAGTTTAAGGGATTGGTTAGTGTTTACTTAGGTAGTTGTTAGTATATAAATCAAATAGCGTAAGAAAAAATGTATAAAATTCGGATTTAAAAATTTAACAATTTATACGAACAATAAATTAATTTTTTTTTATTTTATCCAAAATTAGCTTCAAAAATATAGAATTGTAGTATACTATTTTTTAATTAAATTAATAACTCTAGAAATTTATAAAATTATATAGTTACAAAATTATTTATTTTTATAGTTTTTAGTGGACTTTGTTGAAAATGATTTGTGGTAGACAAAAAAGTCAAGCTGAAATGAAGCCATGGATTACAATATGATGTGGACAATGAGTGAAGACGTTATTAGTCACATATTCTAAACAGAAGGTTACATATTTTTAAGTATATATACTTAAATAACTTTTCATGATCAAGAATCAAATTAGAAAACCTATGAATTCGCCATGTCTAAAATAAAAAACGATTTGGTTCAAAGCTAAGAATATGGTAATGAATTAATGAGTTGGTGTGAGGGTCATGATGTTCATACCTTCTCATCTTAAAGTAAGAGGATGATACCCATGATGTTACGTGAATCTCAGAAACAGAGATGACGACCACTAATCTCCTTTGAAAATTGGCAAGGGCGAATATCGTCAAAAGTAGCATATGCCATCAACCACAGCTGGGTCAGAAATAGCATCACCGCATCGGTAATCATTTTAGAACAGAGAGATAATAAAATCAACGTGGAGATGGACAGAATGAGACAACCAGATGTTGGTATCTCTTTTGGGGGCTCATTTTTTATAGTGGTTCATCTAATTTTGGTTATGATCGCTTGAGATTTTGACGTAATCAGTATATAAGAAATCAAGAGAGATGGGAGACGATGAGTGGAGTGAAAAAAAAGCATATTGAGAAGACAACAAACAACTATAAAGACTAAGTGGTAAACCAAAATAGAAAAGGGTATTGTTTCAAACGTTTAAAAAAAAAGACAGGTCAGGCATAAGTTTGCAGAAACTCTAAAAACTGACGACAACTAACAATTTACACCTGACAACAACAGACCGGCAAACACTCAGCATGAAACACTTCAGTCTTGATGAAGAAAACTGAAGGAGACATCACAAGTTTCCAAGGATGGATCCTACTTGCCCCCAAGAGATGGGAACTGAGCAGTATCTCCAATGGCAGGCGCAGCTTCACTACGGTAACCATCAAATCCACCACCAGAAGCACCTTCCCCGTCACGACCACCACGTCCCCTTCCACGACCACCACGACCACCACGTCCCCTTCCACGACCACCACGACCACCACGTCCCCTTCCACGACCACCACGACCACCACGTCCCCTTCCACGACCACCACGACCTCCTCCTCGGTAGTAGTTCTCACCCTCACCTGGTTTCAAAAACTCGTTGATGTTAACAGCCTGTAAACCACAGAACACATCCATAATCGAATCCACCACCAGAAGCACCTTCCCCGTCACGACCACCACGTCCCCTTCCACGACCACCACGACCACCACGTCCCCTTCCACGACCACCACGACCTCCTCCTCAGTAGTAGTTCTCACCCTCATCTGGTTTCAAACACTCGTTGATTTTAACAGCCTGTAAACCACAGAACACATCCATAAGCAAACTTATTGACTTCTACAAACTCTTTCATTCAGACAACAATGTAAACCTTCTTAGCCTTGTCTTCTTTGTCATCTTTGTGTTTTTCCTTATCAGAACCCTGGGAGATAGATCAAATGCAAGGTTCAGAACCGGTTAAGAGTGTTTCTAGTCGACAAGACAGGGAGGTAATATGTCTTACCAACTTGATGAAGATTTCATCGAGACTTCTTCTTGTTTGAGAGTTTTTGCATTGATTCAAACACTTTAGTATCAACTTTCCTTTCAGAGTTGTTCTGAGGCTGAAGGGCTTTTCTCTTCTCCTCAAGTATTTTTCTCATACTCATCCAGAGTCATTTCCTACCAAACCACAAGCCAATAAGCATTGAATGATAATAAAGAAAAAAGCCGAGACAAGAGTAAGTTCAGTTTCATGTCCTAATCTAGCAACCTAACATCTCTCTTAACTCATCTGATTACCTTATCTTCAGACTCTTTCTGCTCCTCCACTTCAGCAGTGTTCTTCTTGTTAGCATCAGCAGCAACCTCATCACCAGCAGGCTTCTCAGTCTCAACACCAGCAACTTCTTCAGTCTCCCTAAAATAGACACCAGAGTTTCTTTTTTAATCCAATTTCACAATCACTACTATGAGATAAAACATCAGAAAATGCTTACACAACAACAACTTCTTCTCCTGGTGTTCCCCAATTTCCACGACCAGCTTCTTCGCTTTTGATGTCACCCCTTCACAAAACTTAAAGATTAACCTTCAAAGATTAATGCAACAACAACGACAAAAATTGAATGAGGTTAGGACAGACTCTCTGCCAGTTCCACTATGACGCTCGAATGTCCTTCGAGGAAGTTCACTGTCACCAGCTTCACCACCAAAATTTACTATTGAAATAAATCGATTGAGATTCAATAAACAATTAGATTTAGTTTTGTGTATCGGCTTCAGGATAGATCTCCATCACAGGCACATCAGTTTTGTGTATCGGCTTCAGGATAGATCTCCATCACAGGCTCACCGAGGAAGACCCCGCCGGTTCCGCCGCCGCCGCCTAAGCTATAAAAAAAATCAAAAATTAGATCTGAAACCAAAAAAAACTCAGATTCGGACAAGAACTAACGTACAAATTCAATAGCAGCATCGATCTTAGCCTTAGATCGCTTGGTAGAGCGTAGAGATGATGAAGACACGGTTCAGGGGATGAAGAAGAAGAACAGAAACGCTTGGAAGTGAAGAGCTACGTCTCGTCTCAACCATTGGTAATGGCTTTACATTTCAGTAGAATTTTATGGAAAGCACTAAAAAATTGCTTTGGATATTTGGCTCTACATAGCATTTTCACAGCTGTAGGTTATTTCGAGAGCTGTTGTTTCAAAAAAAAGTTAAAGCTTGATTGCTCTGAATTTGGTGCTCTAGAAATAAATATGGTTGTGGACAGCACCTACAGCAACTACCAATCACCCCCATATCTCAGGAAATCTAAAATATCAGAGAGACTTTATGTAAACGTGAGACCCACAAACATAAATGAGTTGCTGACGTGTCACCTCGGAAAAGACTCAACTGGCTCATTATATTATAGACTAGGGTCGGTCCGCCCATCCTACGGGCGGAATATACTTTTCTTGTGATTTATGTTATTAGTTTTTGTATGATTTTGTGGTTTGTATTTTAAGTCTGTATTTGCAAGTGATGTTTAATGATTTATGTCTTCTAGAAAATTTTAAGTAAGGAGAGATTATATGTGATAAGATATATTTTGCTTGTTTACAATAGTTGTTTCTAAATTAAAAGTTGTGGCATTGATATGATGTGTAGGCTTCAAATAGTTTTCATGTTGTTTTTTAAAACAAAAACTTAATCCCATATTCGGTGTGTTATTTGTGGTTTGTAATATTTTGGATTCGGAAGGATTAGATTGTGGACAATTGTTTTTGTGTATGTTATAAGAGTAATTACTTTTCATAATGAAATCATAGTCTTTCAACATTTCAAACCGCGCGGGAGTTTGTTCAAATTTTCAATTTAATTGTGTTTGCATTTTATTTGAATATATATATATATATGAATTGATTATAAAAATAAGATAGTATAGAAATTTAAAACCATTTTTTTACTTTTTTGTATTAAATTTGAAATGTTAGAACTCATAGTTTGTTGTGGGTTTTATTATTTGAAATTATAGATTTAATGATATGAGTTAGAAATTAACTAATTGTTCATTTTGATCTTCTTCTTTTTTGATCATTTAGGTTTTACATAAACCATCTTTTTTGTTTATTTCAAAATTATTTTTATCGGGCCAACTAAGTTTGTAGTTTGCAATCTTTGTTTAATATACATACAATTTTTTTCAAAAAAAAGTTCAACCAATGATTTAAACATGTTATTTTTCATATACAATTTGATAGCCGTATAATGTATATAACTATATTGTATTTTTTATGTTAAGATTTGAAAGTAGGATTATAATTACTTTGATGTTTTTACGTATGTATGTTAGGGCGTAGATGGTTTATTATTTTTTAGATCATGTACGTTATGTAGGGGTGGTTGTGTATTGTTTTAAGAGTTCGGACCATATAGAATACTCTATAGTTTTGGTGAGGTTTCTGTGGGTTTCTTGGTTGAATGTAATAGATTATGCGTATACATATGGGTTGGTTAAATTAGGATTTCTTTATGTTGGGCTTGGAAGTATGTGGTAATGAGTATGATTTTTTCGTCCAAAAATTCAAGGTCTTCGTTTGTTACTTTACGGATACAATAATCAATATAAGATATTTTGATTTTTAGTTTCCATCTAATAATTTAATTTTTGTTCAGCTTAAAATATATTGGCTTTCATTATTTATATTTTGTTAATTTTATCAGAAATCATATGATTCATCTTACCATTTAAAAGATTGTCATGAATATGTAATTGTTTTACATTTAAAAAAGTTGGTTCCACCTGTATTATGATAATAAGCAAAATGAAATTTCTAAAACACAAAAATTATGAATTAGTTTTTGTTAAAACTTATCGGAGTTTCTCGGTAATGTATGTGAACAGTTACCGTCTAATTTTATTTTGATTTTTAATTATTTTCTGAGAAACTTCGTTAATTGTTATATTAGATATATAAAAAAATAATTCACAATTGTATTTCATAGTTGATTTATTCATTAAACGATCTTTTCCTTAACTTCTTTTATTTTCTTCTTCATTTCCTTCTTACTCTTCTCCTGCAATCTTTTTTCTTCAATTTCTCCAAGTCTTTCCTTTAACTTCTTCAAAATCTCTCTTTATACTTTGATCTTTCCTTGATTTCTTTTATTTTTTTCCTTCGTTAATCATATATTATTTCCTTACAAATCCAGTATCTACATTAACTCATGAGATCTCCACCTTTCTTTTCTTTGGTACGTTTCTCTTCTTTCGCCTTTTTTATTCTTTTTATTGTGTCAATCGTTCAGCTTGATGCTTTCATCTCCTTGTTTCAGATCTGACTTTTTGGGAGAAGACAACCGAACTTATGATGCTTACATTCACTATCTTTGCTATTGAACACCATTGTTTCTTCCAAAGCCACCGCCTTTGCCATTTTCCATCACCGCCGTAGGCTCGTAGCTCCTTCCACCGACAGGCCGTAGGCTTGTAGCTCCTTCCACCTCTTTCTTGTAATGTAAAAACCCAAGTATGAAGAATAAGTAAAAAGCAACGTAAGGGACAGATGTCGACACCATATGAGGCAGCCGGAGACGCAGCGGCGAAGCCGGAGACGCAGCGGCAGATGAGCCATCTGCATATGGAGTAGATCTGATTCATCGTCCATCGAAGCCTCTTCTCCTCCTCTGCTTATGAACACAGCCGTTTCCACGTTCTTCGTTGCAGTCGTAGGGTTCGATGAGCCCAAGATGTTAAAGTTTAATGAAACGCTGCAGTTTTCCTATTGGACACGTGTCAAAACGCCATAAAATGACTTTCCTATGTGGCATCCTATGTGTCTCTCTAAGGAGAGAGCAAACATGATTTTATATAAATAGATTTGTATGCTTTGCAGAGGAAACTCGAGGTTAAATAAGTGAAGCTTTATTTCTGACAAATATGTTTTGAGGGTGATTCTACGCTTACAGAGTTACAGAAGAATGATTTGCGATTGAATAATTATATTGAGATAGTATTCTCTGAAGTCTGAAACTTAAGAAGAGTATAGCAAAAGTATTCTCTAGGAACAAATGTGGAGTTTACAAGCCACCATTTCAGCTTTTTTCTTTACTTCCACATTGAGAAAATGGCTTCTTAGCAATTATCCATCCGGGTAACACACAAACAGTTAGTTGGTCCCGGATTGCAGGGCCGATCGCTCGCTACACCAGCGTGCACTGATTTTTGCGTAAAGTATATTGATTACTACTAAATTTGAACATTCTTTGCTCTCTCTTTGGTCCAAAATAGGAAAAATGACAGGAATCACTAGCGCATCCACCATGACTTACTTCAAGAAGGACCGGACCGTACCACATCTAAGTGTACAATTACACCGATGGATCATACAGGTCAACTGTACAAAAATAGTTTGTACTTTTGGTTGCCAACGTTAGCTCAGGACCGCCGTCCAAGACTGGTGGTCTCAGTCGATCCAAGGTCTGAAGCGTTCCATGGCGAGAATTTTTGTGTGCCTCCTTATTCTTAACTTACATTCGGGCATTGTGGCACTAAATCAATTAAAACTTGACATAGCCCGGACATAACAATTGGGATAGGAAGTCATAAACAGATTTAAATCAAAAGAGCAAAATACAATAGTCTAAAAGGTAGCTTTTAAGTTGATATAACCCAGTGATTTCATCTCACGAGGTTCTCGTGCATAAAATCTAAAAGCCACAGCCAATTTGCAAATGATTCATATAAAAATGATCCAACGAAAATCCAACTAACACGATTTAAAACGATTCCAGCGTTAGACACAAAAGCCTTACATTTCCATTGGAGCCACGTCTTGGTCACCTAAACCATCAGCACCACCACCCTGTTCTGCTGGTGCAGCAACTTCGGCCTCACCTTCCTCTTCCTCTGGTACTTTCTCAAATGTGTCAATCATTTTCTGTATAGCTTCTTGGTCCAAGAAGTGGAATGGCTCACCGACTCCTAGTACAGATACGGTGCAGAGAGAACTCTTGAGTGTTTCTCCTTGGAGTGTCTCCCTAACAGCCAAGATAGCATCTTTGATCAGATCTTCTCTTGAAGAATCCGCAAAGCTCTCAAACCTGCGTTCCAGATAGGTCTTGGCGGCTTGTGAACGAGATCCAATAGCAAAAGCTTGATACTCAAAGTAGTTTCCACTAGGGCAGTTGTAGTAAAGGTGGGCTCCAGACTCATCCAATCCACCTACCAACAAACCCACGCCATAGGGCCGTTTCCATGATCGTTGGGTACAGACCTGTCTCCATCAAGACAACAAAACACAGTTATTCCTATTACCAGCTTAAGCAAACCGCAACAAATCAGTTTGGTTATACATGATGTGAAAAGCATTTATGCAGTGGTAAACACAACAGCAAATTTAAAAGACCATATGCTAAAGGTGCAGCAAAAGTGAAATGCAGCACATAATTACAAACAACATATAGCAGCAGTAATGACCAACAAAGAGGTTATTGGGGTGAGAATGAACTCCAAGCTTGGTTTTGAATAGCAAATGAGATACTGGATGCAAAGCAAATACTTATCTTCATTTATTTAATCAAACCCCAATCAATTAATGACAGACCACAGAAAAATGTAAAGTAAATATATATTAGGTAAGCCTTTGTATCCAAGATCATGCAAAATTTCAACTCAATCAAAGGAGGTCTTAAAGCTTTTAGTTCAATCCAAGAAGCTAATGAGTGAAACTTAGCTGACACAAAATTGAGATTGCTTTCAGAAATCCCCAAATCTGAGACTAACCTGGGCCTTATCAGCGAGATGAACGACGAGACGACCAACGGGAAGTGGAGACTCATAGGTGAAGGAGTGATTGATTGATTCCGATCTCATATAACGGGAGAGAACACGTCCATCGGCTGTGAGTCCAGCTATTGCGACGCCTATGTGGTCATCCACTTTGAAGATCTTCTTCTGGTGAGAAGAGAGCTCAGATTGGGCTTTGTTGACGCATGCGAGGACGACATGGGAGCTAGATCTCAGTCCAATTGCGGCGGAGCCTTGCTTCACTGCTTCCATGGCGTATTCTACTTGGAAGAGACGACCTGTTGGGCTCCATGTCGTCACATCTGTGTCGTACTGATTCCTGAACATCTTCTTCTTTGATCTTGCTTCGTCGATCGCAAAGGGTTTATAGAAACGAGAGAGCAGTCAGTAGAAACTTTTCTTTTCCTTCAAGCCTTGGAACATGGATCCTCTTTTTTTTCTCTCTCTCTTTCTTCTAACTAAAACAAAATGGGCTTAAATCACTTTGATGGGCTTACTTTTTATGTTAGTCTTAATATTGGCTTCATTGGATATGATTTTAGGAAATCTACAAGATTCTTCGCTTCCTTGATTTATATAAATATATAAAATATAGTTTCGAATTATATATTTTAAAATTCGAACTTTTTATAATTTTTTTTCCAATTTTTTTTATCTTTTTCAATTTATTTTAAAAATTTTAATATTTATTTATTTAATTTTTAAAATTTTAAACTCCACTCCCAAAACTTTCTAAGAATATAAATATATATTTATTCTTTAATGAAAAATCTATTTATTTTTTTAAAAGCTCTTTTGATAAAATTAAACTAATAAAAAAGGCTATCATAAATAATTTCTCTATTATTTAGCGGTACCATCGTATTATTTGTGTTTTTTCTTTTCATTCGACCTCTTTTATGACCTCTTTTATGGTCAAAGTCTTCAGAGGAAGATTCCTCCAGTTTTCAGAAGCTCCAAACCAGAGGAGGGCAAATGACATTTCCCAAGTTCCAACCAACACGGCTCTCTACTATTCCTTATATTATGTCGATCTAAGATCTCAGACTAGACAAATTCATAATGAATTCTTCTTCATCAGTAAAAATCGTCTCAAAATGCTCCTTGAAACCCAAAACAATCCCAGAAGAATCAAAGCAACCATACTATTTGTCCCCATGGGACTACGCATTGCTCTCAGTTCACTACATCCAAAAGGGTCTCCTCTTTCACAAGCCTCTTTACTCTATTTATACTCTGCTTGAGAAGCTGAGAGAATCTCTAGCCGCCACGCTCGTCCATTTCTACCCTCTAGTTGGTCGCCTCTCACCTCCAAAAGCCGAAAAACCCAAATCATATTCAGTTTTTGTCGATTGTAACAACAGCCCTGGTGCTGGCTTCATATATGCGACCTCAGATTTATGTGTAGCAGACATTGCTGGCCCCACACATGTTCCATTGTTTGTTCATTCTTTCTTTGACCACCACAGAGCTGTGAATCATGATGGACACACCATGAGTCTCTTATCAGTCCAGGTTCGTATATACCCCTTTGAACCTTGTTACCTTGGTTTGATAAGGTGTACCCGTGAACGTGTTTAGATTAGTATACAAATTATTTTTCAAATAAAATCGGGTTATCTTCTTAACTATGATTAATAATTTAAGTAGGTGACAAAATATAATTTGTTTTAGCTTTTTTCCTGGGTTTGGTTTTTGGATGTGTTATGGTTTGGGTTGCACCAGTTATAGATTAGACATCTGTAACTGGTTACATGATTTAGGAATACTCTGAATCAAAGGAATTAAATAAAACGGAATGTCAACAAATGGAATGAAGGAAGTTACAAATTGGAACGAGTAATCGCTGGAAAGCATTTTGCAACATAAATGGTAACCTTTTAGAGGAACATAATGGAATGAAAAGGAACTATAATTTAAATCAAATTATTAATTAGTATTCTTAATATATGATATAAACCTAACCTACTAATATATGATATAAAAATAACCTTTTACAGTGTTTCATACATTTTTCAAAAATTAAAAATTAATATATAATAGAACAATGATGAAAAGAGGTAGTAACATGAATTAGTGGAATGAAGTTTATTTCCTAATTCCATGTAAATGGTGGTTTAATTTTGGAATCTTGAGAAATGGACTATTCCAAACAGTTATATTCCAAAAAATGCTAATCCAGTTGCACCCAAGGTGATTCACTGTCTTGTTTAAAATAAACAAGTTTGAGAATCTTGAACACTGATTTACTGTACCCTTGTGTAGGTGACAGAATTACAAGATGGAATTTTGTCGATGAACCACACGATGGGAGATGGAACTTCGTTTTGGAACTTCTTTAATGCTTGGTCCGAGATCTTCCAAGCACAAGAAAGCAACAAAACTGAATCCTTGTGTCTTAAGAATCCACCGGTCTTAAACCGCTATATCCCTCAAGGATATGGTCCCCTCTACAGCCTTCCCTATAGCCATCCTGATGAATTTATCAGACGTTACAAATCTCCACTTCTAAAGGAGAGAATATTCTGTTTTTCATCAGAAACAACAAGAGTCCTTAAAGGCAAAGTTAACCAAATGTGCGGAACAACCTCAATCTCATCGCTCCAATCGCTAACCGCGTTTATATGGAGATGCATAACTAGGGCACGAAGATTACCCCTTGAACAAGAAACAAGTTGTAGACTTGCTGCTGACAACAGAGGAAGGATGTATCCACCACTTCCCAGGGATTACTTTGGAAATTGCATCTCTGCTTTGAGAACAGCTGCAAAAGCCGGTGAGCTGTTGGAGAATGATCTTGGATGGGCTGCTTTGAAATTGCATCAAGTGGTAGCAGAACAGACTAGTGAAAAGGTATCTCAGATGATTGATCACTGGTTGAAGTCTCCTTTCATGTACCAAACTGATCGGCTTTTTGAACCGATGAGCGTTATGATGGGAAGCTCACCGAGGTTCAACAAATATGGTTGTGAATTTGGGATGGGAAAAGCATTGACGCTTAGAAGTGGTTACGCGCATAAGTTTGATGGGAAAGTATCAGCTTACCCGGGAAGAGAAGGAGGAGGAAGCATAGATTTAGAGGTATGTCTTGCTCCAGAGTTTATGAAAGCTTTGGAATCAGATGAAGATTTCATGTCTCTTGTTTCTATTTGATAAATGAACAAGCTCTTCCCAGTTTTTCAACTTTTGTAATTTGTTTATCACCATCTCCTTTCTTACTATTCACCTCAATATGTTCACCATCATTTTCATTCAAGCACAAGCTTCTAGTTTTGTTTTGTCTACTAATAGCTCGTCTCTGGGATCTGCAAAGTGCGGAATATGTTATGCAAAATTTATGCGTACGTTCCCAAAAAAGTTTCTAGTTTTTAAGCTTCAATGAAAAACTTAAGGCAAAAAGCAAATCTTCATCACAATACATTAATCCATGCTTCGAAAGTGGGGAATATTTTTTTTTTTTTTGTAAACTAAAGTGGGGAATATTTTGTGATTAAAATTTCCATCAACAATTTTGCAAATATTTTATTAATTTGAAAGAATTTTTTTTTTGTTTAAAAAAAAGTTGCATTTAAATCAGCGTTTTTATGACTAGCGGTCGAAATATTCAAAATGTTTCGTCGTTCAGAAAAAAAGAAGAATTATTTCTTCTCCAATATATCTCTAGCTAAGCCTGGGACGGATCCGGATATCCGGGAAATTCGGGGTACCCGGATCCGGATCCGGATCCGTCGGATCCGTGAACTTAATATCCGGATCCGGATTCGTAGTTTCCGGATATCCGGATTTCGGATATCCGTCCCGATATTCTATTACCCGCGGATATCCGGATCCGGATCCGTAAAAATAATTAAAAATAATATTTAAAAAAATACTATTTTCATAATATAATATATAAATCAAATATTTATAAATATATTTATATATGTCTATAATATTGTAAAAACTAAAATATAATATTATAAGATTAATTCATGTATAAATATTAATATATCAAATATAAATATTAATGAAATTTAAAATTTTAATGTGTTTTAAAAATACGGATCCGGATATCCGGACCTAAAAATTAAGATATTAGGATTCAGATTCGGTTTGGACGGATCCAAGATTTTACTATCCGGATTCGGATCCGGGCACCCTGGATATCCTATTTTCGGAGCGGATCCGGAGCGGATAGTCATAAAAACGCGGATTTTGAATCTATATAAAATAAAAAATATTTATTTAACGTTTTGAAAATTATAAAGCACTATATAAATCGAGAAACCTTTATAAAATAAGTTTACGACACTTTTCTAAAACCTATAAATTAAGAATACATATCATTAAGGTATTCTTAAAACAAATATTTCTTAAAAAGATTTTTTTTTTGTTAAAGGGTTTTCATTTAAAAAGATTTCCTTAATAGTTTTCTTTTTTTTTTGGACTCAACAGACCTCACTATTTTGTAATATTTCATACGTCAAAGATACATTAGCATTTCATAAATTTAAGACAATATTTAATTTTTATATTTTTAAAGTTCATGTATAAAATTATTAAAAATATGAAATGTAAGTAAAATTTCACACACATATTAAATACATGTTTGGATAAAGACCACAACTCAGTGATGAGCTTGTAATTAGCTGGTTTCTTAGAAAGTGCGGAAAAATGTTATGGAAAAATATGCATGTAGTATGCCTTGCGTACGATCTCATAGAACATTTTTTTTGTCATAGAACATGTTCTTCCAAACCAAAAGTTCATATATTTCCACGGGACTATCCCGTCAAACAGATTAGTTGATTTAAATAGTTAAAGGCATGTATATTTTTTTCCTTATGTTCATGTAACATAAAGGCATGTATATTTTTTTCCTTATGTACATTTTCAAGTTTCTTTTTTTTTTTGAATTTTTTTTATATCAACGATCAAGAGTTATAATCTATAAAAAAAATTAATAGAGCAATAGACATGGATAGTGGTTAGACAAAAAACTGTAGACTCTTGATTTGGTTAAAAAAAAATTGGAGACTCTTGATTTTTCTTCTCGAAAAAAGTGTCTATTGCGATTGATATAGTTTTGGAGTTCTTTTAGGGTTATTGGTTTTGGAAAATGGGTTGTATGGATGTGTTGGTAATAGGGGTTTGTATGGTAGTCGGACTTTTGAGTAGGAGTTGCTTGTTTCGAAGAGGTTTGGCATATCAACGATCAAGAGTCATAATCTATAAAAAAAAAATTAATAGAGCAATAGACCTGGATAGTGGTTAGACAAAAAACTTTAGACTCTTGATTTGGTTAAAAAAAAAATTGGAGACTCTTGATTTTTCTTCTCGACAAAAGTGTCTAGTCTTTTTTTTCCTTTATGTTTACTGTTTTTTTGTAAAAATGGCTGAAAAATTATATATTTCTCTCCTTATTTATAATCACTAATTAATAATAGTTTCCTAAACATAATAAAACTAGAATATTAACTTTCCAAATTTACATCAATACCATTAAAAGGGGATCATTCCCATTTTTTACCCTTAATGAAATACTTAAGTTTTCCAATTTTGACCTTACTTTTATGAACAAATTAAAATTATCATTAATGGCATTATTGTCATTCGAAATTTGGGCTTATCATTAAATTTAAATGGACTTTGATTTGGACGTATTAGTTTCACCGCCACTTTTAAAACAAGAGAATTATATACTTAAATGAAATCTACAATCGGGCTTAAATAATTAACTTCTTTGGGCTTATATAACTACAACAATATACTTAGATAAAACCTAAATTCATGCTTAAGGATTATGATGTTACCTTGATTTACACGTACCTTTGATTTAAGCAAGCGAATATACCCCATTATTAATACCCGTTTATAATCTAAAACGAAGGTACACCCAGGATATTATTCCAAATTTATAATCAGAATATTCTTCTAACTCCACAATATTTGCGATATCAAACTGTTTTGGTAATCTGAGAAGCGTAGCCTATAAACTTTTGATAGCCAAATCTGTTAATTAATCAAATGGGTTATGTTTATTTATAATCCATTTCATAGCCTATAAACATTTTTGATAATAACAAATAAATTAAAATCTCCAATAATTTAAAAAGTAATATTAGATATTGAAATTTTCTAACTAAATGATTTTAAGACTTTATCATAAAACTAAAAAAAAATTGGACAGCTTTATATGTCTAAAAATACAACCATTCTTTAACTTATTTACAAACATAAAACGGTTGTGTGAGACATTTTAAAAAACACAATTTCTTCATACTGTACAAACTATAAAGTTTCTTATTCTATATAATCAAATCATATGACTTATATTTAATTTATAGAAATATTCAACTATTCATATATCCACCATTTTTATATAACTAAGTAACAAATAACTGACCCGCATAATTGAAAATTGATCATGTGACATTTTATATAATCAAAATAAAAGATTTATCGATCTATTTGTTGATAAAACAACAAAAATAGAACCCGCGCTTTTTAAGCGCGGGTCAAAAATCTAGTTGAATATTAAAACAAACACCAACAACTATTATTTACTTTCCAAAATATATAACTGATATAAATGTTAATTACTTCATCACTTATTGCATTTTGTTGGTTATATAAACGAAATCAAAATTTTAATTTATATTTATTGGTTAATAATTACGAAAATTAAATTTAAATATAGTTATCTGATTTTTTTTATAAATATATGATTTTAAATTTATAACTATTACTTAAACCAAAAAAATTATGGGCCCTCTAAAATTTTAGACCATGTTCGATCGCTTCACCTGCACATGCTAAAAAACAGCCTCGTGCATGTTCTATTTTTGCTTCTTTGTTTTAATAAGTTATAACCATTAAACACATATAATTAAAGAAATGATTGTTACACTATCTAACTAGGCTAAGACCCGCGCAAGGCGCAGAGTAAGAAGGTTCTTACATTATAAATTGTAAATGTTACATACTTTTACGTGAAATATAATGAGTTTCATAATCTATATTATAATAGATGAGTTTTTGCTCACTCCTCAGCGCGCCACGTCAGCGTTTTATGGGCTCCACTTTTAAAAAGTGTGAAAAAATGTCAAGTCCATGTCTCGAACCCGGGTTATTGAGATATAAACATCAACATTTATACCATTAAGCTAAATTTTGTACATTGATTGTCGAACCTAATATATATTTGTGAAGGTCGGAAGCTATTGCCTCTTCGGCTTCCTCTGAGGGTCGGGCCTACAAGTGCGTTATGGTTTTATTTTTAAATGAGATTCATCACGTTATATAAAAAAAACTCAAGTTTGCAACAATTATGGTTTTCTCATATTGTAAATTGTTGTCGTTTAACATGAGTTCGGGTTTTTTTCATCACTGTCTCAAACAAGTCTGAGTTACAGAGTTGCGTCATGTGTCTGTTCGTAATCTATTTTTTCACCGGTGAACTCTTCATGTCCACATCTTAAATTGCTTGATCATAAATGTTTCTGATTTGTAGCCCTTATATAAATCATATATATATGATTCTCATCTTTGATGAACTCAATCTGCATCTCCACAAAACTCATTGATTCCTCTTAGATTTAACCAACTTCTAGAAAATGTTTCTCTATGCCTCTCCAATTCGTCAAACCGGCGTCCCGGCGTCCGTCACTCAACCTTCGAATCTCTCCGTCTTGGTCGTAGTAGTCAGAGCATAGCCTCTGGCTTCCTCGCTTCTGGGATTC
>NC_027751.1:18141530-18151124 GCF_000695525.1 Brassica oleracea var. oleracea | reverse complement strand
AAAAAATTATTACTTAATACACACAACTTACACAACTAAACTATCAACAGTACAAGTAACAAATTAAAAAGACAAACAAACAATAAGTTTCCGTGACACAGCAAGCAACAACACGAACTATATCAATCACATTACTAATACAGTTTAGTCATTCATGAGTGGAGAACAGTGCATACACAGTACATCATCACAACTCTAACCCTATAACAATAAAAAAACTTAAAAAACAATGATCAACCCAAAACGCAAAATTCACAGCTACAATAACCCTAACAAATATTGAGATGAAACAAGAAATATGTCTACAACTTCATACCAAAAGGACTCAAACCAAAAACAGGCAATGCCCCTAGTTAAACATTATAGCTTGGGTTTGGTTTTGTTAAAAACATGTAATTCATACCAAAAGGACTCAAACCGACGATTGAGTACAATAGTGTTTTGTGTTGTATCTTTGTTACTGAATTAAAGACCCAGAAATGAGAAGAAATAGTTGGGCTAATTGCAGAGATGCTTTAAATTAATTATTTCTTGGTATGCTTTAAACAAAGCATTTTTAGCTTTAGGTATAAGGATTTCTCGGTATTTCAATATAGAATAGAAATAGGATATTTTGAATCTTACTTTAGAATCCACCAAGATGATTTCAATACTCTTCCCACCAGCAACTGAATAATTTTTCCATAGTCAAATGATCTTAACTTTTTAGAAATCAAATCAAAAGAAGCCTTTGTGAATACAAATGTTTTTGTTAAGTAAAAACGTTTTTGTGTATTGTAATTTGGAATGCTTAACTGGTCACGGTATTTAATGGTTTTTATAGTACAAACATAAATTTTCAGTAAATAATGAGGAATATATTGTAAAATTTTCAGTATATTTACTTTAAATGTACAATTATAATATGATATCACGGAGAGAAATGTTTTTAATATATTTTGATCACTTTTAATATATTTTGATCACTTTGAGAAAGTTAGTCTGAACACAATAAGAAACAAAAACATCTCTTTTACAGTATTCAAGTGCAAAACACAAAATCAGGGTAATTGATTAGCTTGGTCAACAATTACATTACATATGGAAACTGTGGCACAATACGTGTTGTCTCCTTTATTTTAAAACCAGTGGTTTGGTCGCTCCACGGGTGGAATATTGTTTCAATTATTTATGTGTACTATTTTATTGTATTTTAAATGTAATTCAATTTTCTTGTGTTAAAAACTGTATCAAGTTGGTCTATAATATTTAAATTTTTATATTAAAATATTAGAGTTTTTTGCAACTTCTAAGTTGTGTTTTGTGTGGTTACGGGTAATTGTTATTTTCAATGAAGATTTTTTTAGCAACTTCTAAATTGTGTTTAGAAAGAGTGTCAAATATGCAAAAGTTTTCCTCCTTTAAGATGTTTTTGTGTAAATTTACGTCATACATATATAGCATATTTTTAACTAGTTTTTCGGCCCCAAAATGCCTTTGGTTGGCTTGTATTGTTGGGACAAAAAAAATAACTAAATTTTGCGCATTAGAACTAACAGTAAACTGAATATTTTATTTGAAGAAATTTTTTATAAGAATATAAACCGAAACAAAAATACTTCAAACACAACAAAACTATATAATCATAAGATTACTATAGACTATGACAATAACATTTTAATTATTATGTCAGTAAAAACGAAATGATGTTAATCCATGTGAATCAACAAGTTAACAAAATAAAGAGCTCATATGAATTATCAAACGAAGAGATTATGTTTCAACAAGTTAATCAATTTGATAGAAGGAAAATTTGGGCTTGGTCCCAAAATGAAAGCTATTTTTCTATTGGAAAAAAATAGTTTTGATGTATCTGGGCTTGGTCCAAAGCTCTCTCTTGTTCTTATCGATATAAAGTAGATAACGTTTCTTCTATTTTATATTTTGTTTTCTTTTATCTCATAAGTTAGCTTGACGCTAGAATTTATGTTAGATGTGTTTTGGTTTCACAAATCTCAAGGTAAAATGGAAGATTTTGATTGAAAGAGTTTACACAGAAAAGTAAATTTAAATCCCTTCAAAATATTTCAAATCAAATGAATCGTAAAAATCTATCAAACATGAATAACACTAGATTTTAAATGTCGAATCTAAATCTTTGATTGAACAACACTGGAATTAAAATTCCTTTGTTAAATTTTTTTGAAATACATAAACTAATAACACAAGATTTTAAAATTATTTAGTAAATATATTTTAAATACAATAACCAATAACACTAGATTTGGAAACAAAATTTAAAATCCATCATTGAATAACATTAGATTAGAAAACCTATAGAATTAATTCTAAATCCACTATTCCTAAATCATACATAAAAATCATCTATACTATACTAAAAGGGTTAGGAGTACAGAGGATGTCCAGGTCTGCAAAGAAAATAATCCAATCATTATGTGACATCTGTCCACCTTACCGCGTTTCATTTATGCTGTTTCCGTTTGGGCTACATTCTTTGTTATTGTTTTGGTTTATAAAGCCCAATCTTTGAAAGGCAGAGTAAGACGTATGCCTGAAACGCAGAGTTTTTAATTCTATGGTTTCATCCCATTCTCTTCTCCGCCGTTGCAATATCGTACCCTAGGGGTTTTGATCGAGATGCTTCATCTTCTTCCTATGGATCCAGCGATCTACCTGTTACAGATTCTTACTCTTAAAGCCCTTTTTAAATCCATCCTCCACGATGAAGCTCAACGATTTCTCACTCAATACTCTCATCTCTCTTACAAGCGGTGAAGCTCCTCCTACAAAAAGGTATGTGTTCTTCCCAGAAACACCATTCTCACAATCCTACTACATTCCCATAAACTGTTTTCTAAGAAATCAAAGTCGATAATGGCTAATTCCTCTGTCTTTCTCGCCGATTTGAAAGCTAGACGCTGCACCTCCACCGCCCAAGTCAGTTTGCTTAGGTTCTGGGAAGATAGGAATGTTAAGCGCGACGGAGAGGGTCCACATTCTCCTCATGGACGCCAAGGTAAATCCGGCTTGACTATGTAGTTTTGTTTTGTTTTTTAATCCTTTCTCGCGTTGTTGTGTTTTGGTTATGAAACTTTCAAACCTAATAGTTCTTCACTGGATATCAATACATTCATGTCTTCGTTATTCTCCAGAAGTTTTTGTTATCTTCAAATATTTGGGATATGATCATTGTTGTGATTGTTGATTCTTTTTTACTTTTTTCGTATATTTTATTCATACCTAAAATTCAAATAGTCTGTGTAGGGACATCCATATGCTTATGTCTTTTGATTATCAAAAAGTTAACAAACGCTTTAGTTTATTTTTAATGATTGAATTATTTATTTCATTTGTTTATGTTTCCAATTTTTCATGCTTTGCAGGCCACTCTCACCTAAGCCACCGTGAACGTCTACCGCTTAAACACATTCAGGCATCTTTTCACTGTTGGTTAAGTGTACTCTGTTAGCGGCTTTGAGCTGTCCGGACTTCAAGCTGTCCGACTCTCCTGTGTCGATCCGGCTCAATATTGAGACGGGTTTGAAAGACTTAACCGATCCAGGTTCAAATTCCTCAAGAACGTTTCAGGTTCTGCAAAGATGAGTTGCTTGGTCTAGCAAACACCAACACCCATCTTCCAGGTAACCCTTTTTTTTTTTTTGTAAATAAGTCATTGATAAATCGATCCACACCGGAATATTGGATGAGAATCAAGGTATTTTGTAATTTATATGTAAAGGCTTATATAGTTTATTTCTTAATAAACATCATCCTCACAACTCCTAATAACACCAGAAACTTCTTTTCTCATATATCCTTCTAGATATGAGTTGATTGATAAATTTGTGCAGGAGCATGGGCTAACTGAATCGTTCCTCCGTGCCTGTCCTATTGGTATAATGCCTGATGGATCAGGTAACAATCATTAAAAGCATAAACTATATCTTAATGTATCACATTAGTATGAAACCATGTCAACTTGCAGGGTGAAAATTTTGATTCCAAGTCAATTGACCTATATTATCTTAATAATTATTTCTTCACCTTTATTTTCTTTCAGGCACCAAATTTTTTAGGTGAATCCTTAGGCGTTAACGACAATAACAAGTCGGTTTACTGGAGGAGAAGAAGGAGATAGTGAGAACAATAATGATATGACAAAGGAGGTGAAGAGCAAGTACAAGCAAGACAAGCGAAGAAGTAGAAAACTAACGAATGAGACATATTGCGGTCGCTAGGAATAGGAAGCAAATGAACGAGCATCTTCGTAACCTCCAGTCTCTTTTGTCTGGATCCTACGTTCAATGGGTATCATGATAACGCATATACATCTTCATTTTGTGATTGTATTCATTATTTTAAAATATTTTTTTAATATGCATGTATATAACAGAGAGATCAAGCGTCGATCATAGGTGGAATAGAGTTTGTGAGAGAGCTTGAGCAACTTCTACAATGCCTACAGTCACATGAGTCGTATAGGAGGAGGAGGAGGGCTCCGGGAAGAAACAGCTGAGAATGAGTCGTGCTTGGCTGATGTGGAGGTGAAGCTGCTAGAGTTTGATGCCATGATCAAGAAACTTTCAAGAAGAAGACCAGGACAACTGATTAAGACTATTGCTTTTTTGGAGGATCTTCATCTCTATATTCTTCACACTTACATGACTACCATGGAACAAACAGTCCTCTACTCCTTCAATGTCAAGGCAAGTTTCACCTTCGTACATTATACTCTTAGGCGTTCATATATATAGTACATCCTCATATAAAGTTTTTTACCCATATACTTGGATTTATTTAAATAAAATATGCATATATTAGTAACCTTCAAGGAAAAGTGGACGTTGAAGGTTTCCTCTCAGCACAAGCTGCCATAGATGCAATTAAGGGCTCCATGTAAGTTTGTTTTCTCCAAAACACCAGAGTATTTTACACGTTTACTCTGTTACCTTATTCACAGCAAACAATGTAATGTTTTGATGTAAACGCAGGGATCTTTACGCAGCTAACATCAAAGCTGGCTTGCAGCGTTAGTAAACATACCGGTCGATCTGTTCCTCCAGGTTTGCGTTGATGCCTTCTCCGGCTCGCTGGAGAACAAACTCACAGTGAGTGGATCAGTCTCACCATTGGATAACATCCTATTTTTGAATTTGAATTTAAGCCACTACGTTCAGTGTCTTTTTTCTGCAGAGCTAATGTGTCTGAAAATGAGAGGCGAACAGGTCTTTATGATTATCAGGTATGCTCTCTTTTGTACTTGAAACAACACCTCTAACAAACGACTGGTGAGTGTATATGGGAGTATTTTGGATGGGTTTTGTTAGATAGACTGAAAGATGTCAAGAAACATGGAAGGATAATATAGAAGTGGGAGTATCCGAAGGATTCTTTTACATGCGTTTGGATAAAATCTTTAGCTTAGTGGATGTCTGACTGATCAAACTTCAGAGTACGCACCAAGGGGCAAGCCTATGGAACATCCCAGATTCAATACATATCATACTTGGTGAGACAATAATTGATATGTTTGTTTTTATATTCAATCAGTACCAAATAACAAAACGGGCTGTATTGATATGTTTGTTTGTATACATATCATACTTGGTGAGACAATAATTGATATGTTTGTTTTTATATTCAATCAGTACCAAATAACAAAACGGGCTGTATTGATATGTTTGTTTGTATACATATCATACTTGGTGAGACAATAATTGATATGTTTGTTTTTATATTCAATTTTATATTCAAAGATTCAATACATTCATACTTATAAATAATTGAAAATTTTCATTTGTTATACAGTTTCAACTCCTACCTATTTTCAACGAGAATTCATCTAGAGAAGAACGTTCAAGCTGCCGTTAAGAAGCTAGACTGTGGCAATGATGAAGCAGCAAAAGAGTTTAAGGTGCAATACTACAATCTTTCTTTTCTTGAAAACTTTGTTGTAGTAGTAGTTGATTTTGCTATGCTTAAAGTTTGTTTTTAATGCTTGGAGAAATTGCAGTGTGAGGTTGAGATATTGAGCAAGATTCAGCACCCAAATATAATCTCCTTATTATAGCACGAATGATACCGCAAGGTTCATCGTCTATGAGCTGATGCCAAATGTCTCTCTGAAATCTTACTTGCACGGTAGGAAAAACATATTAACATATTCTTAGTAGCTAAAGAATTTAGACTTTATGTTCATATGTACTCATAGGCTCAGGATCTTCTCGGGGTTCAGCGATCACAATCACATGGTCTATGAGTATGAAGATTGCCCTTGATATATCGAGGTGAGAGCAGGCTAGGCTATGCTTTCTTGTGTGCTTACACAACAGTTCTTGATTACTAAAAAAGTATTGTGTGTGTGTATTTCCAACTAGGGGACTAGAATATTTACATGAAGGTTGTCATCCAGATCATTCACAGAGACTTGAAATCTTCCAACATATTTTTGGATTGTCATTTCAACGCTAAGGTAAACAAATCCTTCTTTTTAGAGTATCATTTTCCTTTTGTTATTGATCTTAAAGCTCTGCATCTTTATGAAAAATGTAGATTTCAGACTTTGGTCTTGCTGTTGTGAATGGACCAAAGAAGAAGAACCTTAAACTCTCTGGAACAGTTGGTTACGTTGCACCAATATCTTCTCGACGGTAAAATATTAACTTTATGATGTTCTTATGAGAAAGCATATGCATATCTTCCTCATTACCATGACTTTATGTTTATGTTTTATACAAATGAATATAGGCCAATTGATGCTTTTGGAGTAGTGTTATTAGAGCTTTTACATGGGAACGTTTTAACGCCAACAATAAACGATGTCAAATATTTCTGTTAAATTTGTTGACGGCGTGCTAAATTGGCAAGTCAACGAAAACATTGTTAATTAATTTTAAAGTCGATGAAAGTTTGGTGTTTTTTTGGTCAGCTCAAAAGTTCATGTTTCTTTTGGCAATTCGTACAAAGTTGAGGTTTTTTTTGACCGAATTCTCTATTTTCAACTGAAACTAACGAAAAATATAATTAAAGTTAAGCATTATTACATTTCAAAATGACATTTAAAATTAGCATTCTACATGAAAATTTCATATAATAATTTACATATTTTTGCAGAATTGTTTTTTTTCATGAAGGGACGTCATCAAATGAAACAACATAAATTGACAGATCCTAACAATCATTTAATATTTATAAAATTTCTCACATCTCTTACTCCTATTATTTGAACTGAATGTATTAAAAACATCAAATGGTCTATATATATTAAATAAACCATTGTACATAAAAATTGTAATTTAAAATTATAAATATTTATTTCAACATATTTTAACAAATAAAAATTAAAACATTTGATTATAATAATATGTTTATATTTTTAATATTGTCCAGACTTAAATTTTATAGCAAAATAATTATGATAATCTATATTATTATTATTATCAGCAAGGAGAAAGTGAAGTCGTTCACGCTCTTCGTGTGGTATCCATTCCCTTTTCTTCTGCAGCAAATAGCCCATTAGCAGATTGAAGTCATTCAATCTGATGTATTCAAATCATGCAGTAATGTGATCAAGAACTTACATTCACCTTCCTCTTTTTATATTTTTTATGTATTTTCAAGAGTTGATCAAACTTCGCAACTTATTACTTATAACTTCATAAAACTCATCGAGCAATGTTTTAAAACTAATTCTAACTATCTATAGTCAAACTAAAACAAACATTAAAAAAACAAAATAATAATCTCCTATAAAACTTTTAATGATTAATAAGTACGATTTTTAAAATGAATAGTCAAATAAATATATAAATTGTTTTAGTAAAAAAATATAAATATTAATATTAATTTTAGTTAAGAATAAGTCAAACATATTAAGTAATTTGTATAATTTATTTCCCACCCGTAGTAAGAGAAAATGCGTTTATATATTTTTATTTACATAATAGTTTGTAAAGAAATATTTAGTGTAAATAATATCATAGTTTTATAAAATACTAAAATAAACTGGGCTGATTTTCAACTTTCACAAATAAAAAAATATTATTTGTAAACTTAGAAAAGATTATGTTAATTAACACAATGAAACTTATATGTATATTTTAAAACCAATCAACACAAGTATGAGAGTCAATCATGAAGGAAAAAAGTTCTTCGATTGGCTCCTTTAGGTTGGGGAAGATCATCCACAATTAGAATCGCGATATGAGCGTGAAGACTACCATGAACAAATGATAACTGTCGATAAATCATTGATTCGTGAGTTATGTTGACCCATTAAAAGAAGTTGTTGATACCGCATATGGAGAAGTCAACAAACTGACAAATTCCCAGACCTCCTACACTGATAAAGCTATACTCACATCCTGTAATGAAACCATCGATGAAATCAATGCTTATACAATCTCCCAAACCGACGGGGTGTCAAGAGATTACTTCAGCTCAGACAGCTTTGAGATATCGGACACTACATCAGATCAAAATGATACATTACACGGAGTTTTTACCCAGCTATGCCAGGTAAGAATCTTTTTATATAAATAACCATAGCTTGGTATTTACTTAAATTTAAGTTAACTAACTTATTCTTAACCAATTTCAGGTTATTTTTTCTTATGGTCCACAACGCAGCTTCTGATCTTCAAAAGACTTGATCTCTTTCTTACATTATTTATGATTACTTAGCTACTCTTATTGTTTTTAAACAATTGCATAAACTCGATATTCACCAATTTTCCAAATATTTTGAAAAATACAATGCTTCCATTCCAAACAAAAACATTCAAATTTATAATAAAAAATCGACTATCAACACACTTTTCTGCGCATCGCGCGGAGAAAGACTCTAGTATATATAATGGGACACTTTCCTCTCTTTTGAGAGTGTCCACGTATGCATATTTTAAAGTCTGTGGGTCCCTCATTCTGTCCGGTTTTTGTTTGGTCTAATGAATCGGAGTTTAGTCTGATTCTCTGGTTCGATAGATCAGTAAAGAAATGAAACTCTTGGTTTTCAAATAGAAGTGAAACTCTACGTATTCAATTAGACCTTCATTGTTACCCTTCGATCAAACTCGCGGTCACCGTTTTTTTCTTAATCTGCGAATCTAATGTTTCTCCTCTCATCTCTTCGCCTCCTCTTCGATCAAGTTCGGCAATAATTGTTATTCACATTTAACTCAGTAAAGCTTTCGCCCTCTCCGTTTCCTTCGCGTGAGATCTATAAATAGGAGATGATTGACAGTTGGATGAACCTTCATGTGAGATCTAGAGAAGAATGTTCAAGCTGCCGTTAAGAAGCTAGACTGTGGCAATGATGAAGCAGCAAAAGAGTTTAAGGTGCAATACTACAATCTTTCTTTTCTTGAAAACTTTGTTGTAGTAGTAGTTGATTTTGCTATGCTTAAAGTTTGTTTTTAATGCTTGGAGAAATTGCAGTGTGAGGTTGAGATATTGAGCAAGATTCAGCAACCAAATATAATCTCCTTATTATAGCACGAATGATACCGCAAGGTTCATCGTCTATGAGCTGATGCCAAATGTCTCTCTGAAATCTTACTTGCACGGTAGGAAAAACATATTAACATATTCTTAGTA
>NC_027751.1:18130215-18139646 GCF_000695525.1 Brassica oleracea var. oleracea | reverse complement strand
ATCGGAGGATAACAGTTTCTAAAATTTTAATAGTTTAAAAAGGGTTTACGTAATTTTTACAATTGTCATTCAAAATGGAAAACATGTTATTTACATGATACACAATAGCAGAACTAAACATGCAGTATTTAGATATATGTCTACTTGGTTTTCGCATTCTTCAATTCCATTCCAGTTAAAATAATTTCAGATTACACATGTGCATTAATAAGAATTTTAAATTCTGTTCAGTCTTCTTCTTCTTATACGTCTCTTCACTCTTCTTTTTCTACACTCCACCTCCATCAACATTTTCAACTACAACAACTCAAGTATTTCAACTACAACAACTCAAGTATTTCTAACATGGACTCCTTGTCTTGGATATTCACCTTTATAGATCGGATATGTATTGGTTCTTATTGGATCGAATATATTTAGGTCGGTTGTTTCGAATCCATATCTTTCTTTTTAGTTCGGATTCTTCTGTGTAGAAAATTTTTGGACCGATCTAAATACTCAAAATTTTCAATTCAATTTCAAATTGAGTATTTTCAAGTCGATTTTAATGAACTCTCAGATCTGGATAAAATGCTCAAGCCTACTGACTTACGTTCCTTAACGAATAACTTTCATGTTACTCTTTGACTAATTATCCTTCCTACATTGTCTTTTGTAGTTTGTTTTCTAAGGCATATCAGGAGAATACTTGCTGAAATTTCACATTATATTTGCTTTAGCGGAGCTTATGGAAATTTGACCACAAAACTACTGGTGTCAAAATATACACTAAGATTAGTGGATGTTCAATACAAAAATCTCTCCACCTCAACCAACAATTGGTTAGAGAGATGCTTATAAACTATTCACTAAAGGCAAAGACACCTCTCAAGACTCGTTACTACACCCGTACAATTTCGCTCTTCTTGATAAACAAAAGCCGTTGTTTCCAACCAAATAAGCAGCTTCAAATGAGCACTAAACCAGACTCCAATTTTCCGGTTCATTTGATCTTATTGTGAAGCTTGTTCGTGTGTGTTCTAATATTCATACACTTATAAGCTACCTTTCCTTACTCTGTCTGCTCTACTTGATCTCCACAAACCTAACTTCTCTATGGCAATTCGCAAAACCTAAATGAGACCTTGACATGTTAAAAAGACTAAGAGCAAAACTTCATCTAGATACCCCAAGGAGGACAGAAGCAGAAGAATACTAGGTAGCATAACTGATAAGCTCTCATGCAAAATAACCTGCCTCGGCAATGCGAACATTATCTAGTGAACCACATACCCATCTCATTCCAGTACTAACCGGCAAAGACCAAATCAAAAGAACCCAGTTGCTGTCTTTACACAAGCTCTTTTTCTAAATACTAGGTTCACTTACATTTTGGCCTTTCCCCCAAAGGGGGGTGTTTAAGCTATAAAGCAGGAGACCGTGAATCTAAGCTCATTTTCTAATGCCGGGAAAATAAAAACGAGTGTTTCAACTCTGGTTACTAAATGCTCTTCTTGCTCATATCAATATAATCGTAACTCACACCCGAATAGTCCGTTATTATTAAGTCGAGAAGCAAGAGAATGCAACGATACATTGAAAAGCAAGAAACAATACCAAATCATACAAAACCAAAACACACAAACTTTCGGTGGAATTCTCGTTTTCATTGACAAGGATTTTATTGGAAACCAACAGAAAACTAGCAATTCATAAACCTGATCATCGATCCAACCATAGTCCCTGAAACAAACAAAACAATATCAACCGTTGTTCTATAAAGATTGACACCAAACCAAGAAGAGAAGATAGCTCGTACCTTATCGAATTAAGTGGATGGAGCAAGAAGTGGGCGAATCAAGTTAGGAACATGAGCCTGGTGATCCTCAAGACGACCCTTAACACTGTCTCCATCCCAGCGAACAAGTGTTGGCACTCCAGTTACCTTGAATCGAGGATCGACTCTCCACGGATGCACCGGGTTCCTCCACGTCGGCCTATCTCCGGCGTAAGCCCGAATAACATTCACTTCCTCCGCTGATTCCTCTAGAGTCTTGTAAATCACAGGCTCAGCTCTAACGCAATCTGATTATAATCAATAAAAGAAAAAAGAGATGAAATCGATCGGGTAAGGTTGATGAGAATTGGATGAAATTAAAAAAAAAAAATGGAAAACCCTAACGGACCAGGACACCAGCTGCGGTTGGTGGTGGGATCATTGTTGGCGACGAAGAGGATAAAATTGATTTTGTTACGGTTTGATTCGTCAGATTTCAATTCTTCCAACACCGTCTCCAAGGTTGAGGGATCTGCGTCCAACTTCTTCAGTGTCATTTTTTTTTGTTCTCCCTTTTTCTCTACAACACGTAAGATTTCGATTTCTTTACTAATTTTCGTTGGACTGCTCTCCTTAAACTGAGGCCTGTGTTTGATTTTTCAACTATAGTGGGCATTCCACGCTTTATTAATCATTTACGGCATACCCACACCTACCTATGGGTATCGGTTCGTTCCCTAAAAGTTATCATTTGTGTGGGATATTGGTTCTTTTTTCATTTTTAACTTCTTAGATCTAATCTCTAAAACAAATCTCCAAAATAGCACATTTCTAAGTTTATATCACAAAAATAGTACTCAAAAACTAAATTGACCAAAATAGCACATTTCTAAGTTTATCTTTTGAAGATTTTAATTTTTTTATTTTTCAAAATTTGAAATCTTATCCCCAAAACCTCATTTCTCAACTCTAAACCCTAAACCCTAAACTCTAAACCCTAAACCCTAAATCTTAAACCCCACCCTTTAACTCTAAACCCTAAGTTTGTGACTTTTGATAAAACATTAAGTGCTATTTTTGTGACTTTTGACCTTGAGTGCTAGTTTGGGAACAAAAACTTGATTTAGTGCTATTTTTGTCTTTTTCTCAATCTCTAATGTAAAACTTTATTGTTACTTCTAAAATAGAGTAATTTCGTAATAAAATTTATTTTATTTAAATAAAAAATAAAAATATTATAGTACAAATTTATTTTTACTCCATTATAAAATGTAAAATAATATGGAATTGGAATATTTCTTAATCCAAACTTCATTTTAAAGTAAAAAGTAAAATAGGATCAGAGGCGGATAATGGTGCCACAGTGAGCTAATTATTAGGGATAAATGTCCCACATCAGATATTGGAAGGGATCCTTAGTAATATATAAGATGGATGGATCATTCCCCTTATAAGCAATTGGTTTTAGGTTGAAAGTCCATCTAGCTTAACATGGTATCAGAGTCCGATCCATGAAGTCCAACCCGATCTACATCGATCTGGCCTAAAGTTGGCCCATCGATCCTTGCCCGAGCATTTTGAGATTGACGCTCAAAGAGCCATCATCTCGAGGAGGCGTATTAAGGATAAATGTCCCACATCGGATATTGGAAGAGATCCTTAGTAATATATAAGATGGATTAGCCACTCCACTTATAACCAATTGGTTTTAGGTTGTAAGCACATCTAGCTTAACACTAATTCCCTCAATTCAGTTCATAATTAGTTAGGGTTAGCTCGGCATTACTCATTTATTATATGAGTTTCAATATGTTAAATCGAACTCAAATCATATAGATCATGAGTTCAATGAGTTAACTCGTGATCCAATATAAAAAAATAAAAAATAATTATAAAATGAAAAATTAGAAGAATTTCTTTAATATAATTCAAAATTAAATATTCAAAAATTCAAAACATTAATATTAAATACTAATTAAACCTAACACCTAAAAATCAAATAATTTTGTTTTACATTTAAATTTTAAAGATTTATATGATATGAAAGGGTTATAAATATTTTTTACAGTATATATATCAAACACTTTTTGTTCTACATTTTAATTATGAAAGATACATATTATTAATATAGAGACTATCTTTTTGCATAAGAAAATGGAAATTATCATACATATATATATACATATATATTAAATAAAAAATGTCAAATCTCATGAGGTAATTCATGTTCATTAAAGATTTTTCATATAACTGTGATCTAAAACTAAGCTCGGTCATTAAACTCAATTATTAAATAAGCATAAAATTGAACTCGTGTTCGTGAAAAACTGAACTGAGCTGAGCTGAACCAACTCATGAGTTATAAGTCATTTTGATATCCCTAGAGGCAGGCCTACTTGTAAGATAGGGGTGTCACTTAGCCCATGTTAAATGTTAAATATTAAATTTGTAAGCATAAAACAATGAGTTACTCTGGCTGTTTTAGTTAATGTTATGTTTGACAGCCATTAACCTATGTTCAAGTCCCCATTACGTTTATTTCTTTATTTTTTTGTAATAGTTTTCTTATTACTATTTTCTTCTAAATGATTAATTTTAATTTAATAATTCAAAATATTTTGACCTCCTAAAAATAAATTTCAGGTCTGTCATTGAGTAGGATTGAAGATGTTCTAAAACTATCACATGGATGATGTGGATATTTCGTATATCTCGTTTATCTGTATCAGAATAAAAACTTTATGATCAATATTCACTAAATTATTAAACATGATAAACTAATAAATTTTCTCAGTTTTAAGTTGATCTGTTCAAAATATGACACCAAGTGATAAGATAATAATTTCTTACAAAATTTAATATATATGATCCTACTAATATATAAATTAATAATAATATATATATACATCTTATATAAGTACAAACAAAATATTTTTTATTTTATTTTATATTCACAATTGAATTATCTTACAATCTATAAAATATTTCATACATACCAAATAATATAATAAAACAATATAAATGTATAATTTTTAATTAGTATATAGGGTAAAATCAATTTTCTTACTTCATGAGAAAATATATTCTAAAATAAAAATCTAAAAAAATATAAATTAATAAATATTATAGTTTCAATATTATAGTTTCAATATTATTATATTATAGAGTTTTTACTGTATTTGCAAAAAATGGATCTGATTACTGTATATCTTCTATCTATTAAAATAAAGTCACTATTTTTTTCTATTTTTGACATGTCTTTGTAGGACCATTTACTTAGGGGCGTTTTTCAAAACCAACCCATTTTTTAAAGTTAAATTAAAAACTAATTTTTTTTTGTCATTACTATTCATCAATGAATTTTCCATACTATCCTTATGTTTTTGAATTTTTTACAAAATTGCCATTATAATTAAATTTTTTATTAATTTCGTAACTAACAAAAAAAACCAAATACATCATAATCATTTCTTCTTATTTACAATAATGTCATCATCATCAATTTTTCCAACCACCATGCACCATCATTTTTGAGCTCTTAAAGCTCTAGAATTCAATTTTCAACCATTTTTTTTCTCATTCTAAACCAATAAATCTTCATTTCCTCTACATTTCCATCTAAAAATCTCTCATAGCTTTCATTTTCATAATCACAAACTTCATATTTTTGAGTTTCTTCATCAGTGAATCGTCAAAAATGTTTTTTCTCATATTTGGAGTTTGGACGGTTGGAAAGGTTGGAAATGAGCTTTATACCGGAAAAATGTAACTATTTACATGGTTTTCGTCATTTTCATATCTGTGTTGCGATAGTAGACTATTTTGTACGACTACGCCTAGGGGTGGACACTTTACCCGATATCCGAAGCCGCACCCGAACCCGATCCGAAAAACCCGAACCAAAATCCGAACCGAAGTAGCAAAATATCCGGACGGATATTGAATTAGGAGAGATTGGATATCCAAACCCGAACAGGTAATATCCGAACCCGAATGAATATCCAAAGATAACGAACATATGTATAATTAACCATATATTTCTAGTTTACATCTCTCATTTTATATAAAATATTTATATTGATACTACACATACTTTAAGTTCATATGATATACATAGAATTACGGAGAAAATGATTTGCTACTCACTTAAAATGCATGTCAAACTTTTTATTTCGAGAATTAACAAAAAGTTACATCCAAAATTTAAAAACAATAAACAATTTAATGTCTTTTTTAGTTTCAAAATGTTATGCCCAAATCTATTAACCATCCAATATATTAAAAATAAAAAAAATAGTTAAGTGAAAGTTATATTTTTAAATACAAGAAATTTGAGAAATGAAAATTTTAATTTTTTTTTCAAAATCTAAATATCTGAACCTGATCCGAAATAACCGAACCCAACCCGAAGTACAGAAATACCCGAACGGGTTCTATACCTCTATACTGAAATACCCGAAAATCCAAAATACCCAACCCGAACCCGAACGGGTACCCGAATGCTCACCCCTATCTACGCCTATGTGTAAACTTATGATGCAGTCTACTTGTCAACGCACAAGTCAGTTTTGCAATTGACCAAAAAAAGATTTTGTGGTAACGCAGACTTCCCACGCAGTCTACGTCTTTACCTTTGACAACAAAAACAAAAATTTAGGTAGACTTACTAAAACGTCTACGTAAAAGAGGTTAGTTTTGCATTTGACCAAATTTTTGACTTTTCAAAATAGACTTCACCGGATGCCTACAAAATGTAGACTGTCCGAGAAGTCTACAAAAGTTCAGTTTTGCATTTAACCAAAACTTTGACTTTGTTGAATATGTTTGTTTTGTTTTTGACTAAAAAATTGAAAAATTACTCAAAAATTTATTAAATTATAGACTTCATATGCAGTGTTCTAATCTTAGAAAAAAAATGTAGACTGCGTGTAAAGTCTACTTTTTTATTTTAGTCAAATGCAAAACTAATCCGTCGGATTTGAAAGAGAAGTCTTCACACTTGTAGACGTTCATTTCAATATACTCGTTGAAAGTCAAACATGGTCAATTGCAAAACTAACCTCTTTCAAAAGAATTCACACATGCAGACTGAATATGAAGTGTACTTTTGAAAGTTAAATTCTAGGTGAATTCTGGTCAATAGAAAAAACTAACATTTTTAAAGTGTAGACTAAAAAGGAAGTTTACTTTTTACGAAATCACAACTTTTTTTTTTCAAATATAAAAAATAACTCGTAAAATTTGTAATTGCAAAAACTAACCCAAAGAGTAGACCTATTTGACATTCCACATTAGTAAACTGAAAAAAACGTCTACATCTCCTTAGACTGAATATGTAGTCTATATAGAAAAATATATTAAAAGTGAATTTCTGTATTATTCATTAAGTTTTTTCTAGATTTTTTTGTTTGACAATGTGTTAAATAATCCTAATGGGTTTGAGTAATTTTGAAAAAAAAATCTTTTATAATTATGAAAGTATTATACATTTGATCTGACTATTTGTTAGCTAATAATTATTAGACGTTTTTGTTACACCAACAACACATCATTCTGATACAAAATCAGAATACAAAATAGTTTACTCAAATCTTTTTGTGCTTTTCTGATTAAGTAAAACAAGACAACTCAGTTTTTCATCAAAAACAAACTCTACTGTTTAGAAGACGATATAAAGACAACGCTACTGCTGATCTCCCAGTGACTCGGTTACTTGTACTGATATCAACATGATCATCTGTTACATACACGATTCTATTTGACCCATGAGCTGTTAACACCATGGAAATTTTTGAGAGAACCATTAGTTCAGCCATCATACTGAAACCAAAGAGACAAATCCTTATAGAGTAAGATGACTGCAGAGTTTACCTGCAGTTTTCATGAATTGGGAGACATGCTTCATGAGTATTGGTTGTGAGACAATCCTTTTGACTCTGTTCGGTTACTCTATATTCAAACTTTCCAACATCACAAAAAGGACACGGAGTTAAACCCATGCCATACTCCATGTTCTTTGGCTGTAACAATCACAAAATTAAAACGATGAAAAGAATTTACTTTTTTGTTCCTAACATCGATGAACCCATTATCTTTGATTCTCTTAAAGTAATCCTTAACATGTTCAATTAGCATAAACTCTAGATTTAATTATTGACAGACAGAGACTTTATGTGAATCAAACATGTGAATTAGTTTGCATAAGAAGTCACCTTCACAGTCAATAGAAATCTGAAACACTTCTGACCAAAATGTATAAAGAAACCAACTGAGATACAATCACTAAGAAACCAGAGTCCAGACACAACAAAATAGCAATAGATCGAGACAATGGATACACTTACAATGTTGTCCTCAGCTGGTTTGGGGCAGTTATTCATCAATGTCCAAGCCTGAACGTACCTGCAAACAGAAATGTACAAGGCACATTCATTAATAAAATCATATTAGACGAACCAAGGAGCAAAAGACAGTAGAAAACCATAGAATAGAAGGTACTTAATCATGTTATACGGAGAAGAAGTTTTTACAGTTTTGGAAAATGTGGTTCAGCTGCTCTATTCACTCAGGACACTTCAAGCTCATGGACACGACCCCTCCCCCCGTCGCACCGCGTCTTCGTTTCCTCCATAATCAATACAATAAATCAGAAATGAAACTGAATCTCATAAAGAGGGTAACAGACTTACCTTTGAATCCAACTCAATCTCATCCCTCGAGTTCTAACACACGGAAGAACTCCATGGAAGTCGAAGTTAAGCTCTGTCTCCTCACCGCCGCTGCTCATCTCCGGCTCACCACTGTCCTCACTCCCGATACTCTTTCTGAAAGGTAATTGGACAAGAGGTGCTTACATTGGATTGTAAGGAAATACCCGAGCAAATAGACAGAGAGAGATAAAGAAAGAGATATTACGACAGGAGGAGAGGAACGGTAGTGACGAGGTGGACGGAGACGAGGTGGAGATGGCTGAGAGATGAACAAGAACGGTGGTGATGGTGATTCGGAGAGGACGGCGAGTGGGAGAAGAAGGAAGAGAGACTCGATAGAGAGAAAGCCGCAACGGCGCTAGGTTTTCTGTTTTTACCAAATTTCACAAAATAAAATGTATTTATATGTTGGGTACTACATCCGGTTAGGTTAATATTTTATGGTTTAATTTTGGTTAAGTTAAATTATTTTGGTTAAAATATGGTTAGGTTAAAATATTTTCGGTTTGGTTGCCATATTTATATGTCTAATTGTTGTAATTAGAAGATTGAAGACTGAATAGTTCTGTGTTTTATTAATCATAACATGAGTTCCTTTATATAAGGATTACAAGTCATAGAAAAAGGAAAGTATCCAAAAACCTAAACCAACTACGATTAGGAAAACTACTAATACATAATAATGGAAAGATAACAATTACAAGGAAAATGAAATAGAGTTTCCTTTTCTCCAAAGCATAAGCCGCTTCTCTCTCTATCTCCTAAGGTCACGGCCGCCTCTCTCTCTCTCTCTAGGGTTGAGCCGGCCCTCTCTCTAAGTGTATAGACCGGTTATGGACCGGGCCGGTTATGGACATCCATCAATTGATTTATAACACTCCCCCTTGGATGCCATAACCATTCAGGGATTGTAATACGCTTAATGTTGCCTCATTAAAACCTTATCATGAAAAACCCAGTGGGAC
>NC_027751.1:18129635-18130158 GCF_000695525.1 Brassica oleracea var. oleracea | reverse complement strand
TTTAGTCTACGCATCTGATGCGTGATCTTTCTTGGACGTGCAGGAAGAGATTAATCAAATCGGCCAAGTTTATTATTGAACCGTAATTGGACCATTTTGATATTTCCGGTCTTTTCTCATGTCTTCTGACATCGTGTGTACATGGTCAAGAAGTGAACCTTTGCTGTCGACCACTCTATACTTTGGTCAGACTGTAGGACTATGGTCCTCGACCAAAAACATCCTCACGGATACTCTCTCTAGCTATTAGCCGCCTATGACGATATTAAAATGATGATTGATAGGTAACAGACTTGTATGAGTTTTCTCTATACTACCATCGACTATGCACTAATCTGATAGATCCATGTTGAGTCATAGACTTCTTTTATACATGTTCATAACTTGTCTCATGAGTGTCCAAGATCATGACTTGATCAATGATCATTGTGGTAATGAATTTTACAATCGTATCTAACTATGGCACTGTGGCCAAATACACTCATGAATCTCACATGTGGTCATCGATCTCTATTGCCTTAGG
>NC_027751.1:18127438-18128130 GCF_000695525.1 Brassica oleracea var. oleracea | reverse complement strand
CTTCTGAGGTTCCATCTTAGACGGCACATATGTCTGTGGTGGTTTATTCAAAGTCTCTTAAGATGGTGTATGTCTGGTTTATGACCTGTATTCAATCTGAGATGAGAATATCTATGCTCACTTATATGGCCTGATGCTTATTAACTTTATATACATGTAAAACTCGTGATGTCCCCAAGCTTATAGACTTTAGAGTCTGAACCTTATAGGTAATAGCATGTACGGCCAAGCTGTTATATACATGTTTATAGTATGGTCATGGACCATGGGTTTATCCTCACTCCCCCTCATGAACATACTATAATTTCGTGATGCTTGAGACAATAAAGCCTAATGACCTTTGTGTACATGTTTCACAACGTGAGATCTTATGGGATAACTCTTTGTGCCTTCTCAATATCAATCTTTGCATCAAGTTTAGACTAGGATGGCTAATCCAGTCGTGCCATAAAGTGTATAATTTCTGTGGGGTATACCAATCTGGTTACCATGGCTCTTGCCTTTTATCATACTGATCCGTAGCATAGTTTTGATCAGTAGATTACATAGGTATAGTCTTAACCACTTTCTTAAAGGGTCTTAGGCGTTTTCTTTCTTTCTTAAATCTGAAGGAACTTGTTTCCTTTTGCCCATTGTTTCTATTTGGAAACAATATTAACTCAATGGGTCATATATTCTTGGGTGTATATAAT
>NC_027751.1:18114983-18126973 GCF_000695525.1 Brassica oleracea var. oleracea | reverse complement strand
CAAATCTCGGCATCTGAAACCATATTATCAATCAATTCATGATTTAGGATGCAACCAATTCAAAATAATCAGTGCATATGATTTCATAAGTCTCTCGACCAAAACACTTTACTACTCGATCATGGTGCGAAACAAGTCGAGAATGCTAGGTCTATATGTGATGCTTAGGCCACACAGCCATGTAATGTGATACAACGATCCTAGAGATCGGTTCATGAGATATGCAAGAAAGGTCACACGACCATTCAGATATGGTGTCTCTCTAGGCCACACGGCCAAGCTATGATGCATTAAGCCACACGACTTTCAATCACATGATGCAAACAATGTGATCTATCAAGGGCACAAGGCCGCGAGTATGAACAATGCAACGGAATGGTTAGGCCACACGGCCGTTCGGTATGGTTCATAGCAAAATCACACGGCCACAACAGAATATAATGCAAACAAGGATAATCAATTTAGATGTATTCAATCTTATCATTCAGTTGCATATCAATTAGGGTTTTACCAATTTCAAGGCTGGTAATATGCGGCTAGGATTTAGAGTTTCAGAATCAAATAATCTAGCAACCTAACTCTCATGCAATATGTAATCAATTCTAAACCTCAAATCAATCATTCAAATTTTAAGCAATATGAGATTTACGGTTTCAACACCTTTAGGAATTTAAAACGAGATTTAGGGTTTTAAACATTTAAGTGGCCGATTTTATCAACATGAGGTTAAGGGTTCAAGGCCTTAAGATTTTAGTTTCGAGATTCAATCAATATATTAATCTTAAAACTCAGATCATCAATCATTCAATCAAGCAAGAACAATTTAAAATCGATTTCAAGCTTTAGGGTTTTAGGGTTTTCGATTCCAAGATTTAGGGTTTTCATAATTCAGATCATAACAATCAATAAAACAATCAATCATGTTCTAGGGAATCGATTTCAATTTAGTGATTATGAGATGATCAGTTTTAGGTTATACCAATTTTTAGGGTTTATCAAGAACATTGGATTTCCATAATAATGGATTAGGGTGGTTTGATTATTATGTTCTTAGCTTAATCGGTATACCTTTGTTTGTAGGGTTGAAACCGGACCACCAAAGAGAACGGATGAACCTCGAGCTGCACACAGACAGACGCGAGCTGGCTGTCATCGGATGCGAGCTGAACGGGACGGGACGTGTCTGCTTCCTATCGAGTTCGCGAGCTGCTTCCTATCGGGTTTGCAAGCGGCTGATCGGGATTGCGAGCTGGTTGATCGGGAACACGAGCTGGATGTGATGCGTACGGAAGCTGAGGTCGTCTAGGATCCGGAACACCTTAGGGATGGAGCTGATCGGTTGCTGACGAGCTGGAACGCGAGCTAGGACAAATTAGGGTTCGTCGGGATTAGGTTAAAGTCGCCGGCTAGGTTAGGTTTAAGGGATTGGCGATTTTAGCTTAGATTGCAGAGAACAATCGTGCTGATAACGTGTTGTAATTAGAAGATTGAAGACTGAATAGTTCTGTGTTTTATTAATCATAACATTGGTTCCTTTATATAAGGATTACAAGTCATAGAAAAATGAAAGTATCCAAAAACCTAAACCAACTACAATTAGAAAAACTACTAATACATAATAATGGAAAGATAACAATTACAAAGAAAAGGAAATATAGTTTCCTTTTCTCCAAAGCATAAGCCGCCTCTCTCTTTATCTCCTAAGGTCACGGCTGCCTCTCTCTCTCTCTCTAGGGTTGGGCCATCTCTCTCTCTAAGTGTATGGACCGGTTATGGACCAGGCCAGTTATGGACATCCATCAATTGATTTATAACACTAATATAATTTTTTTTCTTATCTTTTATTATTTAAAAAATAATATGTAACCTTTAATTTTTTTTCTTCATTCTTTTAATAAGTTATTGTTTTAATAATTTAAATATATAATTTATGAAATTTATTTCTTTAGTTTTAATAGTTAATATAAAATGACATATTTTTATCTTAAATAACTAAATTTAATTTAAAAATAATATTTTTTTTGTAAATACCAACTAAAATAGACTGAAAAAACCGTCTATAGTGAAGTAGACTTTATTGTAAGTCTACTAAACCCTAAACCACAAATCCAAACACTAAATGTTTGCTTGATAATCAAAAAAATCTTAATTATTGTTTAAAATATCCAAATATACAAAATATAAACTACTAATCATTAATATATAAATTTAAGTAAGAAAACAAAAAAATCTCAATCTAAAATCTAACCCTTAGAAATCTAATGAGACATAACATGTTAGAACCTTTTGTAGTTTTGTTACTAAACCATGAACATTGTCTAACACATAGTTACCAAATCAGTGTATATTCTTCTAAATTGTTCAATTATATAAAATTCTAATTTATTTACTTCATATTAACCCATTTATTGATGATTAATTAAAAATATCACAACAATTATTTTTATACATTTTCAAAATAAAATTATTAGATCAAATTATGATATAGACTACTGAATAAGTCTACACAGTAGACTTCTTTGGAGGTCTACATATGTGTAGACTTCTTTCTATTACGTGTAGACTTACGAAGGACAGAAGCGTAAAATACATTTCTGTTTTTTTGTTTGGTCATAAAGGTTAAATAATATTTTTACCACCCTTTTAGGTTGATTTTGCATTTGACTGAAAGTGGGGTACACTTTTAGGTTTAAAATGTCCTATCATAAACCAAGGTTCAGTTCTTGTTGTTGAGATATGCGTAAGACGTTCCCAAATTTGGTCTCTTCGTTCTAACACAGGGTCCCCATAAAAAACGTCAGAAAGACTTTTATTCTATCAATGACTGCCTTAATGTCAATCATTATGTTATCCGAAAATAAAACATTAACTTGAAATTCATCCATAGAAAAAGAGCTAAACCTACGCAGAGACCAAGTGGCTCAACGATAAACAAATGATCATATTCTACGTCGGCGTGAATGTTTTGCAACAACAGTCTCCTATTCTTCGTTTCAGAAAGGAACACAAGTCATGGGTGATACTTCTGACACATCTCCGTAAGGTGTCGAACTGTGAGGTCGTTCCCTATCATTCGACAGATCCAACTGTTTATCTTCATAGATGATGTCTGGAAGTATTTTTGGACACCTTCAAACCATTACTCCTGCGTATACTGCCTTTCAGATTCCTTATCGGACCAAAATGTAGTCTTCTTGAGTGAATTGCATCTATAGAAGAAGAATTCCGCCTTCTTACTCTGTAAACCCAACGGGATTCCAGACTGTCCTACACTCTATAAGAAGATGAAGTTTTTGATTTTTCTATCATTACCATATCAGCCTTCTCGAGATTTGCCTCTGCCTCCTTTATGACACCAGCTTCCATATCCATTAGCTCTTCCCCAAGCAAATCATCCTCAGCCACCATCGATGTGTCATCAGCTCCAACCTCTATGTTACTTGTGTCATTGATCTCCATGTCATTTAAGGCACCTATGATCTGAGCATCTACCGGTAACATTTTCTCCTTAGGAGAGGAAGTTAACGAGCGAGCTAGTCCTCTATCACGTTTCGTAACATTATCATCTTGACCATACTGAGTTGGTGTTACTGTCTTGCTTGCTTCTTTCTTTCCACTACTTTGATGCACAACCTTCTCAGTAATGTCAGTCGAAGGATCGCTAGATGAACGATGAGCATAAGACTCAACACGATCTTGTTTTGGACGATGAGCATAAGACTCACGGTGTCCATCATTATCAATCTCATGTATCCCCATTTTCTCCTTGATCCTCTATGTCTGTGATTCTTTCTTCTCATATGGAGCATATCGAGAGCTATGGCGTGAGGCATCGTTTTGATCTTCCTATCATTACCACTTATCTTCCTTCCGAACTTATCATTGAACGTCTAATAGCCACCTTGTTTCCCCTCAACCCTACAGTTCGGAGTGTCATTACAATGATGAGCAGCCATAGCATCCTTCATGAAACCATCCTCGTACCTCCCTTTCCTTGACAGTGAGGTATTGTGATGACTGATCTCGTCATGATAGTAACGACCATATCGATCATGTTTATCATATAGCTTCGGATCTCAAAGCGAAAACTACGAGACACATCAGTTAGTGGGAGTTGGACCCGTGCAAAGACACCAGTATGGTCTCCTTGTTTTTTCAATACAGTTTCATTCTTTGGACAATAAGCCTTCTCGTGTGTTACCATCCCACATGTTGAGCAAAGAGCTTATCATAATGGATTTGGATCGAACCTTCCTCTCCCTCCGGTGATGCAATCTTCCTATTGAACATAAGAGGCTTCCTATTGTTCACATCTATCAACATGCGGCCTGCCGAAAGCGCAACTGTATCGATATGACCCAGCATACTACCAATGTTCCTAAGGTTGTTAATCGTCCACAAATGTAATCGTATGCCTGTAATCTCAACCCAGACCTGGATGACCCAAAGATAGTCATCATGAACAACAGGCTCCCATCATACAAGCACAAACATGCAAAAATTATAATGGAAAGGCCCTTGGCAAAGAACGGATTGGAGATCCTCTTCATTAGCAAAGTTGAGAAAAAATCTCCCATTACCAAGATCATTGGATGTTATCCGATCCTGTATTTCCCACTAGGCCGGCATGGTCTGGATCAGCTCCTCCACGTTTTGTTTCCTAGGAGAGTCGTAGTTGAATGGGTTTATCCTCGTAAAAGATCCCTTTCCCTTTCACGTCCGCCATATGAGCTGTGCGTGATCGATTCATCGTCAGAGGAAACAGATGACTGAACGTTTAGAGAACGTATGATGAAAACCGTTGCCGTAAGAGCCACGCTAGAGATGATTGAGAGAACAAACGTAAGAGCAAACTCCTGGTAATCTCACCCCAAAGATATTGATTGTCTTTTAAGATTTACTTAAATATATTTATATACATGTATAACCGCGCATACATCGTACACCTGTGATATTTGAAACCAGTTTGACAAAAAAAAAACAAAGAACCAATACTACTGTCCTTTAAAAAAGAAAAAAAAAACAAGATGGAGGCCACCCCCTTGTTATTCTATCCTCTAATCTACGTTTTCTTAAACCAAAATCATCATTATCATCATCATAATCACATAAACGGTGGAGGAGGCAGTTTCCAGAAATTCCATGTGTTAAAGTCCTCCTGTTTGTAAAGGTTCATCAAAAATAAGCAAGCAAAACATCTGGAAAAAAAACAAACTAAACTCAGAAATGTTGATTATACCGGTTCAGAAGAGGTTGTTGTAGCTGGGAACATTCCATTGACAAGAGCATGAAGATTTGTGTATGACCTTGTATCCACCCTACGATTCACAGCTACTTCTCCCTGCAATTCTCACAGGTCACAAGTTTGCCATCCTTTCAGAAAATGTTGCTAAGTCATCATGTTTTTGCTAAGGCATTTTCCCATTTTAAGATTTGAGTACCTTTGGGTTAATAGTGAAGATCTTTCCCCGGGGGATCCCGACTTTAAGGTAGCTTATCTCATCCGTGTCTCTGTTTCCAAAACCAGCATAGAACGGGTTGTGTTCGGGAGGAAACAAAGCTCGTATTTCCTGTGAAAGATTTAAGAGAAAAAAAAAAAAAACAGAGTTTTGTAAACATGATTTATAGGACATTATTAAGAGTTTCAAGAAATAGAAAACTAACCTCCAAGCAAGAAATCTTGAATTCATGAGGTGCTCTTCTAATAACTGTCGAGAAAGAAGCAAATCATTCAAGATCAACAAATCAAATTTTGAAACAGCTTTACTACCTTCCCGAAACAGCGAAGGAAAGAGGCCATCGGGAGAAATAACAACAGGCCCATCCGGCAATGCTTTCCCGTCCTGTTGGTTTACTTAAGCTAGAGATTAACATAGTAGGCTAGATGTTCCATTTTATAAAAATTTGGAATGCTTTGTCTAATCACCTGCTTGAGATTAACTAGAAACTGTCTTGTGACTGAGGCCTGAGAAATCGCGCGTGCACTTAAAAACATCAGCTGATATCCGTTTTCCTGTTAAGGCAGAGAAAATGAATCTTTTGCTTTTTGTCAATTTCAGTTCTAAAGATAAGAAGCAGTAAAGCATATATTAACAGACCTTAACAGCCGAAAATAAATGTGTAACACCGGTTTGTGACCAATCTATTCCAACCAAAGGCATGAACTGGCCTAAGACATCCGATCTGTGACAGAGCATAAAGAAAATCAGAAAAAGGTGCAGGATTTGGCTGAATATATGCAAAACATAATACGAAACCAAAGTTGCTCTCTACCTTGTGATGGTACCATCTACATCTGAAACAACTATCCGAGCATCCCATTTCCATAAGTAGATCCTCGCGTCTACCTGTTGAATTAATGAGTTTGTGAACACCAACGAAGAACTCTTTGACGGTTATATGACAAACATGTCGTAGCAAAAAAAAAAAGGATAAAATGACCTGTTGTGTACCCACAATATTGGTGGAGAACGTGAAAGTCACTGTATTCATTCCTTCTTTCAGATTCAGCGAAGCCAATTGCTCAGAAGTTGGAGTTAGTGCCCTGACTGTCTTCTTCACTGGTCTTGGCGGCGACTTCTCTTGTTTCTCCTCAAATTCAGCAGAAGCTTCGCAGCTATCATTCCTTGATCGCCGTTGAGAGAAAGGCCAAAGGTTCCAGCTTCCACCGCTCGGAGCTAATACAGCATCAGGTTTCTCATTTCGGTCAACAGCTATCATGCCTTTTGGCTCAAATACTTGGGCAGTCCCGAATGAAACCGCTCCTAAGATAATAGGAGCTGCTGCATCCCATGGAAAATAGCATCCACCAATCTTCACTATAAGCATATCATTCTCCAAGACTGATGGTCCCAAAGAAGCAAATTTTTCCATATCTAATTTTTCTGAATTGAAGGCCTGAGAAGCCGCTTCTGCTCCCATTCCTTCGCGTAATAAATGCTTGCAGAGAGAGAGCTCGACTGAGAATGGATATAGCAAAGTTAGACTATACTATTTGGGGAGGGAGTGAAAAAAAATAAAGGCAATTAAGTTATATTTCCTTACCCACATCAGGATTAGTGAGAACATGTTTGAATGCCTTTAAGCTTGGGCTACACTCAGCATCTAAACCCCTCGAGCTCGGCTTCAAAGTATTGGAACTTGGATCAAATGACTGGCTCATGGGCTGACAAGGACCGGCATCGATATCATTGTTGTTGTGAAGCCGCATAATCGGTAATGATTCTGCCAACCGCTCCATCTCTTCTCCAGAGATATCCATTTTTCTCTCTATGTCAATGGGCTCTGACAAGACCTTTGCGTCCTCCACGCCGTTTTCAGGAATAATTTCATTATCATCACAAATCTCTTTCCCCTCAACTTTTACTGTATGAAGAAAACTTGACTCTTCAGAACTAGTCTCAGAAGATTTGCAATGGCCAAGATCGCTGAAGGAAAACTGTTCCTCTTCAACCTCCGGCTGCTGAACTCTTGCTCCATTTGTTGACTGAGTCGTCATTTCAAAATCATCGTCCAAGGACATTTTGTTTTCATCTTGAACTAGAGAGCCAGCGCTGCTCCCTTCTTGAGAAGTGCGTGTATGCGCTTGGTATGCTAAACCCTCCACAGATTCAGGAACACCTAACATTTCTTGCTTCGAATTCAAATCGCACCCTGTAACAGAATCCTAGTGGAGATACAAGACATCAGTCATATACGTTACTAATCTACCAATGGAAGGATTCAGTCAAATGACTAACCTGCGCAAGTGGCGGCCCGGTTGGTTCGACACAGATATCTACTTTCCCACTCCCTTGACTAGTAACAGAGAACACAGTAGTCGAACACGAACACGAACCATTATCAACAAGAAGAAGTGAATAATCTTCTTCCGCATTGTTGCTTTCACGAAAATCCTGCTCTTTCTCATCGAGATACTGCAATGTAGGAGAGGCAACAAGCGGAGTTTCCAATATCGAATCGCTATCTACTAAGCTAGACTTTGAAGCTTTGCCTTTAACGCACTTGCGCGTATCGATATTTGTGGACCACTTAACATCCAACAGATCAGCAGCAATCTCAGCTCGCTCCATGGAGGTGACACCATCATCATCATCATCTACCTTAACCGATCTACCACCAAACACAAACCCTAGAATCCCAGGCTTCCCAACAATCTTCCCATTACCACCAACAACACGAGGACTAGCGGAATCATAGTTACAGCTCTTAGACTTCAACGGTATCTTAATCTTCTTATCAACACCATCACTACTACTCTTTCTCCTACTAGTCTCGGCTTCATCGCCGGAAGACAAAGTGTACACTTTGCCACTCTCGGCTTCTCCGATCACATCTTCAACTTCTCTCAGGAAGTAAGCTTGCCCTGTGTGAGCCAGATACATAGTGAACCCTGAATCAACACCATTGACCTCGATCTTGATCAGGTTCCGCCTGTTCTTCAAAACCCCTTGAAACTTGCCGAATCTGACGTACCAAGGTGACGATTTGAATGTGCCGTCCGGTTGCTCCACCACGATAATGTCGATGGCGCCACCGAATGGGTGAAACGGACCAGACACCGTGCCTACGCCTCGGTAGATGTAGCTCCCGATCCTACCCACTGCGTTCATTTTTTTTTTTTTTTTTTTTTTTTTTTTTTTTTTTTTTTTTTTTTTTTTTTTTTTTTTTTTTTTTTTTTTTTTTTTTTTTTTTTTTTTTTTTTTTTTTTTTTTTTTTTTTTTTTTTTTTTTTTTTTTTTTTTTTTTTTTTTTTTTTTTTTTTTTTTTTTTTTTTTTTTTTTTTTTTTTTTTTTTTTTTTTTTTTTTTTTTTTTTTTTTTTTTTTTTTTTTTTTTTTTTTTTTTTTTTTTTTTTTTTTTTTTTTTTTTTTTTTTTTTTTTTTTTTTTTTTTTTTTTTTTTTTTTTTTTTTTTTTTTTTTATGGAGAAAAGTCAAATCGATTTTTAGAAGATCGCGAATGATCGTGAAAACCCCAGTTCACCGGACTTGATTGGATCATTCAGATCGATCAATCATGTTGAAGAAGAAGAAAGGAAAAGATAAATCATATCTTGAAAACCACAGAACCGAAAGTGAGAAAATTGTTAAGGAGAGAAGAAGGGTATATTCCGTAAGAATGATCCAAAGGACTAAGGAGACAGAGATCAAAAGCATCATTAATTATTGCCGCCGGGCTTTTTTTTTTTTTTTTTTTTTTTTTTTTTGCTTCGGTGGGGTTTCGTTTCGTACTCTTCCCAACTTTTCTGTTTTTTTTTCAGTTTCGCTTATTAGTTTGGTCTATTTTATTACTATTCAATAAATAGATTAAAATCATTAATTTTCCCCCCAACTTCGAGATTATACATGTCAATTAGAGAAATGTTCTCCAGAACCCGCAGTTATATCTAGTTTTATCTTGACACACGTAACAGCGGTTAAATCTTATCTCTAACGGCCCACTTATAACCAACTTTTTGTTGAATTTGGCTACACAGAGCAATATGTCGTTTCCGATATTTCCACTTCATCCTCTTCGTTTCAAATCCCTGCAATCTTCCGTTTCTGAGTAGTAATCACGAGCCACTCTTAATCATTCATTACTGATGCTATCCTTCCACCTCCCTTTCATTCTATATAAATCCATTCGTAAGGCTTTCACAGAACCATATTCTACAACCTCTATTCAACAGAATCAATCGATGGCAATGAAATCCTCGGATAAGTCTCATGTTGCATTGTATTTCAAAGAGATCTCACAATGGCCATTGGAGCTGCTCATCATTGACGAACAGGTATTAGTGTTTTCCTCAGCAGTTTCCTTCCTGCAGATTCTGAGGCAACCTTTCTGAAAACTTACTGATTTCTTTTTTTCCAACAAGCACTGTGATGCAAGATACCAGCCTCAACTCAAAGCAGATCCAATAAAAGGTCTTTTGTTGCTCAAGAAAAACCTTTTGTTCTTTCTAACACAGGCTCAGTCACCAGAGGAAATTCCAGAGCTATTAATGTGTTGTATCAAGCTGAACAAGTGATGAGTATCTAGATATTATCCACGACAGAGATAACACAAAGAAATGGTAATTTTCTGAATAAATTTACTGCAAAACGATGATCTTTAGATTATTTCAAGATCGGAATTAGGACGCTATTTTCTCTAACCTTCCCCAACATGACCAATTTTCTTATTTTTAGCTAGCCCTACAAATATGTCGTGTACAGAGATGTCCCGAGATGTGGCTGTGAAGTTGAGTGAGTGTTGTTCGTGATTGATTTCTGTAAACCAGTCGATGTTAAGATCACGGAGATCTCCACGCTTGAGAAGTTTTTCCAGGAACGAATAATCAGGGCAGGTCCTGAGATCTGGGGACATGTGGTTGTGTCTATGTAAATTTTCTTTTTTATAAATTTGGAGGCCTAAAATTTTTAATAGAAATCCTGTTACGAATGTTTCACCTAGCATGGTTCAGGACCGGCCCTTTAAATAATATGCCTCATGCAAACCCGAAGCTATTGGTAACTCCGTTTCCACTACACAAGACAAAGGAAAGATCACTGTTACTGCCACCGCTGATTCCAACTTCTCCATCACGATTGAAGCTCTTTGCATCATCCACTATTTGAAATGTATTTCTGGATCTTCAAACTCAGGTAAAGTATCTGACCAAAAAATATTTGATGAAGTACAATCTCCTTGATTGGCTTTGGGTGATTGCGCCGAATAAAGACAGAAAACTGTACGAGCTAATCTATTTAAAATCTCATAATGAGTTTCCTTTGTTTTCCTGCAGTGCTCAGGAACAAGTGATAAACATTCTTCCTCTGTTAAAAGTATGGGTGGGCCAGAGCCCAGAAGTATAACAATTCGAGAATTCATCAATGGCCCTGTTTGTTTCTCCACGCGGATGATCCATTTGGATGAAGATGATAAGAGTTTTGTTCGTTTAGGCACTAAAAGTACAACTCATTTGGATGGATCATTCGAATGACTTTCGGAAATTTAGGCTTAATTTAAAAGTCCATTCAGCTGAACCAATTTGGACCATTTGAATGGAGATGGTTCATTCAATATGGTATAATGTCTATTATACCCTTAATGTAATTCACAAATTACAAACCTAAACATAATATCATTTTATCACATACGAAAACTAACAGAAACACAAAAACGCGTTTTCCCGCGAAAACTTAAAAACTAATTTTTCACGTCAAAACCCCCAAAACGTATTTTCTCGCCAAAATTGGAAAAAATGTCTTTACGCCAAATTTGCAAAAACGTGTTTTCATGCGAAAATCACAAAAAACATGTTTTCACGCCAAAACCCCAAAACGCATTTTCCGCTAAAACAAAAACACGTTTTCCCGCCAAAATCGCAAAAACGTGTTCTCCCGCGATAACCTGTTTTCCCGCCATAACCTGTTTTCCCGCCATAACGTATTTTCCCGCAAAAATTGCAAAAACGCGTTTTCACGCCAAAACCCCAAAAACGTGTTTTCCCGCAAAAATCACAAAACTCGTTTTCCCGTCAAAATTGCAAAATATCATTTTCCCGTCAAAATGAAAAATCTTCTTTTCTCGCCAAAACCGAAATTTTTTGTTTACTTGCAAAAAAAACGTGTTTTCCCACCATAACCGAAAATTTCATTTTCCCGCAAAAACTGCAAAATGTATTTTTCCAACAAAATCGTAAAATCTCGTTTTCCAGCCAAAATCGAAAAATTTCATTTTCCCGCCAAAACTGCAAAAACGCGTTTTCCCGTCAAAATCGCAAAATCTCGTTTTCCGGCCAAAATCAAAAAATTCCATTTTCCCGCCAAAATCGAAAATCTCGTTTTTCCGCCAAAACCGCAAAAACGCGTTTTCCCGCCAAAATCGCAAAATCTTGTTTTCCGGCCAAAATCGAAAATACCCATTTTTCCGCGAAAACCGAAAATCTCGTTTTCCCGCCAAAACCGCAAAAACGAGTTCTACCGCCAAAATCACAAAACCGTGTTTTCTGGCCAAAATCGAAAAA
>NC_027751.1:18084828-18114923 GCF_000695525.1 Brassica oleracea var. oleracea | reverse complement strand
ACGCTTTTTCCCGCCTAAATCGCAAAATCTCGTTTTCTGGCCAAAATTGAAAAGTGCGTTTTTCCGCTAAAACAAAAAAAATTTTGTTTCCCCCCCCAAAACCGCAAAAAAGCTCGTTAATTTTGAAATAATTCTAATGTAAATATATTAGATTAAATAATTAAATATAATATAGTTAAAATTAATATCAAATATATGATTAAATCAACACAATGGTGTTTTGGTAATTTGTTTACTAAACTCTTTTAGATGGAAATGAAAATAAAGAAACAAACATAAGATTCATTTAGATGATTCATCTACATGAGCTATTTGGATGGACAAATAAACAGTCACAAAAATCTGAATGGATCATCTAAATAGATCATACAAATGAATCATCTAGATGAAGATGACAAATGGTGAAACAAACAGCCCTTGATTGGCTTTGGGTGATTGCGCCGAATAAAGACAGAAAACTGTACGAGCTAAGCTATTTAAAATCACATAATGAGTTTCCTTTGTTTTCCTGCAGTGCTCAGGAATAAGTGATAAACATTCTTCCTCTGTTAAAAGTATGGGTGGGCCAGAGCCCAGAAGTATAACAATTCGAGAATTCATCAATATGTTTCAGCTGAGTTTCAAAAAAGGTATGTTTTACATAACAATTATATATGTATGTACCTTTTCCTCGTGGAGAATATATGTGGTATCACTACAAGAAAACACAATTATAACGACAACGGTTTTTGTAGTTATTTCGTTGTAAAATATGGTTTAGGACAAATTAACTACAGAAACCATTTCGTCGTTAAACGTTTGTTGTAACGTATATTTCCTCGCTAATTCGTCATAAATTTACGAGGAAAGATTTCGTCGTAAAATGGGGTCAACAATTTCCTCGTAAAAGCCACGTAAACTATTTTCTTGTAAAAGACACGTAAACAGTTTCCTCATGAAAGCCACCATAAACGGTTTCGTCATAAAGTACACGTAAATCTTTTTCTCGTAAAGTACACGTAAATCATTTCCTCGTAAAGTACACGTAAAGGTTTTCCTCGTAAAGTACACGTAATTTTTTTCCTCGTAAAATTGACGCTCAATTTCGTCGTTATTATTATTATTTTTTTTTTGTCGGCATGAAAGACACGCAGATTCGTCGTATATTTTCTCTAACCTTCCACAACTTGACAGATTCAGCTGGGTTTGGCGGACTTCAATCCGAGCAACCACGTCGTTGTAGATTTCCTCTGACCTAGGATCTACCAATTGCCCAGCCTTGTTCTTGTGGGTCCTCTCGTAAAGATCCTTATGAGACGGGAGAACTCCTGTCTCTTTTGCCTGAAAAACATTTAAGAAGTTAGAATATATTAAAAAAAAAAAAATTAATTAAAATATTTACCATTTCTATACGGACACCGGCGTGGGGTTTTTGACCCGTAGTGTGAAGCATCGGTCTGTTCCCCTGCTCATCTTTCGTTAAACGGGAGGCGAAGCAACTGTTGGAGACTTTAATGGAAGATGGCAGGTTCCAATAACGGATGAGGCCATCCCACACAGCCGTGGTGAGCTCAGCGGGTTTTCCCTGCTCATAACCCTTGAAGATCCAATCATCCTTCTAGTTGGATACTGTGTCCAACAATCGAGCTTTTGCCTTCCCGATAAACGCTTTCTTCACCCTCTCGTTCACCCCTATGGACCAATGATATTTTTGCTGTAAGAAAAAAAATTAGATTAATAATTAGTTAAAAAATAATAAAAAATCGTAATAATAAAAAATAAAGTCTATATAATTAATTAATAGTAACTTACGGCGAACATTTTGAACTACGTCTTTCTGACGTGGTCCGGCGTCAATTTCCAGTTCGGATGAGCGTCGGGGAAGTAGCCTTTGATGACCTCGGTTACGTTCCGAGCGACAGAACCGTCAACTCCAAACCTAGAAAAAACAAAAAAAAGTATTTAAATTATTTATTTTTGTTATAAAATAATTACACAATAAAAATGTACCGTACCACAAAGTTCCGTCCGGTCGGTCGGGGTCTAAGACTGGTAAACCTCCTCTGCCTGGCTGAGCGAGAAGGTCCTCGACGGTGTACATAGCATAAGGAGCACTCGGCGGTACCAGCAAATCAGGATGAATCCCGGCCGCCATCGGAAGAGGTGCCTCCTCTGGATCATGATCATGATGCGCATGTGGCACATCAAACCGAGAAACCGGTGGCGGAACATACGGAGGAACCGGTGGTGCACCAAAAGGAGGCGACTGAGATGATGCGCATGTACGAGTACCAGGCTCACCAAACATCTGACTGTAATGCTGTGTACGCTTGCTGGTCTTACCATCTGAAAAAAAAATTAATTTTCATTATTAACCATATAAAATATATAAATTGATTACTAATTAACCTTTAAAAATCATCATCTTATATTATCAACAAATTCCATTAACCTATCTACAAATTCCATAAAGCTATCTACAAATTCCCTACATTAACCACCTAATCAACACTAATTACTCTAAACGAACCAACTAAGCTATAAATTAGAGAGGAAGTAGAGAGGAGTACCTTGCTAGGAGGAGGAGAGGGGATGACTACGAAATGAGAAGTGATTTGGTTCGGGTATATATAGAGACTTATATTTCGTCGTAAAATCCTCGTGAAATTACGAAGAATTAGCAAGACCCGCGTTTTCTTTTTTACGTTTCGTCGTAAAGCACACGTAAATTTACGAGGAATTAGCAAGGCCCGTGTTTTCCTTTACGAGGTCTTTACGAGGAAATAACAAGGCCTGTGTTTTCTTTTACGACGATTTTACGAGGAAGATATGTAAATCCCTATAAGCCAAAACCCCAAACCCCAAGGCCCGTGTTATTAAAATTTGTCGTAAAATCCTCGTCAATTAACGATTATGCGGATCAATAAGAAGGATGTCATCAGTTTGTTGTTTAGGTTCCTCGACTTCATTGATGTGTTCTTCTTGCAATGGTTGTTCTTCTCCACCAATTAATCGTCCACGAGGTGTAACTTTGATAATGGCAAACCAATTGATTCATGATTCTCTCATCCGAGGGTATGGAAGGAAGCTGACTTGGTTTGCTTTCGATGCTAATATGAAAGACTCGAATTTGTTGTACCTTCGTCCACCATTGACATCAACTACACCGAATTTGTTAAATCAAACACTTCGGTTGACGACAGGGTCGAACCAGTCACATTTGAAGAGGACACATTTCAGCTTCAATAACCCTGCGAATTCCACTTCAATAATCTCCTGCAAGATCCCGTAGAAATCTGTTTCGCCTTTCACAAATATTCCATAATTACTTGTCACCCGCTGTCTACAATACTCATATGTATGAAAAGTAAAGCCTCGTGTGAAATACATCGGTGATGTGGTGAACTTTGCAACTGGACCTTGAACTAATTCATGAAACCATGTGGGGTAATATGGATCGTTATAATCAACCTGCAAAAATAAAGAGGACGTTGAAATTAATTAATCATACTAACAGAGAATACAAATCATATATGCCAACTTTCAAAATTGGTTAATACATGAACCTTCAACCACTTAATAAAGTGTTGATCTTTCCTTCTGTCTACTTCACTCTTGGATATACCTGAGATTGTTTCTTCGACTTGAGAAATAGATAGGCTGTAAAATCATATTTTCTATTAATTAATCATTTGAAAATTATATAATTAATTTATACTATATGTGTTTAGAAGTTTCAATATATGTTACCTTTCAAAATAATGCATCAATGGATCCTTGCAATTGAGTAGAATATAAGTGTGTGCACTATGAGCGTCTTCATCACTCGACCACCAAACCTCTTTCAATTTCCCACCGAATCGCCCAATCTGGAAAAAGATGTTTGGAACCCTAGCAACTGCATATGTTGGCGCAACACCACCATCATCATATCTTCTTGGAGCTCTTTTCCGGGTACATACTTTTGGTGCAAAGTAGTACGATGTGAAGTGAGATGTTTCTTCCGTCAAACTTCCAGCAATTATAGAACCTTCAACTTTGACGAGGTTTTTTGCTTTTCCCTTCGAATATTTCATGGCCCGCTCATACTGATACATCCATCTGTAATGTACAAGTCCACGAAGCAATGCCTCATATGGAAGGTGGACAGCTAGATTCTCCATACGTCAAAAAACGCCGGAGGAAAGATCTTCTCCAAGCTGCACAATAAGATGAGAATGTTCTCATGAAGTTGTTCTACGACATCTTCTTTAAGAGTGTGTGTGCTTAGATCCCTAAAAAATGCTCCAATGCCTTGTATATTCCAATTAAACACATCATTATTAGTCATTTTGGTTATTTGTGCATATTATAGAGCAATAAGAAATTAATGCATATATTACCTGCAAGTGCTTCATGTACATTTGTTAGAAGTAGCTCCGCAAATGCAAAGGGAAGTAGTCGTTGCATAAAGACATGACAATCATGACTCTTCATCCCGGAGAACTTTTGACCCTTTTCAACACATCTAAAGAGATTTGAAACATACCCATCGGGAAACCTCACTTCTGATGCCACCCAGTTGAACAACACCGACTTTTGTTCGGAAGACAATATGAATGTCGGAACGGGAGCTTGTCCATTGCTTTTTATATGTAACTCGCTTCTTGAGCAAATATCAGGCAAGTCCAACCTCGATTTTTTTGCTGTCTTTTGTCTTCCCTGGGACATTCAATATTGTATTCACGATGTTCTCAAAAATATTATTCTCTATATGCATCACATCGAGGTTGTGGCGCAAAATAAGATCCTTCTAATATGGCAACTCCCAAAATATACTCTTCTTGTGCCAGTTGTGCTGAACTCCGTAAAAATCAGGCATATTACCGGGAACATGCCAATTACCACCACATCGAACTGTTTCTTGAGCTCCGTAGTAATCGATTTGTGCTTCAATTTCTTGTCCAGTTAAATATGGAGGAGGAGTGTCTCTCACAACCCTTTTGTGCCTAAACGGTTTCTTGTTTCTTCGGTACAGATGGCTAATGGAAAGAAATCGACAGTGACAATTGAACCAACTTGTCTTCTTACGCCTTTTATGCCTAAACGATGTCTTGTTTCTTTGGTACGAATGGTTGATGGAAATAAATCGACGGTGACAATCAAACCAACTTGTCTTCCTACCATTCTTCAGTTGAAACGCATCTGTCATTCCATTACAATATGGACAAGATAATCTCTCATGTGTTCTCCATCCAGACAACATCCCATTGGCAGGAAAGTCACTTATGGTCCACAAAAGCATCGCTTGCATCGTAAAATTCGTCTTTGTTGAGAAATCATACGTCCTCACCCCTGTTGACCACAAATCTTTCAACTCTTTTATCAGTGGTTATATAAAAACATACATAGACCTTTTTGGATGTTTCGGACCAGGTATTAATATGGTGAAGAATAGAAACTCCCGTTGCATGCACATCTCCGGTGGCAAGTTGTATGGCGTAAGAAAGACTGGCCACAATGAATATTGTCTCCCTGACATTCCAAATGGACTAAATCCATCTGTGCATAATCCAAGATACACATTTCGGTTATTGTTAGCGAATTCTGGATGTACTTTGTTAAAATGTTTCCAGGCTCTTGCATCTGATGGATGAGTCATCTCACCATCCGTCTGAGTATGCTCGGCATGCCATCTCATCTTTCCAGCAGTCTGCTCTGATTGATACAATCTTTTCAATCTGTCTGTAATTGGTAGGTACCACATCCTTTGGTACGGTACCCTATTACGCCCTCATCCTTGCGGTTTGTATCGTAGCTTTTTACAGAATCGACATTCTTCTAACTTCTTATCATCTCGCCAGTAGATCATGCAATTGTCGATTCAAACATCTATCATCTCCGAGGCAACCCAAGACTATAAACCAGTTTCTGAATCTCATAATAAGAATCAGCAGACACATTGTCTTCCGGCAAATATTCTTTAAACAAGTCTCCCATGCATCCATGCAACTTTCAAGTAGATTGTGATTAGTTTTAATATTCATCATTCTAGCACCCAATGACAATTTAGAGAGACCTTCTCTACAACCACTGTAAATTGGCTGATTCGCAGCATCTAACATTTCATAAAAAAATTTTGCATCTATGTTAGGTTCTTCAACTTCATCATGAGCTACAAATGCATCTGCTACCATATCATGAACCTTGTCATAATCTACCATCTGCTCCTCCTGATGGTAACTATGTTCATTAGGCAAATGATCAACCAGTTCATCCTGAAAATTGCTATTACTACTACTAGCTTCATTCCCATAATTATAATCTTCTCTATGTTGAAACCAGATATAGTAATGTAGCGTGAAACATCTATTTATTAAATGTTTCCATACATTTTCACGAGTTCCCAATTTTGAATTGTTGCATTCCCGACAAAGACAGAACATCTTACCGCTTTCCCGGGCGACCGGTGTAGAATCTGCTTAATGCATAAATGTCACTAGCCCTTCGAGATATTGTTTTGTCACTCTCCCGTTAGTATCTTTGTGCGTATACATCCACCTCCGCAACTCGAATATATTTCCACCACCTGACATTTTTTTTTCTTTCACGTTTTTAGTTTTTTTTTCTTTTTGGTGTGTTTCAAATGAAACACAAACGCCATATTTATAGAAAATTTTCAAAACTGGTAGGTCAAATTTACGAGGAAATATAGTTAGCTAGCCGAAACAAAAAACGTGTTTAAAACTAAAAAGTTGGTGCACTCGAGATTTCGACGCTAAATAGAAGTTAAATATTTCGTCGTAAAGTTTTTGTTACAGTTACGTCTACTTTACGACAAATCCTTGTTTCCTCGTAAGAACCACATTATGTTGTGTCGGTTTTATGACGAAATTTTATTGTCGTTAATTTACGACGATATTACGTTGATTTATTTTTTCCTAAAGTTCTCGTAAATAGGATGTAAATTTACGAGGACTTTTTTTTCCTCGTTATTTTTCTCGTTAAAGTTTCGTTTTCTTTTAGTGTATTAATTTTGTGTCGTTACTATCATTAGTGTTTGGGATCTTATTAGTTGAGAATCACAGCCTCTCATTAAACCTTTTTAATGCCACAGGTCAACAACTCTATTCACCGACAAAAGCGTACAAGGAGAGCATATAACATTATTTCTCCGTTTTAGCGAGGAAGCTTATGAGTCAACGCCCCTCTTTGCAGACATACAAGTTTCTGTTGAATTGTTGCATAAATGGTCCATCAAACTTGACATGGGTTTCTGTGGCCAGCTAATGGCAAAAAAAGGGTAAACATGTTTCTCCTCAAGTTGCCATATGCTGGTCTTAATGGCCAAAATGTGGGCAATCATGTGACCAAATTCTTATATCACATGCACAGCGAGGACAACAAGAGCAAGCGAGTATTTGTGGACGCGGTGATTGACTTTCTACACAAGTCAGGGCTAGCTAAAAGAAAAGGCAGGATCTGTTTGTGAAGTTTCAGCACAACAATGTTTATCCTGATGCGTTAAGGGAGAAAATGAGCAATTCTGGCTTATCAATCTCCACGCAGTGTCCCAAGGAACAGTAATATCCACACAGTCTTGGAGGCTTACTTGGCTTCGTAAGCGGATGTTATTCTCAGGTTCTGGCCCTGCACGATTGATATAGTAAACAATTAGGAAAGACGTAGTTGAGTTACTGCTACAGAAAAGGTGAGAAAAGTTGTTAAAGAAATGTTTCCCGAATATCTTCAACCAGTGTTGTTTGATTTCACAGAACGGTAAAGGAGAGAGGAAGGAGGAAAGTCACTGATCTTCAACCAGTGTGGTGAGTCTCTCAACAAGTGGTTGCTTCAGTCTAATGCTGAGGAGATGCATTTACTGTTAGTTTTGTTTGTTTCACATTTTAGACTTTATTTTTAATCTTATTTTTGACCGATTGAATAAAGCGTATAAGGAGATCATATTTAGTTTCAGAATTGAGGAGAATATATATATATATAATAGAAAACTTATGGATTTCTGGAACAACTATTCACTGGAAGCATTACTTAACACAAGACTGTCTTTCCCGTCCATGTTGCTCGATCTCATTTATGATGATCTAGCTCTCAAATTTGCTGAAGTATTTGTGCTACATGTCATATGTGATTGCACTTTGTCTTTGAGTTGTGTGCAGCAGGTTGGCTTTCCATGACTGCATTTCTGTATACTTCATCTTGATTGGCATACGTACTATTCATTTTGATCATATAGATTGTGATTACAATATGAGAAAAAAAAACTCCGTAATTTCCCTCACTGCGTAACTAAATATATGCTCTCATATTGCTTTTCCATAATGTTTTCACTCGGTTTACAATTGAGTCAACTTCATTTCCTTAAGAACACATGTAGCTTATAATTTCTACATAACGTGTTTCGTTTCTTCCATATCCACATGAATGCTTGATGTTAGTGTATATTCTCTTAATATCTATCACTAGGTAGAAACCCGCGCTTTTGCGCGGGGTAAAAGTTTCGAGAAATAATTTAGTTTACTCAATATTTTTGTGCATAATTTTAAGAATGCATTTTCAACATGTATAACATGTGCACTGGTTTGAGCCTTGTGCATTGTTTCTATATTGTTTTTATCTATCTAAGTGTCTTTATATCCAAATTAATGAAAACCTTTATTTCAGAAAACATTTATAATATGTGATGTTTAAGCATAAGTCTATAGTACCTTTTCAATCATAAAATTATTATATTTTTTTTACACACTTTTGGGCTACTAAAAGATATGGACCAAAACTTGACATTTAATAGTGTGAAGAGTTGATGAGTTTTTGATATGAAAAACAAATTATTAGCCATAACCAATTTAAAAAAAAAACAAAGTCGCCCAATCTTTCTCTTCTTTAGTCTACGCTAACGTTTAGCAGAGGTCCAATCCAAGATGAAATCTATGTAATCACTGATCTTGGGTGCTAGTCCAAGCTTTCACTTCTTCTTTTAGACAACCTGTCTTTCATACAGATTTCCAGTTACTACAAACGCTTATTCTATGATTCTGTAGGCCATAAAATCTGGTTTGTAATTTATGTTTTTTAGCTCTTCCAAAGTGCAGAAAGCATCCATTTCTCTTGAAGTTTACAAAGACCATGGAGAATCAACAGTGCGATAATGGATCCATTGATGTTAAAGTTAAGAATTTTTAACCTCACCCACAAGTCTCAGAAACGGATTTGCATCATAACTTCTACAGAAGCTTCCTATAAACACCCAAAGCTAAGAGTATTGAGATTTATACCTTTCTGGCGCATATTAACCAACAGTTTATGAGCATAATTATAACACCCATCAGACGTTACAGCAGCTAAGAAACGATTGCATACATCGGGATGAATTTCATGACCCGTCGAAAGAGCTTCTTCTAAAACCCATAACACGCTCTGAACATTTCAACCCAACAGAAACATGTCGATGAGGAAGTGATACACGGAGGAATTGGGATTATTTTTTGTTTCCCAGAATCCCCTCTCTTTAGTTGTCGTACAACATCCTTACTTAAGATCATAGAGTTTTTTAACTTTTTTTTCTTCTCAAAATCTCTTCCTCAGCAGTTTCTTAATCATGTATTAAAGAACCTATGGGTCGTTCCAAACCATACAAAAAATATGTCTATTGGCAAAATTATAATATTAATGTGAGTCCAATGGCATTCCTTTGTAACTATTCTAGATACAAAATGGTAAATTAAAAATACAGCTGAGGATGGATAGCAAACTGACACCTAAGAAAAATGACGTAGATGTAAATAAAATACAAATTTAAGGTTATTTTTTTATTTTGCTTCTCCTTTAACAATAAGGGGATAGGCTGTCACAATTCCCAAACCTTCCTCCTTTCTGTTCATAGTGACAACAAAGATGCTCCAACAGGAAAACTGCCAACGGAACTTGTAGAGATCAGAAATGACCCTCGGGCATCGGAAGAAGATAAAATGGAAATGCCAGCCGATGCATATGAAAGCATCAAGAGACAGTTACTGTAAAAGAAGCAACAGCCTCAAAGATGAATACGGAAGCTCCCTAGAAAGAAGTGTAGCTGCTGCTGGAGAGCCAGGTAAAAGAGACATGTGTTATCCTGATCACGGATTCAAGCCGACCAAAAAAAAGTGATGCCATTTTTACTAACAAAACAACATCATTCCAACTTTAAAACACGAAGAAGTCTATGGTCAAATATTTAAGTTTCGTTAGTTAAGACCGAGGAACGGTTCATTTGTGTGGCTTCATTACTTTTTCCAAGACAATGCCCTCACCAAAAACTTTACATTAATCAAAGCATATTAATTACATATAATTATATATAAAACGCTTCTTTACAATTCTATACAAACAAAGATTGCTTCTTAACAATTATATACAAACGAAGATTTCAATATACCTTGCCCACACATCAACTCAACACCCAAAGAAAAAACATTAACACAACCTCTTCACTACCTTCCTATGTCAAGCTACATTCTTAAAGTGTAATTGAGTTTTCCAAAAGGTTTTAAGCAAATACAAATACACTTTTTCAAAAAATAATAATACAAATACACTAACTCGAGTACTAGAATTGCATTATCTGAATTAAACATGATATTAACTAAATAAAATGTAATATATCAACTTTTCCTGGGCTTAACTTTCATACATCGCAAATTACAAATATCAGTCATCTCTTGAGACATCTCTACCATATTATCACATCTTATTTATCTCATACATTAGTTAAAAAAAATTTGATAGTTAATCATTTTCGATTTTCCTTGACAACAATAACAAACACAATTACGTTTTATAAGTTAGTGTTAAATTAATTACCAATAAATGGGAACACCAACCAAAAAAATGGACCAAAACTAAATTAAAATGATCAAATAATATAACCAATAAAGTTTTTCTAAAAAAAAACAAATCCAAACGAAATAGCTCACATTGTAATTTTTACTATAACTAGAATCCCGAAGAAAGATTCTAGTTATAGTAAAAATTCTATAAATTAATAGTGTTGTGACAGTAGCATTTTATTAATTTACAGAGTTATTATTTTGTAAAAAGGTTTTTAGATTTTTTATTTTAAAATATAATTTTTATAAAATAAAAAATATATTTGATTTTACCATATTTACATTAATTAAAATTTTTAAATCCGACTTTCATATATATTTTATTATATAATTGGGTGTATATAAAATATGTTTCATATAGTTTAAATGTTGTTTTAAATATAATTTTACTAAATATAATAAAAATATATTGGAATATTAAGAGAATATAAATATAATTCTATTATGAATATAAAATAATATTATAATGGTCTGTTTATATTTATATAAAATGTATATACATCAAAATTCTAAATTTATGATTTTAATGGAACCATATATTTACATAGGAATTTCTAAAAATATTATCTTATTATATCGATTTGTATCATATTCTGAACAAGCCCAACTTGGAACAAGAAAAATTTATTAATTTACAATGTTTATTAATTTATCGAGTATTAATTTATAGAGTTTCTATTTTATTTAGTTGGGTCCAAGATTTCAATAACCAAAAAAACTAGAACCAAAAAAGAACCGATCCGAATAGATCCAACCGGAAAAATGATCTGAATAAACCAGATCTGATAAGAACCGATTCATACCCCATCTGAAAACATGAATATCCATGTGATTTTATTTGTTATGTTTTATATATTTAAGTTTATAATTTAGTTGAAAATTTATTAGCAATCTTCATTATTATTTTTGTAACATTTTCAAGTAATATAAAACTTTAAATGTCAAATTTAGAGATTAAAGTGTCTAATTATAATTATTAATAGTTTATTTTTAGTTATTTTACAAAACTGAAGATAAATATGATGGATTTTGGCAAAAATTTGATGAAATTTGGGTTTTTAGGTTTTTTAAATTTGATGAAATTTGGATATTCGTGTATTTTCTATATATTTTCAATTATAGATCCAAATCATACATCAGCGTCTCCGCAACACATGCGGCTAAATCTGGTCTTAACTTGGAGCAGAGGCTGCATATATGATTTGGAGTCTTCATATTGATGTCTAGGTGAAGTATGAGTGAGGTTTTGCCATTGGACTCATAATCCTCAGTAGCTGGAGAAAGATAAGAGTTTTAGCTTCAAAATGTATTTATGTTGTTTAGGTTTCAGGGGAAGTATAGACGTAAACGTTAGACTGCTAAGTTGCTTAAGTTGATTAGATGATTTAATGATGTGTTAACCAACATGGTTGGACTGTTGTTGAATCCACAATTCGATTCATGTTGGCCACCAGAGTATTTACAAATATTGGCATCGGTGGGGTTCACAGATTAGTCGGTTGACTTCAGTCGCCGAACATTGTGATTAATTAAAAAAATGTATAATGATGTGTTTTGGCCTGCCTTGTGTTTACATTTTGAAGCCGACACTCTTATCTTTCTATACCTACTGTGGATTATGGTTCAATGGCAAAACCTCACTCATAGTTCACCCAGACATCAATGTGAAGACTCCAAATCATCTATGCAGCCTCTGCTCCAAGTTCAGACCACATTTAGCTGCATGTGTTGCGGAGACTAAATCAAACCAATATATGCCTCATCTCCAAGAGTGAACTCCCCCGTGAGATGACTGAATTTCGCATGATTAGTATATGTAATGTTAGCTACAAGATCATCTCAAAGATCATGTGCAAGCGTCTTAAGAAAGTACTCCCGAGTTTAATTTCGGAGACACAATCGGCCTCATGGCTAGACGTCTAATCACTGATAACATAATGCTAGCCCAAGAAAATTTTCACGCCTTGCATATTAGGCATGGGATTTTGAACCAAACCGAACCGAATATTGTGTCATTCGGTTATTGTTCGGCTATGAGGATGTTGCAAATATGTTCGGTTATTACTTCAGTTCGGTTCATGAATTCCGATCGGTTAAACGAAGTTAAACCTAGCTATATATACCACTAAGTAAACGTAAGTATCGGCAGACATAAACCTAATCCATATTTCTCTTTCTCTCAAACCCGAGCCTCTTCTAGTCTTCTTCATCCGAATCTCTAACATCATCTTGTCTTCTTCATCTACTTCTCACATCTTTCCGATCACAAGGTAAGTTCTTCTTTCTCATTCCCTATGTTTGTGTCGTTTTCAGTTTGGGATTTGGGCTTGACACTACAAGAAAACACGCCAGTTGCAAGGTAAACTTGTGAGCAGATAAATGCCTCGCAAAATTGTAATGGAACTGCGAGCGTTATGTGACGCAAAATATTTCTCTTGCAAATCGCTCGCAAAATTGCGTGGAAAATTTTTCATCGCAAATTTGCGAGTGTTTTTCGAGGGAAACCGAGAAACTGACGCAAATCCAACACAAATTTGCGATTGAATGTTTCCTCGCAAATTCGTTACAATGTTGCGAGGGTTTTTCGAGACATTTGCTTGTCATTGTCGTTCATTGTAATTTTCTCTCAAATAAACATATAAGTTGGTGATACACATATTTTTGTGTGTACTTAATTTTTGTAAGGGATAAATTATCTCTCAAAATGAGAATGGCAATTGCAATTCCGTCGCAAATAAACGGATAAGTTGGTGATACATATTTTTTTGTACCGACCTAATTTTTGCAGGGGTAAATTCTCTCGCAAATCCATCGCAAATACCTTGCAAATCCCGTGAGTAGTGATCATAACACAGAAAAAAAAATTGAGAGATCGTAACACAGATAAAAAACAAAAAAAAATTAACACAGAAAAAACGAAGAAAAAACAAAGTTGAGTAAAAAATGTCGTATGAACATAAAATATACGCGTTACGGACATGGATGCACAATCATAAAGATCCGGAGACTGGTGAAGTGACCAAAGAGTATCGGGCTGGACTATGGGGATTCTTACAACAGTAACTAACCAACCATTCGCGAGGGAACATGGTAAAATATTCTGTCCCTGTAGAAAATGTAAGAACTAGCCATATTTAGAATGGATACTGCGGGTCTTAGTCTATCATCTGAAATGATTGATGTATGCACTGACAACTGCATGATTTTCTGGAAAGATAATGAAAAACTACGGGAATGTCGATTTTGTAGAAAGCCAAGATATCAAGAAACCACATGAAGGAATTATGTACCGTACAAACATATGTGGTACTGGCCAATAACATATAGATTGAAGTGTTTATATCACTCTGAAAATATGTCCGCGTTAATGAGATGGCATGCCCATCATTCGGTAAAAGATGGCGAGGTTACACATCGCTCTGATGCTAAGGCATGTAAACACTTACAAACCATATATTCCGACTTTGCAAGTGAGTGGAGAAACGTTTATCTTGGCCTATGCACGGATGGATTTAGTCCATTTGGTATGTCTGGAAGGAAATACTACTCTTTATGGCCTGTCATCTTGACGCCATACAATATCCTTCCAGCGATGTGCATGCAAAGAGAATTTTTGTTCTTGAGTATTCTAGTCCCTGGTCCAAAACATCCAAAGTGAGGACTTGATGTATTTTTGCAACCTTTGATTTCTTAGCTGAAACTGTTGTGGCATTATGGCGCGCGGACATGGGATTACTCGCAACAGCAAAACTTCAATATGCATGTTGTGCTTATGTGGACCATAAGTGACTTCCTCGCATATGGAATGTTATCGGGTAAGACAACGCATGGAAGATTATCATGTCCATATTGTATGGATAGGTCAGATGCTTTTCAGCTGAAAAATGGGAGGAAATCATGTTGGTTTGATTGTCACCGTAGGTTTCTTCCGCCGCATCATACATATCGTAAGAACAAGAAATTGTTTAGGAAAAACAAGGTAGTGCATGTTCCTCCCCCAGTAATGCAATCAGGAGCATCTTTGTTAGAGCAGATTGAGTATTACTTTGCTAAAAAAACATGTAAAGTTGGGGGAAATTGGCACACTCCAGCTAACATGCCAGACGGGTATACGACATCTCATAATTAGCATAAGAATAGCATATTTTGGGAATTTCCATACTGGAATGATCATTTCTTGAGGCACAACCTTGATGTGATGCATATCGTCTTCCTCACCTCCATCCAGATCGCCCTCCAAATACGCTTTGGTAAGTTTTTTAATTTTAATTAATTATAATTAATCATAATATTTTCATATTTTTTTATAATTTAATTCTTCAATTGCCTTTAATTTTCTGTGTTAGGTTTGATGACAACGGGAGCGTAGCTACATCGGTCCGTCAAATCTTTGAAAGAGATTTCAAAGAACCGCATGCTAATTGGAAGCAAACCCCTGACATTGTCGTGAGACGTTGGTTTGAATCGTTTGCAGTAAGTCACTTTATTTTCTGTAAAATTTTAATTTTTTTGAAATTTAAAATTTCTATAAAAATTTAATTTTACGTTCATTAATGTCTATTAATTTTCTTTTTTATTATATCAGAAAATGTATCATTAGGAGTCCGATTTAACGGAGTTCGTTCGCCAATCTTTCGTGGCCAAATTGAAAATCTAATTGTCTCGCCAAGTTAGTCGGTGGAAGGCTAAGTGGCGGGCAGAAGGTGACAAAGCATGCCTTTGTGGTTTGACCCAAAATGTTTGGGCTGGTTTTGTCACTTATTGGCTAGATCCAGGCACTGAAGCCCAGAGTTGTAGCAGTCGGGTGGCCCGTTACTCTGACCCTGATGGACATGGACCGTCTAAACATCGTCCAGGCCAGACTTCCTTCAGAGCCCGTGCACGAATGATTGTAAGTTGTGATCTGAAGCTGCCTATTTTATCTAAGTTGTAATCTCATTTTTTTAATGATTTGATTAATTTTTTTAATTGTAGGCTTAGGAAACTGGATGTTCTATTCCAGACTTGCTTGGGGTTCTCGAGATCACTAAACAAAACCCGGATGGATCTTTCATTGACGGCAAATCTCAGCAGCTCTACAACGACGTGACATCTAAATTTCCAAAGTTATATCAGGCTACTAGTGATGATCCCGAGAGCGGGTCTGGTGGCCTCTCTCCAGCGGAAAAGAACACGATCTATTGTGATGTTATTTATTACAGCTCTCAATCTCAAATTTTTTGAAGTCTTGTTTGATATTGATCTTTCTCTGATTTTATTATGTAGTTCACTCCCAGCAAAAGGGATGAATGTATGGAGTAGGTTCTATAAGTACATCTTTAGGATCAATTCCTCCTTTGTTTACTTCTAGCAGTTCTGAGGACCAGTCTTTGAAGAAGATCATCAAGGAACAATCTCTTTTGATTCAGACCCAGGGTAATATAATCGGGAAGCTGAACGCTGTTGTTTGTTATCTAGCTAGCAAAGACTCTATTGTGGCGACCATTCTTCAATCTGATAAAGTGCATGCCCTGTCCAGAACTCAGAAGGCACGTCTCATGGTTCCGGAGATGATGATGAATCTGATGCTATTATGTTTTTTTTTGTATCTTTTTAACGACTCTAGAAACTTTGATTCTATGTTTTTAAATGTTTTTGTAATGAATCTTGAATTTCTTTTTATTGCAGTAATATTTTCGTTAATTTTAATTATATTAAAACTTTTTAGTAATATTTAATTTATAATTTTCTTTTGAAATTTATAGATAAATAAAATTTATTAAGAATTAAATTTTGCGAGGGAAAGATATTACTCGCAAATGGCTTGTAAATTTGCGACGGAAAGAACCTCACAAATGTGCAAGGAAATAAATACCGTCGCAAATTTGCGACGAAAGAATATCCTTGCAAATTTGCGAAGATATGATTTGTTGCAAAATTTGCGAGGAAAAGATTCGTTGCAAATTTCCGAGGAAACAGATTCTGTCACAAATATTTGCGAAGAAACCATTTCCGTCGCAAAGTTGCGACGGTTATAGTGTTCTTGCAAATTTGCGAGGAAACTTGTTCCGTCGCAAATTTTCGAGAGTATTGCGAGCGTTTTTTATTTACGACAAGCCGTTTGCGAGGAAATGTGGTTGCTCAAATATCTTGTAAAGAGTGATTTGCAACATAATTGTGATGCTTATTTCCCTCGCAACAGACGTGTATTCTTGTAGTATGAGATCATTTTGGGATCCAGGGCTTCTGTCAAAATCAGTTAGGTGTTTAGGATTAGGGTCAAAGGAATGGTCGATTATCGGTGACAGTGTCTCATAAGATTCAGTCAAAATCTATTAGGGGTTTAAGATTTGGATCAAAGGAAGACTTCGGTGTGATAGTGTCTAATGGGATTTGTTTATTGATTTTTCAGTCTAGGGTTTTGGATGGATTTGAGATTTAGGTTTTCAGTATAAATAGATTTGGGTTTTAGCCATTAAGTGTTAGTGTTGATACTCTCTTTATTCTCTAACTTGAATTTCTTCATGTTATGTAGATGTTAGGCTGTGAAGACAATGAGGAGCTACTTGGATAGGGCACTGAATCACGAGCAAATGCAACTGGTGGAAAGATTAGAGCCTTAGAGGTAATGTTATTTATCATTTAACTGGCATGTCTTTTGTGCATTTTTGTTATGTCTTTTAACTGATTTTCTGACTGCAATAAGTTCCAGATTCGGGTGCGAGACTGAGGGAATTGATGGCATCATGTTTCTGTTTTTTTTCTATCATTATGATTTCTTTTGGTCCCTCATTCTGAATTTTGGACATTCTAAGTATTTTGTTTTTAAACTATGTGAATCTATGCCTCTTTGAATGTTTGCTATTTGCAAAGAGTCATAGATTCTGAATCTTTTATCTTTTGTTATGAATTTAAAATGATAGGGAAAAGTATGAACAATCATTATACGTTTTTATTGGGCTGATTCATGTCTGTCTTGCTGATGTTTTTGTAATTTTTCGGGTCATAACTGAAATAAACCGAAAATAACCGAAAATATACGAGAACAACCGTAAATACCCGGTAAACAAAAAAAATTGGTTTTTTGGAACCATTTAATAATTTGGTTATTTTTGAATATAAATTGAAAGCCGAATAAAACCGATTTCCGAACCGGTCCAAACCGAATTCAATTTATGTTTTCTTCGGAATTAGTTTTAAAAATTCCGATTAGCCGAAAACTGAAAGTTTGGTTCTGTTCGGTTTCGAAAAACTGAAATCGCAGGCCTACTGCATATGAATGAAATGTGCAGATATAACTATATAGCAATAAAAACCGACATGTGAAAATCATATGATCGGGTGGAATGGAAATTTTTGCGAGCTCTCTTGTGTAAGCTAGGCTTTTTGTAAGATGGACATCCTGCAAAGTGCAGAGATTGTAAAGAATATTGGTATTTATCGTAAAAACTCTGGACAACAGCTAAACCTCTCAAAATCCTCGGTCTTCTTTGGTCCAAAGTAGACCCGGATTCAAGGCGGGCCATTAAATGTACAATCGGTATTTCCAATAAATGAGGCATGGTAATGTATTTGGGACTCTCCAAAGAGATTTGTGGATCAAAGAAGAAAGTTTTCCCTTTGTTCAAGATAGGATGAATAATCGGGTTACCATGTGGTCAGCGTGTCTTCTTTCCAAAGGGGGAAAATAGTTACAAATCAAGTCAGTAGCTCAAGCAGTTCCGACATATGTTATGTCTCTTCTCCCTCAGGGAATCATTGATAAATTTAGGAGCGCATTTTCTAATTTCTGGTGGTGCTCAAAGCAAGATGGCCGAGGCCTATACTGGATTGTGTGGGACAAGATCAGCAAACCATAAGACATGGGAGGACTTGGGTTCCGTGACATGCATTATTTAAACCTCGCACTCCTAGCTAAGCAATTGTGGCGATTCATGGAGTTCCCGTCCACTCTACTAGCTAGAGTACTAAAAGGAATATACTTCAGAAACTGTAGTCCTTTGGAGGATAAGAAAGCTTACTCTCCCTCTTATGTCTGGATAAGTATATGGAAGCTAAAGAAACGCTCCAACAAGGAGGGATATGATACAAAGGTCTTGGTGAGAACTGGATCACAGATCTTCTGGCGAGACCCTCGAGGGGGTCTTTTGAATATTGTTGGCCGAGATCCTAATCTTATGGTCCATCATTTGACCAGGCAAGATAATAACCAATGGGATATAGACCAACTTATCTCACTATTCCAACCTGATAAAATTTCTCTAATACTAGGGTTGAGACAGAGCAATTCTTATACTAAAGATAGTTTCGCTTGGAGCTACACCAAGTCAAGAGCTTATACAGTCAAATCAGGATACGAAATGGTGAGGAAAGAAAATATATTTAGAGGAAATGTAACCGTACTGGAACCAAGTATTATTCTGTTCCAAAGCCAAGTTTGGAAAATCAAGACTCCCAGAAAATTTAGACATTTCATGTGGCAAACTCCTTCCAGGTGTGTTGCCACTTTCTAGGGTTTGGCCTATCGTCATTTTAGTATTGATAGGAGTTGTCCAAGATGTGGTGTGCCGGAGGAAACCATTGATCATCTCATGTTTGAGTGCCGACTAGTTTGAGCTCTTTTGGACATTTCGTCCCTTCCAGGTTTCTTCCCAAGTACATCTCTATATCAAAATATGAATTTCTTATTTTGGAAGACCCAAAAATTGGGCTTCCCGGAGCCACAACGAAACAATTATCTATGGAGATCGATCCTATGGTACATTTGGAAAGAAAGAATGATAAGGTTTTCAATGGTATATTGAAATAGGCATTGGATACACTACAATTGTCATCCCTTGAGGCGCTATATAGAAATAGGCATTGGCTTATGCTGGTACTACTGGGACGTAAAATGTACAAAGAGAAAGGATGTAGAAAATTATCGACTCACCATGCAGAGCTAAATGAGGTGTTTTGGTTTATGTCATGTCTATGTGAGCAGAACGTCCTTTCAGTGAGGTTTGAGTTAGATTGTGCGAACCTTGTGAAGATGATTGAGGAGCCCATCTACTGGCCAGCTTTCAGATCGGGGATGCAATATTATAGGACTTTCAGAGAACATTTTGCTGTTCTTTACTAGTTTTTATTCCGTGCTTGAACACATAGACATCTCTTTTTCCATATAAGTTATGACGAGCGGGTTAGTACGGATCCATCCGGATTACCTAGGACCGACCAAATGTGACTTACTTTATGGTATTTTGTGGAAAAGAAAAAAGAAAAACAAAGGAAAATGGCTTGGACTAGTTCTTAGTTGACGAGCATATTTCGTAAAACAATTCTTTTGAGGGAAAGAAAATTAAAGGAAAAAGAAAAACGAGAAACGGAGAGAGAGATAAAGTCGCGTGTGTTTCACTCTCCTGGTTATTTATTGGCGGTTTGTCCGTCCCTTGTTCTATTTCGATTTTCAATGCTTGGGTCGCATCGCCTTCTTATTGTTTCCTCTCTCAAATCGAATCTTGCAACTCTTTTAACATTAACTTGCAAAATCAAAGATCATTTATTTTCGTCCTTCCAAAATCCAAAGCTTCGTCTCGCTTTTGTCAGATTAAAAGGTACGACATTTGAAAACTCACATGTCCGAAACTCATCCTCGCATTGTTGTTTTTAATGACTAATTTGATTGTCTGTTTATTTAAATATATAATAATCCAAGAAAATGCGATGAACAAGAATTGAGATTGTTTGACCAAAAAATCAGATTTGTGATTTCAGCTTGCATATCTGAAGACTCTTCTTGTTAACAATGTCGGCGGATGATGATAAAGATTCAGACGACCTTAATATATTTCTCAACGCCATTGGCGAAGAACCCGAAGATGAAGCACCGATGAGGAAAAGCACCAATGATGATATCTTCTTCAACTTGGACGACGGAGGAGGAGGAGATTTGCATAACCCATTTCAAGATTTCGCGGATTCGAATCAACCAGTCTTTGAATCTCCTAAGGTTTATGTGGCACCGAGGGTGATGATAAGCCATCAAGATTCCTTCTCAGAGGAGGATTCAAGAATCGAAGATGCGAGGATATTGCCCTTCTCGCCTCGCCTTCGAGTTCCTGCTTCTCCTCGCGCTTTTGTTTATCAGAGATCTGTGGAATCGCCTCGTTTTGGATCTCCCGTTGGATTGATTGACACCGCTTCCCCTTTCGAATCTGTGAAGGACGCAGTTTCGAAGTTCGGTGGGATTACAGACTGGAAAGCCCATAAGATTCAGACAATAGAGGTTCAAAAGCTTTTGTATTGTTTTCTTTCTTTACCATGATGAAAATCTTTGTTTTTTAAAGAGAGATTGTTGATTTACGTAAAATTATTCAGAGAAGGAAGATGGTTGATGAAGAGGTTGAGAAGATACAAGAAGCACTGCCCGAGTATAAGAGAGAGTCTGAGTTAGCTGCAGAGGCCAAATACGATGCGTTGAAAGAATTAGAGACCACAAAGGGACTCATTGAGGAGCTCAAACTCGAGCTGGAGAAAGCGGAATTAGAAGAGCAGCAGGCGAAACAGGACTCCGAGCTCGCACAGATGCGCGTTGAGGAGATGGAGAAAGGGGTAGCTAACGAGGCAAGCGTTGCCGTTAAAGCACAGCTCGAGGTAGCTAAAGCGAGACAGGAGTCTGCGACTTGTGAGCTACGGTCCGTGAGAGAAGAGATTGAAATGGTTTGTAATGAATACGAAGATATGTTGAGGGAAAAAGATTTGGCTGCGGAGAGAGCTGAAGCTGCTGTGAAGGAAGCTAAAGAGATCGAGAGAGAAATGGATGGGCTGAGTATAGAGCTCATAGCCACCAAGGAGTCGTTGGAATCAGCGCACACTGCTCATCTCGAAGCGGAAGAGAAGAAGTTCGGTGCAGCGATGGGTCGGGACCAAGACATGTACAACTGGGAAAAGGAACTGAAGATGGTGGAAGATGATATCGAGAGGCTTAACCAAGAGATTCGCGCCGCTGATGATATGAAAACAAGGCTAGAGGCTGCTTCTGCTCTTGAGTATGATCTGGGAGCTGAATTAGCGGCTTTCACAGAGAGTTCGACAAGTAAGCTATTGATGGGTAATGATAACATACATGCGGCTGTTGATTCTGCAAAGAGAGAGCTCGAAGAAGTCAAATCCAACATTGAGAAAGCAGCTTCCGAGGTGAAAGCATTGACGATAATTGCTGGATCATTACAGTCCGAACTCGCAAGGGAGAGACAGGATCTAGCAGAAACTAAGGAGAGACAAAGTGCGGGTTTTGTCCGGACATCAGATGAGGAAGCAAGACAGGAGTTGATGGACACATCCAATAAGTTGGAGGAGGCGATGAAAGAGGCAGAGGATGCGAAGCTCTTAGCAGCAGCTGCTAGAGACGAGCTTAGAATGGCAGAGGAGTTGTTTGAACAAGCTAAAACAGGAATGTCTACGATAGAGAGCAGGTTAACCGAGGCGAAAAAAGAAATGGAGGCTGCTAGAGCTTCAGAGAAGTTGGCCTTGGCTGCTATAAAAGCTCTGCAGGAGACTGAGTCTTCTCAGAGATTTGAAGAGATGAGTAATTCCCCGAGAAGCATCATTATCTCTGTAGAAGAATACTACGAGCTGAGCAAGAAGGCACACGAGTCAGAGGAAGAGGCGAACACAAAGCTATCACAGATTGTATCCCAAATAGAAGTGGCTAAAGAGGAAGAGTCGAGAATCTTGGAGAAACTAGAGGAAGTGAATAGAGAGATGAGCGTGCGGAAAGGAGAGCTAAAAGCGGCTATGGGAAAAGCCGAAAAGGCTAGAGATGGGAAGTTGAGCATGGAGCAAGAGTTGAGAAAATGGAGGTCAGAGAATGGGAAGAGAAGAACAGAAGAAGGTACGGAGCCTGAGAAGAGCCCGACGAGGTCAAGCACGTTTGCGTTTGGTGAACAAGGGACCAGCAACAACATTGATACAAATAATGTGACCCCTGAAACAAAGAAAAAGAAGAAGAAGAAGCTTTCTTTGCTGCCAAAGGTTCTCATGTTCTTGTCAAGGAAGAAGTCTCACAAGTGAAAATCTTTTGTTTTATTTTTCTTTTCTTCAAAATATTTGATTTTGTTCTTTTACTTACCCCAACAACAATACAGACTTCTTGAGATGAGTCTCGCAAACTTTTCCATGTATGACTTTTTGTTGATTTCACTCGATGGAAATAAAAGCTATTGACGCGCACACACTTGCAGATTTGTATATAAATCCTAGGGTCGGTCTGCCCTACAGACGGGATATACTTTACTTGTGATCTATGTTATTATTTTTTTATATAATTTTGTAATTTGTGTGTTTAGGTTCACATTTGCAAAAGGTGCGTATGAGATATATTATTTTATTAATTTAAGTTATTGGTTAGTTAATTTGTAAATAATTTTTCTTTTTACTTTTTGATTTTATGATATTACCATGCTTGAGTTATTATATCATTTTCAGTTGATTTTTTTTTATTAAATTATTTAAAAAATCACATTTAGTTAATTTCAGTGATTTATTATATATTAACATATAAATAATTTATTTGTTATATCTCAATTTTAGTGTTTGGCCCTTTTAAAATAGGAAGCTTGAGTCCGTGAACTGATCCTTATATTTTGTCTTTTAAATGTTGTTTGGGTTAGTATGACAATTCTTTTTGGTTTTCGTATGTGGCCTTGCAAAATTAATAGTGAATTTTTAATGGTGGTACGATAGGTAGACGATTTTGAACTTTTTTGGAATGTTTTTAGTACTGTAAGTATTAACTCGGAGGTTAAATTAACATGAAATTTTTAATTTTATTTGGAAAACAACTTGAGTTCAAAATTAACATGCAATTTAAGTCTCAGTACAAAAGGTATTTTCATGCCAGTTGGAGAACCACTTGTGTTCATATTAGATCAATTTGCTTTGGTGTTGTTGCATCCTTTCGTTACGTGACACCATCTTATGATTTTCACATCCTTTTGGTGTTCTTCCGCCAACTCCTGCAATAAGACTTCAATCAAACACATTTAGTATGCTATCGCTCAGTTAAGAAAGGACCAAATACATAGACAGAAACTCATGATACAAAAGAGTTTGTATCATAAGATAGAAGGCTTTATTTGATGCGGTAGATGAGTTCGCCGAGAGAGAAGGAGTTCCTTGTAAAGCCAAAATCATTGGCTCAATTTAGTGGAAGTTTTTGTGTTGGGTGTGCTTCTTAAATTTTTTTTTTAAAGAAAGACGCACCGTGCCTATTTGTAGAAACAGAGGTGAGCATCAATTGTCCTGCTTACCAAAGCTCAAATCCCTTTTTAGCTTCCACAATAGAGAGTGTACTAACCAATACATGAATAAATAAGGAAAAATTATGTGCAGATAACATAAGAAAATAGTTTGGAATTATTGTATAATTAGGAGACCAAATGACATCTAGATAACACATGGATTGCCTGATCATTGCTTGAAATAGAGTTGTAAGCTATGCAATTCCGGAAATGACACTGTATATTCCAGAAAATCGATGATAGTTGACTTGTGGAAATAGTTGAATATTTTAAAATACTACGATCATGGTGACGAAATATCATATACTACATATGATATGAGCTTAATAAAGCCTCCTTAGTTTGTCAATTGACCGTTCTTACCATCATAAATCCTTGAGATCCACTATCTTTTATTTCCCTCATCCCTTCGTGTAGTTATTTACTGACTGTTAAACTTGCAACGAAATAAAGTTTTAGTTCATTATTGAGAAACGATTCTTGATTGGTGCTGGAGAATTCAAAAGGTCGTTTTATATTTAATCTGGCATGAGAAGAATCAATATGAAAAATTTGTTTACGCTCTCAGGTCTTCTCATAATACAGTGACATAAGGATAATATATAAAATCAGATCAAAAACATTAAAAACACGATTGAAGATTCATAATATATCAAGAACAGGTTTCCGCTGAGGTAATTTTAAACTGAAATCTGGAAAAACTAAAACCTGAAATTACGCCGCCGAAGAACCATTGTTTTTTCTTTAAACGTTGAAACCACTATCCCCAAGTTGAGAATCTGTCGCAGATGATTGAAGAAACCAAAACTGCAAAAAGAAGAAAAAAGAGAATCTTTGATGTTAAGGATGTCTTCACGTAAATATATAGTAGGAAAGAGTCGGTGGATTAGTTAGACAAATTTGCACGTTGTTGATATAGATTTTCTGGGCGACCTTTAAACATGATGTCAAAGGCCCATACACTTACCGACTAACTAAACTCTTCGATTGTATTTTTTTTTTTTTCTTGTCATCAACTTTACAGATTCATATTGACTCTGTGAAATAAACTGGGGGATCTTGATCCATGTGAACTACAAAAGACGTTTCCTTCCTAGCAGTGCGGGCTAAGCTATCCACCTTCTTGTTCTGCGTTCTTGGTACATAGATAATCTCTGCTCGGAAAAAACTTTCTTTCATGCTGTTTATATCTTCCAAATAACTTGCAAATGCTGGCCATTCTTCTGGTTCTGAAACCATCTTCACCAATTGAGAACAATCCGTTGCAAACGTAACCTGAAATTGTCGTAAGTTTTTCATACATTCCATTGCCCATAATAAAGCTTCCATCTCCGCATGAAGAGGAGTAAGGGAAGCCCGAACATTCCTTGCACCCATCAAACCCGCAAATCCTTCTAGAGTACTGTACCATCCTTGACCTGAAAAAACCTCATTCTCTTTCCAGGAACCATCCGTCAAACACCATCTTCCTGGAATTGACGGAAAAATCGTAGCCTCTACCTGTGGAATCCTCTTGTGATCAGTCAGTATTTGTGCCTCAGCCCAGAGTTTTGATTCCGTTTCTGCCAGTTTAAGGGTATCCAACAGATCCACATTCAGATTACTAAAAATTTTATTATTTCTTCCTTTCCATATATACCATAGTATCCATGCAAACTGATGATCCTCCATCTGTGGAACAATTCTCCAAAAGAGATGATCCATGTTCACAAAGAGAGAACTTGTTGGAAACATAGCTGGATTTGTTGGAATCTTTGAAAGAGCCCATGTCTGAATTGCAGGAGGACATTCGAAGAATACATGGTTGATCGATTCATCCTCAGCTCCACATCTTGCACAAACGATATCTCCGGGAATCCCTCGCTTATGCAGATTCTTCTTGACTGCTATACACCCTGTCACCAATTGCCATAGAAAATGCTTAGTCTTTGGTGGGCACCGTATTTTCCAACAATATGCCTTTAAAGTATCCATCGTGGGTCCAAACACTAATGGTGATTTTTCCTTATCTGGGTATATCCTTTCAACCTGATATCCAGATTTAACTGTGTATTTTCCATTATTTATGAAATGCCATCCATCTTTGTCTGCCATCCGAGTTCTACTCAAAGGTATACTTTCTATTAATTTCACATCATGTGGGTCCACCAAAGCCCGAAGCGCCGGCGAATTCCATCTTCGCAAATGAGGATCAATAAGAGAATCCAGTGTAAGGTCTGGGTAAAGATTGTGTTGATTTTTATTTGCTGGTCTCGGGCGAGTGGTTGGGAGCTAAGAATCATTCCATACGGATATAGAAGATCATGTTCCCACCCTTTTAATTAGTCCTTTGCTTACCAGAGATCTAGCAGAAACAATACTCCGCCAACCATATGACGGAGAATATGAACGGATCGGCTCCAGGGGTGATGCATTCCTGTAATACCGACCATTAAAAACTCGAGAAAATAAGGTATTTGGCTTCTCTATCAGCCTCCATAATTGTTTACCAAGCATCGTTGTGTTGAAATCAGTGATATCTTTAAAACCTAAACCTCCATCCTCCTTACTAACACATACTTTGTCCCATGATTTCCAATGCATTCCTCTTGTATTACCGCCAGGGCTCCACCAAAATTGAGCTACCGCACTCATCAGCTTTTTTGCAGTAGCCTTGGGTAATCGATAGCAAGACATCACATGATTTGGCAAAGCCGTAATCACTGATTTGATGATCACATCTTTTCCTCCTTTCGTAAAGAACTTAAAAGTCCAGCCATTGACCCTATTATTTAGCCGATCCTGTACAAAGACAAAAACTTGTATCTTAGAACCCCCAAGACTTTCCGGCAATCCTAGATAAGTTCCCATTCCTCCCAGATTCTGTATGCCCAAAATATCTCTTAGCTCTTGTCGGACAGATTCTTCGATTTTGTGTCCAAATTAAATTGAAAACTTATCAAAGTTTATTAGTTGACCTGAAGCTTTCTCATATTCCTTTAAGATCCTTAAAATGGTGTGACACTCTTCCTTCTGAGCTTTACAAAAGAAGAGACTGTCATCCGCAAAAAGCAAATGCGATATTGAAGGGCATGCTCTGGCCACCTTTATTCCTGTTAATTGTTTCTCCCTCTCCGACTTCTTAATATTCGTTATCAAAGCCTCGGTACATAGAATAAATAAATAGGGAGATAAAGGATCTCCTTGACGTAAGCCCCTCTGTGGTATAATGAGTCCTCGAGGTTGGCCATTTAAAAGAACCCGATATTGAACCGATGATATACATTCCATCATTAGTTTAATCCAATGATCATGGAACCCCATTTTCTGTAATAATGCCTTAATAAATTCCCATTCTACCCGGTCGTAGGCCTTACTCATATCCGTTTTGACTGCCATATACTTTCCTTTACACGCCTCATTAGTCCGTAATCCATGAAACATTTCCTGTGCTATACGAATATTATCAGAAATCAGCCGTCCTGCCACAAATGCCGATTGCGTTTCTGAGACCAGGGAAGGGAGCAATAACTTCAAACGTTGACACAAAACCTTCGAAATAATTTTATACCCTACATTACATAAGCTGATAGGTCAGAACTCCGTCATCCTTGTAGGCCTCTCTATCTTTGGAATCATACAAATATTAGTAATATTTAACCTTGCATCCATTTCTCCAGACACCAAAAAATCATTCACCATCTCCACCAAATCTCTCTTAATGATATGCCATGAATGTTGAAAAAAGAGAGCTGTCATGCCATCCGACCCTGGTGCCTTCTCTGGATGCATCATAAACAGAGCCTCTCTGACTTCATCCTCTGTCGCTATCCACAGTAATTGTTGATTCATATGTGGAGTTATGTCTGGTGTTACCTCTGAGAGGAACTCGTCAACCTCCGATGGAGAGGTTGTAGTAAATAATTCCTCAAAATATTCAACCGCCACTCTCTCTATTCCATTGTCCTCTGTAATCCAATTTCCCTCAACATCATGTAGCCCTACTATCCTATTACGGACCCTTCGTTGCTTAGTTAAAGCGTGATAGAATTTTGTATTGAGATCTCCAGATGAATACCACATATTTCTGCTTTTCTGATGCCAATACTCCTCCTCGTCCTTGTATGCCTCTTGCAACTTCCTAGACACCTCCATAATATCCTCCTGAGATCTAGTATCATCTGTTTGTACCTCTTCAAGCGCTTTCTGCAAGTCCGATATTTTTTCCTTCCCATAACGTGGATCATTTTTCCTCCATTTGGCTATCTCTCGGCGGCAATTACTAATTTGTTCCACTATACCAGTCCTTGTTCCTTCATTATTATCGGACCATCCCATTGTAATTGATTCCATAAGACCTTCTTGTCCAACCCATCTCTTATCAAATCTAAACTGCCCTTTTCTCCTAGAAAATTTATCTTCTAAATAAGCCACCACTGGGCGATGATCCGATGCCACCATCCCTAAATATTCTGTATAAGAACAGGGGAATAGCGTGTGCCACTCCTCATTCGCTAATGCACTTTCTAAACGACATCTAACCATTACTGCCCCTTTGCCCTTGCCCCTCCTACCTTGCCATGACAACTTATTTCCTTTAGCAGGGAACTCGAGTAGACCACAATTCCTTATCATATTGTTAAAAGGAACAAATGAGTTCGCATTTCTCAATGCTCCACCTTATTTTTCATGATTTCCTGTGATCTCATTTAAATCACCAATAATAAACCAATGGTCTGATCGCGAAATTCCATATCTAGTTAAACGTTCCCACACTTGTTCTCGTAAATCTTGAACTGGGTCTCCATACACAAACGTCAAATATACCATTTTCCCAAGAGCCACTGCTTCTACATCTATCATTCGATTACTTGAATATAACATATTAACCTGATACTCATTATTGTAATAAAGCGCTAATCCACCACTTCGCCCCACTGGATCCACAGTGACCAAATTATCAAATCCGAAATGACCTTGAAATTTCTGGACAAACTCAAATTCTTGCTTTGTCTCCGATAAAAATAAAAAATCCGGCTTATGTTTATGCCATATCTTCGTTAAATAACTTATCGCCCACTTACTTTCCATTCCTCGGCAATTCCAACTTATTGCTCTCATTTAAAAAATATATAGAAAAGCTCTTTTGAGCTGCCTAAACTGGGTGTAATGATACCCTGAATTCTCCAAATCCCATATTAAATAGGCACGTTGCCATGTTAAAACCATCAAATTTATTAATTCTTCAAAACAATTGCGCATCTCGTGTTGGAATAAAATATTAGCATGGTCTCTAGGAAACACCAAGTTCCTAATCTCCACCCATCTCATTAAACCATCTCGAAATCCCCAACACCAATTTACCTCCGTAATACCTCTATCACGTAAGAATAGTATCAGTAGACAGTTATAATTTAAGCAAATTATAAAGCTCCTGGTCCACATCATGAGAAATAAAATATTGCACCAACACATAAAAACCATTAAACGTGATTCTTTGTATACACAAGCATAATACGTGATAATTTCGTTATCCCAATTTCTCAGCCATAACAAAATCATATTTCCAAGTACACACTTTTGAGCTCCATATCTAAATCCAGAGAAACCTTTATGTCCAATTACCCGCTGCTGAACTCCCACGCCAAATTCAACTAATGCTTGATATGGTAGTCTTCGGTTTGATGAGACCAAAGACCTCATCTGTCCGCTCCTTCCATAACCTATTTTTGGTATCCCAAAGACCTGACACTACAAGAAAACATCAGTATTCTGACGGACATTCCGACGGAAAATGAAATCCTCGGAATTTCCCGAGGATTTTGGGTTTCCTCGGAATTTCCTAGGAATATACCGACGGAATTCCGAGGAAACATCAATCCGTCGGAATATTCCGAGGAAATTCCGACGAACTATTGATCGATCGATGCGTTTTTGGACATATACCCATCGATCGATCACATTGTTACGCTTTGGTCCATCTTAGTGATCGATCGATGCGTTTTTGGACATA
>NC_027751.1:18073199-18082836 GCF_000695525.1 Brassica oleracea var. oleracea | reverse complement strand
ATTTTTTTTTTGAATTTTGGAAATATTCCGAGGAAGTGTATCCCTCGGAATATTCCGACGACATATTCCTCGGAATATTCCGAGGAATTTCCGACGAAAAAAAGTCCTCGGAATATTCCGAGGACTTTCATTTCCTCGGAATTCCGTCGGAAATTTCCGAGGGATTTCCGAGGAAAGATGAATTTCCGAGAAGTTATTTCCGAGGACTTTTTTCGTCGGTATGTCATCGGAATAGCGTTATTCCGACGACATACCGACGATTTTTTCCCTCAGTATGCCGCTGTTTTCTTGTAGTGTGAGAAACATCCCAAAACCAAAACCGCAACGTCCAGATAAACCAATACATTACGAAAAGACTCACAGTCCCTATCAGCCATGACCGAGAAGAGATAGTAGAAGCAATAAAAGCACCAAGTTTATTCCAACATAAGACCAGAACCAAAAGCACTAGGAAAACATAAACCCATCGGCCAAAACAATGCCATAAAACCCCAATTCCCAACAACAAAGAAATGCTCATAGAGCTTATTGATAAAAAATAATGAAAAACTCCCCAACCCCACCACTTATCAGACCACAGTACTTCTTGAGATTTGATCCACGGTTTGGAAGAGGAAGGTTTAGGGTTTAAGGGGCCCTTATCCTCTGTCTGTCTTGCTCCATCTCCTCCTCCATGTCTCTTGCCTGGCTTAGCATGAGCATTCTTCCGTGGTGAAAGCACTGCCTGAACAAACCTCATCTTAGAAGTCCCCATTGTGATCGCCGTTGTTTTCTTGAACAACGCCTTACGTGCTCCTTTCTTCTTCTCATCATCCTCTGCTTGAACACTCTGATCACCAATCCCCCCCTGCTCATTCTCCACGTTCTTAGGTTCCCTCGTATCCACTTGGACCGTTTCCACCTCCCCATCTGTGAGTGCCTGAAATTCATCCTCATCAGCCTTAGCCTCTTCCTTACCCTCCACATCTGTCTCAGTTCCATTAAACTCCATAGTTTCTGTGACAGCATCGCCAACTCCATGACCCATCACTTCCTCAGTCTTGTCCAGACTAGTTACCATCTTGCTAGTCTCCACCTTCTCCACTTGTTCACCATTTTTCCCTTTTTTCACCCAAAATAGAATGAAAGTAGAAGATGAGACGCTTGGAAGAATGATACAAAAGAGAGTCGATCCTAACATCCTTATATATTGCCACCATTTTTCTTTTTTTTCACCCAAAACATTTTCCCACATGAAACGATATCTCAGCAGATTGTTACTTTCGTTCTCGATCCCAAGATTACGTCGCCTTTCCGAAATGCCCAGATACCGTAATTGCCAAACCCCAAGAAAACCCAATCTTTGATTGTGTCTCCGAATCTCAATGACAAAGAAAAGAACCATTAAAACTTCAATTCCAGAGATACTACCTTTGTATATTCGTGATTCGACATTGACTACATTCGAAATCGAATTCCAGTAGAGCCGAATCGAAACTTTCCTTATTCCTCCAAAGATCCCTCTGTTGACACCCATATCGAACCCCAAAAACCTCGAAAGAGAGCCCCATTTCCAATCACCATGATATCTGTCTGCACCGATCGAAATCCCTATGATAATGCTCGGGTCCCATCGACGAGAAACCATCGAAAACCCTAAATCGCCGTCTGCATCGCCTTGTTTTTCTCTTACCTCTTGTTTGGTTTTGTATTTTTCTAAGAGATCCACGTGTCAGCAGCAGGTTGAACGACTTTCTGACCTGGATCCTAGGTGGCAGCACATGAGAGAGGCAAACATTTCTGTATATATATAGATATAATATTCAGACAGCATAGAATATCTTTCAAAGATTCATATTACTAAGAAAAAATTACTAGAATGTTAAGGAAAAATTGGGATATGACTAGAATAACATATATTTTTTAAAAATTACTAGAATATTTGTAGACTCCTAGTTAATTACAATTAAGACTCTTGGTTAGTTTTATTTAATTGAGATTATTTTTAAACCATAAATTCATGTCATAATTACTGTAGCCATGTCATTATAACTGCAATTATTCTGATCAAAAGAGAAGGAAGATAATGAATCGTCTTTCTAACTAAACTTCCTGTGTTGAAAAAAGAACCCCACAAGTTTCATCATTCGTCGCTTAAACCCTAATCTTTTGAGTCGATATTGTTGTTTATCATCTGAAATTCTCGAACTGTTTTCTCCAATAAAGTCTTCACGAAATCTTCTTCTCCGATAAAGTCTTCGCGAAATCGTCTGCTCCGCAAGCGTTTCTACGAAATCCTCTTTGCTGCACTCGCCCAAAATCATCTTCTCTCCTGAGTTTTTCGAGTTTGTGGCTGAGTTTTAATATATGTTGTGGCTGAGTTACTTTTCTTTTACAAGTGGTTTATATATGCAGTTGTGGCTAAGTTACTTCCTGTCAATCTCCGAAAACCTACCTATAAGAAGTGTGCATTCTGAGGAGAAAAGGAAAATACATTCCAAAAAACATCCAAGTTGGCAGTTGTGGGTTGTTTTCATTGAAGTTTGTTTGTGATTTGATACTCATATTTGGATAATCTAAATTTTTTTCCAGATCTGAGTGAAAGAGAAGATTGAACAGTAAGAGAATGGGGGAGACGGAAAGAAGTGACGGAGTCAGCAGAGACGACACAGAGGAGTTCAATGAAGCTTGGAGACATGGAGGAGTTATCACCGAAATGGTGCAGAAAACCTGTATTTTTGGTTTTCTATGTAAGAATAACTCACCCATGTATTTTTCATTTGACTTATGCTATGTTTACACAACTCAGCCTTGTCGTTTATATATCTCAGCCTTGTCGTTTATATAACTCAGCCATACCTCAAACATACCCTAAAATCAGAAAATGTTTATATAACTCAGTCATGTCGTTTAGATAACTCAGCCGTATCGTTTATATAACTCAGCCATACCTCAAACATACCCTAAAATCGGAAAATTGAATTCAAGTACTTTAAAAAGTTATATTAAAGATCATCTTATCAATATAAAGTGAATATAAATCAACTGAATGTGTATAGTTTCTTGAATTTTCAAGTGAGACTTTAACTTGATCTTGAGATATATGTTCTCTTACAATCACTTATACAATTCTTACTTACAAGACTCTAACTTTAATCTTTTCTTAAATCTAAACCTCAAATCCTAAACTATAGAATTATAAAGTTTATCTTTGAACATTAAATATGATACTTATTATTCTTTAAAGTTTAAGGTTTAGGTTTAAAGTTTATGTTTATAGTTTAGAGTTAAAATCAAATTTTAATCATTTAAAAAAAAATTAATCTTTAATTTTTAAATTTCAATTTAAATTTTGATTTAAACCAGTTGTGGAAACCAAAATTCGCACTGTCGATTTCCGTAATCGGAGGAAAGTCAAGAAACTCTAACTTTTCCTAAGGTTCCGGATTCTCTGCGAGAGCCAACGACAAGTGACCAAAAAAATGCAGAAAATATGAAAAGATAACAAAACGAATTTATATAAAAGGTAGATCTTATTTCGAATCCGCGTAAGAGCGTTGCGATCATTACAAGAGATTATAAAATCTTTGGCCGCAAGAGATGTCAGCAAATTACCTAGTTCTAGCAACCTAAAACCTAGTTGAGTCGCAGCTCGATAACAGAAGACGAAAAAGATACAAAAAAGGTTTTGGTTGATTTCGAACTGAACCTTATGACAGGCTGCCTACGTACCCCTTTCGAGGATCAAGCCGAACGTAAGTAGATAGAAATAGTAGAACAAGAGATCGAACCACCTTTGCAAATTCATCTAGTAATCGAGTGCCAATCATAAAAACAAAACATGTCGAGAATAATGCCTAAAGTTTCTAACTGCAAAGAGTTCTAAGAGTAAAATGAATTGTTTCCTTGCCTCTTCAACCTCGACGTCCTTACATACTCCTCCTAGAGGCGGTTTTCTCTTTCCCTTTATGCCCTTGGTCGAGTTTATCGCTTCGCGGAAATATTCCATTTTCCTTCAATCTTTGTGTTTATCTTTGGAAACTTCACATTTATCCTCCGAACTTGACATTTATCTTCTCCTGCACAATAAAAGATAAACCATCATTATTATTAGGCTTGATTTCGTATAAAATCGTGAGTGGGCTTTTAGCCGCATTCTGGAACCTTTCGGGCCATTTTTCGACTTAAGCGTTTTTACGATTTATTGAAAGACCGCTTCTGAAACGACATCGATTCTGAAGAAAGTTCGACTTTCTCGTATAGTGGAGGCAGTTCAAGGTGTTTAGTTAACCGTTTCCGTTTCATACGATCAATTCAAATTTCATACGAGATAACAAGTTCTTCAGTTTTTAAATCGTAAATTTCAATGATGACTACGATCGAGATGAAACAAGAGCAAGTTCGATCTGATCTCGAAGGAGGTAGCTACGAGGACGGGACGAAGATGGATTAGTTGATCCAACTCGCCGAATGGGCGAGTTGGACGGTTCGCTCGCTCCAACTCGCCCGTTCGGCGAGTTGGACGGTGCGTTTGGTCCAACTCTCCCGTTCGGCAAGTTGGACGGTGCGTTTGGTCCAACTCACCCGTTCGGCGAGTTGGACGGTGCATTTGGTCCAACTCGCCCTTACGACGAGTTTGACGGTGCGTTCGTTCTAACTCGCCGAACGGGCGAGTTGGGTGATAGAGCTTTATAGTTTTTTGTTGTTTGGATTCGTTTGTCCGAGGCCTAGAGTAACCTTTCTCGAGGACTTATCGTATGAATCCTTTCTGTAATCCCGCTCTTCTTCTTTTTTTAAAAAAATTATCTCTCTTTTTCAAAGAGGACATATCCTGGGAAATTTCTGACGTTTATTCCGTCGTAAACGATTTTGACCCCAACAGTTAGACCCTCAGCTCGCTAGAATTTTTGCGATGTTCTTGCGAGCGGTTAGGCAGGTCAGGTAAGTTAGGTGGAGTTAATGGTTGGAAGTGGTCTGCTCACTCTACTAAAAGTGGAGTGCGATAAGATTAAGGCTGCACCTTGTGAAGGCTGCCAACGTACCCTTGTTGAAGGGATCAAGCCTTTCGTAGTTCATCCGGGAGTTAAGATTCTTAAGACCTGTTTTCCAGTGAGACCTTTACGGTCCAGTTTATATGTTGTGTAGAGGTTATCAGGCATGTTACTGCCGATGACATTTTATATTGGACCTTTGCGGGCCTCAAGACTAGCTTTGCTGGCTGTTTTAATGAATTGAGTTTAGCGTTTTAAGAGCATGTTTATATTCATATGAATGTATAGGGAAGTTTATGAGTTGTCATCTCATATTCTAACTCTTTGATAGATCATTATATTATATGTTCGTCTTAGACGAGAATGTTCAAAAATTTTGCTTTTCGGAATTTCATGAACGTTGGAACACAGACGAAGAGACATATTTTGGGATCTCATATCTTTCGATATCATGCCTAGAGAAGTTACATACCAGTGTGTTGGGTTTAGGGCAAGACCTAGGCTTACTTTTGGTTTTAGGATCTCGTACACAGACGAAGAGACATATTTTGGGATCTCGTATCTTTCGATATCATGCCTAGAGAAGTTACAGACCAGTGTGTTGGGTTTAGGGCAAGACCTAGGCTTACTTCTGGTTTTAGGGTGTGAAATGACTAATTTGGCTTACGTATCCCGTTACAGTTTCAACCTGATTCCATACCAATTTAAAGTCCGCAATAGGTTCTCGGCTTATACGACTTGTATGGTTGGAACCGAGCATCTCTCCAAGGACAATTTCTAAGTCTCCTGCAAGTGCTGACCAAAATTTTGGATTTCTTTTATAGCGCTATTATCCTTGTGTCGGATGTCTGAGAGCTATCTCTATGAGATGGCTAAGTCTGTTTAGGTCGTTAAGAGTTTGTTGTGATCAACAACGAACATAATGGTAGATATTACCATTTTTGAGTCTCCACGAAGAATACGTGTTTGAGAAGATGTTAGTGCGTATGATTGTTTGGTCTTCCAAGAAGGTGTTTTTATCTAGGAAGGTATTTTTGTCGAGAAAAACTTATTCTTCAAGCATCTGCGACGTCTCCGATGCTGAATATTGGTTTTTCTTTTGCATGCCACGTTTCGTGGTTGAAATTTTCCGGCTTGAAGATGTTTCGCGGTGTTGCAAGATTTTTGTCTTAACCCTACGTCGGAGAAACATTTTTAGTTTGTCTGCGGATGTTCGCAGCCAAAACTGTTGTTGCTATTTGGATGCTAATAGTTTGATTTGCGAACGAGGAATTAGGACCGAGGGGTCTCGTAAATTTGTCCATGGGAAGAAGCGTTTTCCTTCATAGTGTTTTGTGAAGTGTTGGCCTTCCGAGATCTATTTCGTGCATTTTTGAGGATGTTTCGTATAGCTCTAGGAGCTTTGTTACGAATTTTTCCTTACATGCCGCGTGTTATGGGTAAAACGTAGCGGGCTTAAAGTGAATTGTGGAACATATTGAACTTGGTCGATTGTCGAAAATTTTAAGTTTTCCGCGAATCTTGGTTGTTAGGACTGAGTTTTGTTACGAAGAATTTATCATGTGATTTTCGACTATGGGTTATACGATAATTATTTTCTTAATAGTCACATGACGTTTTTAGACAAATCGCAGATTGTCGTTTAGCCGTTAAGTGATGGAGCGATGGTTTCTCAAATACATTAGCTTGGCGTGAAGGATATGTTCATTAAGGTAGCCAACGATGTTGTAGGTCAAGGATTAGACCATGGTACTTTCGTGTTAACATGAAGGTCATGTTAGTTTACGATTGTCCTTAAAGGGGATGCTGAATTCTGGTTCAGACTTTTACTGGAAGGCGTAATTGACCGAGGGTCAGAGAGCGCTTGTCGAGATTGATGGGCCAAGTATACCGGGGTTATCCGTGTTAAGATGCCCGATATTCATAGAAAACGATTCTCCGCTTTAGGTTTCAGTTATACAATGAATGTTTCGTATAATGTTACCTATAGTCTTATGAAAATTGATTCGTTTTTGTCCTAAGAGGTTTGATACAGAACCAGTGTAAAGTCAGTTGTGGGATGATTGCCTGCTCGGATGTGACCGAGGGGAACGAAAGGCAGAAGCCAGCGAGCCGCAGGGCTAAAAAATGAACTCTATTAGATCGTAATGCGAAGATATAAAGTTTTGATTGATCATCCAAAGTCAGATCTTACAGCTTTGTATTTGCTATACGAAAAATACTTCTTCGTAAAACCTGTTATGTTTACTTTTAAAAGTTTCTTCGTATGAATTGATCTGATTGTACGAAGAATTTTTCGCGTAAGTAATGGGCGACTGGTTTTACGAAGGTTGTAAATCAGTGATATGTATACACATGTCAAAGTAGCGTTGTTTCTGCGGGTTTTACGAGAAACGTTTCTGCTTTGATTTCAATCTTTTTTGAAAGTTGCTTGGAGTTACTCATGGAGTGTTACCGAAGTTTATTTCTCTACGATCTAGTCGCATAACGTTTTTCATAGGCTTTTGAGAGGATTCTCATGACATATTCGTTTCTGGAACGAATTGGTCAACCAGCGGTAGATCTAGCCAATGATCAGGAAGAAAGTGATCCCTTTGTTGTGCTCTCTGCTACTTTTATTCCTATTTTTCTTTGTCGCAAATGTTTTCGATGCTTTTCCGTGACTCACTTGATTTAACGGAAACTGAATTAAATGCTATGATGTGTGAAGATTTCTCGTATAATTTTTGATTTTTATACGAAACTGGCTTTATAAAGCCGGAAAGGGCTTCAAGACTTTGGCTAATCGTCGAGTTACAGTTTGATATTGGTACATGTTTTCTATACGCATGACTGCAACAAGAAATACTGTATAGTCTTTGAGATTATGTTCATGATCATCTGGATATGTTGCTAGCTTTTAGACGAATTTTAGATTGTCGTTTGCCTTTTTGGGACGATTTTAGTGTGGCATCGTATTGCCTAATTGTTTTTCTGCCTATTTCTGCGAGAGTTTGCTTTGACGAAAGTGTTTTCTTGATGACGAGGCAAAATTTTTTGAAGTTTGGGAGTATACGAGTATAGTATACGTACCTACTCCTTTTTTTTACGAAAGAAAATGGTTGAACCGATATTTTGAAGGGTTGTGTACGTTTCGTCTTCCGAGGATTGGAATGATCGATAATCTGGGTTGATTTAAAGACGACGCTGGGACTATGATTTGGTTGTTTTCAGGTTGACGCACTACAAGAAATATGAATATTGGTAGCAGTTCACGGTAGCACGAATTCACCAACTGCTACTAAAAAGGTCAAAAGTCGGATTGCAACTCTATCGTAGCATTAAATCAACGCTATGCAGTATTTTCACTAAGCGGGAAGTCAAAAACCCATTTTAGTACACACTTTTTTTTTGGTAACACTTTAAACCGCCAACACTTACGGAAATTTTGATTTTTGACACCAAAACTTTTTGTTTTTGGGAATTTCTTTTTTTGATAAGTCATTTCTTCCTCTAGACAACAAATTTTCGTTCATTCATGTCTAGAAAAAAAAATCAATTATTTTCAACTCGATGATCTCAAACCCAGATTCGGCACAACTCCGGCGAGTTTCCCCACCTCTTCCGTTCTCAATTCAGCTGCGCTCCGACAATCCCAAACCCTATATGTTCTCTCTGCTTCTGCGAAACCTTAGATGTTGGAGGGGAAGAAGACCTGCTAGTCTTCAATGGCAGAAGAGGATATAAGTTCACAAGGGAGCTTATCTTGCTACCTCTGAGATGGAAGACTGTAAACGTGAGGCTTAGCGGTGAGGACGGCGAGATCGGCGATGCACAGTGGCGAAGGATTGCTTATGAATCTGCGTCCTCATTTGCGCTTTTGGAGAGTAGGAGAAACTCGATTTCGAGTTTGTTTAAGATGGATATGTGTCCTTCCCTGTATCAGACTGAGTGGTGAGTACACTCGGATTTTTCAATTGGAAGTTTTGTTCTTTATTACAGTTAATTGTGTTGTGTCAGGTGGGAATGGAATACAGCAAGGATTGTGCAGTGTTTGATTGATGAAGCATCTTGTTTTCAGTTACTTGGAGCCTCTTGCAGTTTCTCTGGTTAAAGAGAAATGGTCACTTGTTCAACTACTCATGTTGTCTTCATATTCTGGATTCGGCACTTCCAGCTTGAAACTAGTAAAGACTCGGTTTGTTTGTCATTTGATTTTGATTTTGTTTTGCTTCTCATTGTATTGGTTGACACTCTTGAGGCACTCTGTTTTGTTACTAAGCTTTCTAAACATGGATATAGGTTATGTCTTTACTCTATTTCTTGTTTGTTTTCGTCATGAAGAACACTTGACTAAATTTTTTGTCTTTGCTATGTACTTCACAAAATCGTTTCTTTTGATCTAATTTCAACTAAAGTTGTCCTCTTTTGATTCAGGGCTAGCATAAAAACTTGTGCTCTACTAGGATTACTTCACTGTTGTTAGTTTTAGAGTTTGGAAATATTCTTTTGTGATCTGATTTGCGTAATGATCATTTTGCAGGTTACTTGAGTTTGGTTAAAGTCACTAGAGAGTAGAAGATTAGAAAAAGATAAAGAGAAATCTCCAGCACCTTGTGGAGGTCATCTCCCTCCATCTCCTGTAGTTGATGCTAAGAAGTCCATGTCTGCTGCTAAACTTGCAAATC
>NC_027751.1:18034726-18072215 GCF_000695525.1 Brassica oleracea var. oleracea | reverse complement strand
TCTCTCTCTCTCTCTCTCTCTCTCTCTCTCTCTCTCTCTCTCTTTTGATTCTGGTTTCGTCACTGTTTTTGGTATAGAAAGTTGATGGAAAGGATTTGCCATGAAAGTTTAAATCTTTTTATGTTTGTGTTTTGAAATCTGGGTTTCAAGATAAACAGAAGATGAAGAATATCAGGAGACAGAGAGAAGGGACGAAGGCAGAGGAATAAGAAGGTGAACAAGGCATAGGAGCTTAAAGGAGAAGGAGGTAAGGCGAAATCGTAGCTCTGTAGTGATGGAGATGGCGGCTATGACAGCCATGAAAGGAGGAGAGAGTAGCGGCTTAAAGTTAGGTTTTTGGAAAACTGGGTTACATAGATGGATGTTGTGCGGCAGAGGAGGCAGAGCAGGGGAGGCAGTGCGGAGGAGGAGGTAGGTGCGAAAGAGTTAGGTTTTTTTTTCTAGATTTAGTTTTTAAACCGGTTTGTATGTAAACCGGTTTAATTTGTAAATCGACAATATTTGTAATTGGGTTTACTTTATAAACCGAAATCAGTTGTAAACCAATTTTTTAATATAAACCGAAATAATTTATAAACCGGTTTAATATATATATCGAAATCAGTTGTAAACCCATTTTTAATATTAAACCAGATTAAATCTCAAAATTAATAATAATAATCAATTTTATTTTATTTTCAGCGATCAATATTCATAGCACTGAAAATATGTCATTATAAATTACTGAGTTACAAAAAGGTATTCCATGACAAAAAACAAATGTCATAACAAAATATTTTATGGCACACGTAAAGTGCCACATAAAATATTTAAATAGCGAAAAGAAATCGCTATAAATAGGTATAATATAACACATGACCAACGCTATAATATCTGTATATTGTTACAGCACGCGAAAAATGCTACGCTAGGGGGGGGGGTCTATTATAGCTGCGGCTGTCACGGCATTCTTCGAAACGCTATGAAAATGATATGATAGCGTTTATCGGGTGCTATTAATACCGATATTTCTTGTAGTGACGACTTGGAATATGTCGGTTTTAAGAAAGTTGTTAGAAACGAATCGGTTTTAAGACGATGTTTGTATCTCTAGTTCTTTCTTTCTTTAAGAAGCGACCTGAATGTGCGTGGCGATCATTTCTTTAGATCGGTTTGCAAGATCTGGTTGAACAGTTATGGAACAATATATCGAGATAGGAAAAATCGCCTAAGACTTAGTTCGCTAGACTATCCACCTAGGTTTTAAGTTCTCTAAAGTTCTATGGCGGTCTCAAAAGCGTTTTTATTTCCTAATAATTTCCTACGAAAATTCCAAGTCTGATTTCAAAAATTTCAATTCGGACATACCTTAGTTCTCTCGAAGATCCGGGTTTGCCTCTTCTCCGTTTTGCTTGCTCATTTGCCCTTACTCTTTTCGTGTCTGTCTGCCCATTTCGAATAGCAAGAATATTGATTCTTCCTGGATTTTTCTGCTTTCCTGGCTGCATTTAGGCTGATGCCAATCTTGCGGTTTTCGTGAGCCACGTTTCAGTCTTAGTATCATTGGATTTACGAAAATGAATAAGCATATCTTCGAAAACTTTTTAGCGTTTAGGAATAGCCAGTGACGATCAAGAGATGCCGAGGATGATCAGGAAGACTCGCCGGGTGATGAGGTTTTTGGGATAGATCAAGGCAGGAGAGGAAGGATGGTGAGACCGTGGAGAGGACGGATGGCCGGATTTTGATTTTTGGATTTCGCTCCATCTCTTTCCATATCCGAGAGTCTTTTTCTACGATCGTCGTTAGATTTTCGAAGGTTGTCGAATAGTTTTGAGTTTTATTTACGAGAGTCATTTCGTAAAAATTGTCAAACTTATTCTACGAAAATTGTATCATAAAATACAACCATGTTTAACTCTACGAATAATGTCTCGTAAAATAATGTCGATTTTAATTTTACGAAAGCTGTTTTGTAAACTGTTGCCAACTTTAGTTTTACGAAAGTTTTTCCGAAAAATAATATCGAGTTTAATTTAAAAGAAGTTATTCCGCAAAATGTTATGGATTTTCATTTTACGAAAGTTGTTTCGTAAAATGTTGCCGTGCTTAATTTTACAAAGGTTATTTCGCATGATGTTGTCGAGCATAATTTTTACGAGATTTGTTCCGTAAAGATGTTTTACATTTTTGGATGTATGAGAGCCGTGACGAGGTTATTGCGACCAAACTTAATCAGAAGTTTATCTCTTATCTGTGGGATTGATCCGTGGAAGTTCGGAGTAGTTTTTTCCGAAGTAAAAGTTAGGTGACAAACATCGACAACTCGCGGAATTTGTTACTATAGAAGTGATACTTGAATTCTTACGAAATCTTAGGTTTCAGAAAACGTTTTCGCAGTGAGGGATACGATCTCTCGTTTTGCTTAGTTTAGTCTTCGTCAGCCGTTTTATTTTTTGAGAGATTTTATAGAATTCAACTTTGTTTCTCTGCAAGATGATCGGAAGAAGTACAGCCGTGGGGGATTGACAACCCGATTTGCTGTGCTTCAATTTCCGGGAGTAGTCTAGGCTTCATCTGAAAGTTATTTGGAAGAAGTACATCGGTGAATCGTGTACCCGATTTGTTGTGTTTCCATTTTCCACGAGTAATCTAGGGTTTTTCTTAAAGATACTCGGAAGAAGTACAGCGGTGAGTTATGTACCTGATTTGTTGTGCTTCCTTTTTCCGCGATTAACCTAGGGTTTTCCGCGGTTTTGGGGAGAGCAAGTTTTATTTTTCCGAAAAATTTTCGAAAAATGTCTTTTGGTAAAACCCTTATGGGTTGAGACTTCTTTAGCTCGGTAATTAGCCGAATCTTACGGGGTTTGATAAAATTTATCGTTGCCCTTTCTGTTTAGGCAGAAAAATCGCGAACTCATTTCGGTGCTCTTCTCGTGGCGAAAAGTCGCGACTAGGTTTTCGATTTTGTTGAGAACTACGGCGTTTGCGTAAGCGTTGGGCATAGGAGCAGTTAGTGCTGCGAATTTGTATTTCATATTTCCAGATATCGTTTTGATCAAGCGTTTTGTGGCCATTAGTAAGGGTAATCCGTAACCCCCCGCCTCCTTCTAGCGCCAAACTGTAGAAACCGAAATTCGCACAGTCGATTTCCGTAATCGGAGGAAAGTCAAGAAACCCTGACTTTCCTTGAGGTCTCGGATTCTCTGCGAGAGCCAACGACATGTGACCAAATAAATGCGGAAAATATGAAAAGATAAGAAAATGAATTTATAGAAAAGGTGGATCTTATTTCGAATCCGCGTAAGAGCGTTGCGATCATTACAAGAGATTATGAAAGCTTCGGCAACAAGAGTTGTCAGCGAATTACCTAGTTCTAGCAACCTAAATCGTTAAACCTAGTTGAGTCGCAGCTCGAAAACAGAAGACGAAAAAGATACGAAAAAGGTTTTGATAGATTTCGGACTGAACCTTATGAAAGGCTGCCTACGTACCCCTTTCGAGGATCAAGCCGAACGTAGTTCGATTGACAGAGTAGAATAAGAGATCGAACCGCCTTTGCAAATTCGTCTTGTAATCGAGTGCCAGTCATAGAAACATAACATTTCGAGAATAATGCCTAAAGTTTCTAAGTGCAAAGAGTTCTAAGAGTAAAAAGAATTGTTTCCTTGCCTCTTCAACCTCGACGTCCTTATATACTCCTCCTAGCGGCGGTTTGCTCTTTCCCTTTCTGCCTTCGGTTGAGTTTATCGCTTCTCGGAAATATTCCATTTTCCTTCGATCTTTGTGTTTATCTTTGGAAACTTCACATTTATCCTTCGAACTTGACATTTATCTTCTTCTGCATAATAAAAGATAAACCGTCATAACGATTGGGCTTGATTTCGTATAAAATCGTGAGTGGGCTTTTAGCCACGTTTTGGAACCTTTTGGGCCATTTTCCGACTTAAGCTTTTTACGATTTATTGAAAGAGCGCTTCTGAAACGAAGTTGATTCCGAAGAAAGTTCGACTTTCTCATATAGTGGAGGCAGTTCAAGGTGTTTAGTTAACCTGATACGTCCTAGGAAAGGATCAGTCGACTGGTAAGGGTTTAATATGAACTCCAATGGAGAACTGGATGGAATGAAGGGTCGCACGAAGGTTGCGGAATGGCCTTCGATATTCCCGAGCCAATCTATTGCCGGATGGGACGCACCGGTCCAACAAAAGGGCGATCTCGATCCGCTGCTTGATATGACGCACAAGTCCAACGGGAAAGAGAAGTTTGCTTTGAGCTAACCACACCATGAAAAAAGAGATGTTCTAATCGAAGAACAAAGTGTAAAGACTCAAAAAGATAAAAGGAAATTCGATGTCTATTCATGAAATGGAGTTCCATACTTATAGAGTTTTGTAGTCAAAGATACTTAATGAAAATGAAGAAAACAATACATAGGAAATATAAATTTTGACTAGAATTGATAAATGAGTCAAAGGTGCGGATTCTGTTGAAGACTAGTCAAGATGTCCCTTTGGCTACTGTCCAGGTTCAACCGAACCAACTGGTTCCTTGGCGGTAAGGACTAGGATGCAACAGTCAGTGCGGGCCGGACGTCGGATCGGCCAAGTAGTGTTCCAGCGTGGCCCAAGTCTTCAGACAGCTTAAGGATCCTTGCCTTAGAGAAATGTGCAAGAGGAAAGTCCATCATTGGTTCGAACAAGGAGGCAAGATCATCGGTACGGTCCCCGGTACGAGCCAAGCGGGCCAAGAGAGAGAGAAGCTACTGTCTGAATCGGATTCCTCTCGTTCAAAGTTAATTCTGGCTCGACCATCAGTCTTAGCTTGGCGAGCTTGTCGGGGAAGACGGTCTGTGGTTTGGTCAGTTCGGTCATCTGGACGTGGTTCCAGCCTTAGCTCCTTTCCGGACGATCGCTGGTCGAATCGATACACGGCTCGGCCAGTCTGATCGGTACGATCGGATTGGTGAACCTCGGTTGAACTGATCTGAACATTCTGATCCATGTACTGAGGTGCATCATAACCATTTCCGTTTCATATAATCAATTCGAATATCATACGAGATAACGAGTTCTTGCGGTTCTTAAATCGTAAAGTTCCAATGGTGACTACGATCGAGATGAAACAAGAGCAAGTTCGATCTGATCCCAAACGGGCGAGTTGGGCGATAGAGCTTTATAGTTGTTTCGTTGTTTGGGATTCATTTTTCCGAGGCCTAGAGTAACCTTTCTCGAGGACTTATCGTATGAATCCTTTTCGGAATTGATATGAAACTCGATTTAGGTTTTTCTGCTCTTCTTCTTTTTTAAAAAAAAAACATTATCTCTCTTTTTCAAAGTTGACATTTCCCGGGAAATTTCTGACGTTGATTCCGTCGTAACCGATTTTTACCCCAACACCTACATTCTTTAAATTTAAGTAATTTTTAAAAGAAATTGAAAAAACTAAAATTATAATTTATATTGCTTTTTCATGACCGTAGATTGATTTTAATCCAAGGGTTGAAAATTATCTTTTTGTTTATCCTCACCTTTTTTTCTTATTGGTTAATCTTTCTTTTTCAAGGATCACAATTTATGGTCATTGATTAAATCAAATCTAAAGGCCAAAAATCATTCTCTAATTTTCTTACAATTGACGGGACTTAGCCTCTTCATCTCTCTCTCTCTCTCTTTAACTCTTTCTTCTTCTGCAAAACGACGAATCCGATGAGAGAGGGAGCAGCAGGATGTCGGATCACCTTACAAGACACTGGAGGAGAGAAAGCTTCTTCTATAACCGACCACGATCGAAGAAGACAACCACTGCAATAGATCTGTCTCAGATTTTTGAGTTTTTAGATCTATGTTGTTTATGCGACTGATTTGTCTCTTGATTCCTAATCTATAGACTCGTCTTTTTAGTTTCTCTTTTGGTTTCTAAATTCTATTTAAGTTTGGATGATGAATCTTGAGCTGCTAGAAGTTTTTTTGGTCGACTTGGTTATAACAAAGCCGTATTGTAACCATAACTCAGCATTTGATTATAACAAAGCCGTATTGTAACCATAACTCAGCTATAACATATGCATAACTCAACCATAATTTGATTATAACTCAGCCGTAACGCATGCATAACTCAGCCGTAGAGTATGCATAAATCAGCCATAACAAGATAGAGCTATTTTGTGTCCAACCAATGAGGATGTTAACATGATCAGTGATTACATGTTGGATAAGCTTGATGGTAATTTATATTATCACCTTTTTGTGATTGATTTCAGAAGAAGATTCGTTTGTTATAAACATTGACTATGTTTTATTTTTTTTTTAGGTGAGGAAATGATTTATCTAAGTGTATATAGTATTGATCCTAGTGATACATAAGTAGTGAATGATGAAGCACTTGGCTCAGATTTTCTAACCAACATTAAAGTGTCTGGATTTCCAAATCATAGACTTCGCCTGAAAGTTGGTTTCCCAGTTATGGTCCTCAGGAATGTTGATCCTCCAGAAGGGTAATAAAAAAACAAGGCTATTGATTACTCAGCTGATGGATTTAAGGGTTGCGGCTAAGATTATCTACAGAGCAAACGTGTATACTGGATTGCCTACAGAGCAAATGTTATCAAAGTTTCCATTGATAACATCGTCAAATGATGTGAAGTTCATAAAATAACTTTCAGAGTATGGATCAGTGGTTTCAACTTTGGTCTTGCCGTTTAGAAAGATATTGAGCTGTTGTCTTTGTCAACCAAAAATTTGCGACACTTGACTGATCATTGTTAACAATAAAACTTGAGAGTTCAATCCATTTTGACTCTTCTAAAACCCTCTCAAAGTAAGACAAGTAAATATTAGAGACGGATGCAACAATTTTGTAACCCTAGAAATAAAAAAAAATTATTAGTATTTATAAATGATCCAGTAACGTATTTTTGAACAATTAACCATTTCATCGGATAGAATAAATTTCATTTCTTTCTTAAGTTGCCAATCATCGACGTACCACTTTTTCAAAACCTTGACAATGATTCTCCATTGATGCAAATTGTTTATGAACATATATTGTTCCATTAAATTAAAGGGAGGTAAAACATTAAGGATATAAGGGTATAAAAGGAATGTATGCATACCCATTGCATCGAAAGTCTCTATATATATTTCTATGAATATTCGTAATTTTTCAGTAAATGACAAAAATGGTAACTTTCCATTGTTTATGATTCACATAAAAACAAACAATAAATGTTTAGAATAAAAAATATATTCTCCATTACAAGTTATAAATCTATTAAGACACTTTATAACTATACTATGGTAACCCTCTCCCCTGAATTCAAATTTTACAAATACATTATGAAAAATAAAATATGAAACTGTAAAAATCAAATTTGTAGGGGTACATGAATAACAGCCAATTATTCATATAGATGAATGTAATAACTTCAAGTATAATTTAAACATCAACATTAAAATCATTTTAAAAATTCACAGGTTATGATATAACAACTTAACATCATACTTAGCTTTCTAAGAACATCTCCAACTACACTTCATATTTTACTCCAAAATGGAGTGTAAAATGGAATAATGAACAAAAACAAAATGTTGTACTTCAAGAATAGAGTAAAGTTTTTTTTTCATCACTCCTTTCTCCACTCCATTTCGGAGTAAAATATTGAGTGGGTTGGAGATGGCCTAAAACAAAAGTGTCTCAAGAAGAATATAAAACAAAGAAGTTATGAAAATTTACAGTCAATATGACTACACAACATATATATATATATATATATATATATATATATATATATATATAATGAAGTTCACATATAAAAAATAACACTGTTTGCTCGTTTACTCTTTATTGATGTTGCTTAAAACAATTTAAAGGGTCAACAAACATTTCGTGTCGGTCTTAATACTTTTTTGGTATGATTGATGTTATTGATTCGCTTCTGTTTTATCAATATCAAACTATAATTTCAAATATAAAGTAAATAAAGATGTTTTGTCAATATCAAACTATAATTTCAAATAAAAAGTAAATAAGGAAATTTTTATTAAATAGTAAAATATTAATTGGCAATATAAAGGAATAGTAACAAACTGGAACCACATAATAGAAATTTAAATAGTGTTAAACATAGTAGTGTTTTCCATATTTCTTACAAATTCTTTTCGAGTTCTTATCAGTAGCACCCGTTTTTTTGAACTGTGTGTTCGTGTTGACTTTTAACTTCCCATGTTGAATGGAAAACGATTGATTTTCCATGAGGTTCTTGTTTAGATCTTCAAACTTTATCCTGATGAGTATATCTTCTAAAGACATTATCCTTCCTCGAATACGACGTAAATAAGTCATGAAATTAACCCAACTTGCATGAAGCTTCTCGATCAAACAATTTACAATAAAAGTATTGCCAAGCGAAATACCTTCAGAAGTCAAATCGCAACATATTGAGTGAAATATCTCAATTTGTTAAACAATAGGTTTAGAGTCCACAATTTGGAAGTGTAAGAATTTTTCTGTGGCAAAATGTTGACGCATCATCACATCTGCTTTTGTGATTCTTCCCCAAAGATAACCATAACGCCTTAGAAGTTTTTTCCTGAGAATATAATGCATAAAAGAGGTCGATAATCGGCCTAATATCACTCTTTTACACATATAATCACCGTGGATCCACGCCTCTTCAATTGCAAGTACGACGACACCAGTGTCACCAACAGGATTAACTTGTCTATCCTCAGAAAGGTACTTATCCAACTTTAAATGAGATAAATAAAGTGGCATCTCTTGTTGCTAAATCCAAAAATTCTTTTCGTCAAACTTGTTGGGCATTTTTGCATCTGAAATATTAAATAATTCATAGTCCATTTCCTTTCAATTGTTTGGCCTTAGAAGTTGTTATGATTCATCTGCAAGAGCAATATTTCAAACAAATACTATCAACAGATTGAAAATATTATAGAAACACAAACGAGTAAAAAAAGAGTGGCAATCTTTGAAAAAAAATTTAATAATATAAAGCAAGAATAGTATACCGACAGACGTTTAAGGATTGATTTGATTAATGAAGAGATATTTATTTAGTATATTAGGGCCGGCCCGCCCTACGGGCGGGATATACGTTACTTGTAATCAAGATTATTATTTTTTATATGATTTGTGGTTTGTGTTTTATGTTTACACTTGCAAGAGATGTATATGAGATATAATATTTTATTAATTTAAAATTAACCAAAAAACTAATAGTAAACTAATTTTTACTATTAGCATAATTTTTTTTTCTCTCTCTCTATTCACGCTACGGGCGTGTTAGTAACTAAAAATACATAAATATATCAGTTAAAGAGTATTTCAAAATGTTTAGCTTACTTAAAATTTAAGGTGATATTAACTTTTATTGTGTATGTTTTGTTATTCTTTTTATAGATCATGATCATCTTAATATTAAAATGTTCATGAATACATAATAGTTTTACATATTTTCTTTGTTTATTCTACTGTAATTATGATAATTTTGATAATAAGTAAAATAATTTTTAATATAAAAATCTTAGATTATATTTTTTCTTATGAATATTTTAAAATTTATGTCATTGATATTATATTATTAATTATGTGCTAAATTATTATTTTAGGTTGATGTCAAATGAAACATTATTTTCTTATATATATATATATATTTGAAACTATTTTTTTTCATATCGTATTAGTTCTAGTTGTTTTTTCCGGAATAGGAGGTGCAGTTGGACGAATTTTCTTTCAAATGTGTCAACGCTGTGATTGTTTTTTTATTAGGTTAGCAGGTGCTTTTTGTCGAGAAGAGAATATATATGTTATGGGAAATGAGTGTTCTAAATAAGGCATAAGTTAGTGTTTGGACAAAACTACAACGCTTCAATTTCATGTAAGAACATGTTTAGTATTCCACACTCAGCTCATTCGTCCACCGTTCTCATTTTGTGATATATGGAGACTCAAACTTAGAAGTATAATAAGAAAAATGCATTTTATGTATATATCAAAACTCAGCCAATTTTGGAGACACAGAAGCAGCCAAGTTAAATAGAATTAATAGTCCAGTAGTCGGTATGGAAAAGATGTAATTGAAATATACTAACAAATCACAATCATGCATACTCACACATGATTCTATATCCATAAGTGTCTGCACTAACTGTTGTATCCTTGAGATGAGGGCCAACAACCTTTTAAGGAGCCACAGTAATGAAAAATCAACACCAAGATGTTGGAAATTATTATGAGCTAAAGATAAATAGATCTTTTAAAGAAAATGTTCACTAAAAAAAGTCATCTCTCCTTTTCTATCGTCTTCTTCTTTTCTCTTCTTCTCTGTTTATCCTGTTTCTCATCTCATTTTTTCTGTTTTTTATCACTTTTCTGTCACAATCCGTTAAGTACAACCATGGGCTTAACAAATCTTTTTTCATCACCTTTTTGTGTTGTTTATTAAGAGAAATGAACTGATGATTTTGTTGGAAGAAAACCTTCATATTTATAATGGACGATTAACACAAAGGAATGAATGAAGGGATTCATTGAATGTGAGATTGTGTGAAAAGTAGAGAGTATGTATTAATGTGAATGTTAATGAAGATGCATGAATCAAGTTAATTTCTGTAGCGGCGCCAGATTAAAGAAGACTATTCAGCTTCCAACTGACATTGATCAGAATCGTTTGTCACCGATTGGATTTCTATTGACAGTTGGCTGAACGAAAATTGTTGCTCAACATCCATTTTCCCTAAGTTTCGTATACAGTTTTTTAGTGAAGATGTATTTGGACCGTAGTAAACACATAAAACCCATTAAACTCAAGAATTAAAGAAAAATTGACTTTTGATTGACCGTGACACGTGTCGTCACCACAGACTCCGAATTAGTGACATGGAATCTGATGTGGATGGCCTAGGAGTGAAGGAAACTCTTCTTTATATATATAGATAGATAGATATGGCAGTTATCAGAGGTAAAAGCTTACATTAGAAGATACAATTAAAAGAGGTTCAACATACTTTGACAAAGCGTATATGATAAAATTGGGGTATATCCGAGAGATAATTGGGATTTCAATATTTATTGCTAGAATTTAATTCTTTATGTGTGAGAGAATATTAGTCGTTTGTAGAAACAATATCAATTTATTTTGGAAACTAATTTTATAGGTTCGGAACATTTTTAAATTCATATAGAAAGTCAATATTCCCTTTTACAGTGAGAATTATTTTTATTAAAAATGTTTTTTGAAAAATATATACAACACTAAAATTAAACTATATGATTATACTGTTTGTTAGATCAGAAAGCAACGTTTATAGTATGATTAACAATTTTAATAGAAAGCTACTTTTACTGGTTGATTACAAATTTTGTATGTGTGAGATAATATTGTGTCATAAGTTGTGAATGTGAAAATGGTATCAAAATATAAGTGGCTAACTCAATCAAAATTTGTAAAAAAGTTGTATTGTACCTTACATTGAACTAACCCTTAAACATAATACACTAGTTGTGTTGCATTGTTCTACTTTGAGTTGAGAAATATTTTACACAAATAATATAAATGATCAATGGAGATTACAATTGGATGGTCTTGTATGAATGATTTATTAGTAAACGTAATCCAAATACACACCATCTTCGACAAGTAACTTTTTATGATAAATAAAAATAAGAACTGGAAGAATATTACTGGAACGATACATGAAAATAATAAATTGTCACATATGAAATCCTAGTACACTATTTGTAGAGATGCAAGAATCTTACACTTTCGCAATCTTCGGGTAAGTTTTCAAATGTTTCTCCATTAATTTTGTCACAAACTTTCTTTCTCACATCCTAAATCATTTCATTCTTACTCATTTGGTAAATATTTGCTTGATGACCAGTTAGCTTAATATTTGCTTGCTCCTCATAGTATTTTACATTCTTTTGCATTAGATCCGAAATATATTAATATACAATTTTTTTATACAAATTTGAAATTAATAAAATAGGTAAATTTAAATATGTACAAATATGACAATCGATAGAATGATGATAGATCCATATTAAGGGAAATTCATTAGAAGGTTAGAGTACTAACTTTATTATCCGTTGTCTTCTCACTCATTTTGTATCCAGCGTAATCAAGTTTAATCTGCATTAGCAATGAATCATTAGTGTAGGAATGATAGAATACACAATAATCGAGGGAATTAGATCAATATTAAAGGGAAATATAGTAAATGGCAAGAGTATTCACTTCATTATCAGTTGACTTCTAAATTGTTTGGTATTCAGAGTATTCAAGATTCATATGTATGACATATTCGAGAAAATTAGTTGATATGTTTGGCAATCAATATAGATCAAACATATACATATAAAACAATCGATAGAATAATGATAGATCAATATTAAGGAAAATAGTGTAGATGACTAGATAACTCACTTTATTATCCATTGCCTTCTCACTCGTTTGGTATTCAGCGTAGTGAAGATTCATCTATGTTATATATGAATTAGTAGTACATGAATGAAGAACATTAAAAAAACAGAGAGTAATTAGAAAGGGATCTCGATTAATTATCACAAATGCATATATAGATGGCAATTTTTTTTAAAAAATGTACTCTATTAGGAAGAGACGTCGATTCACTATATATGAAATGTTTAGATGGTGAAACTTCCTCTAGAAGAATAAATTAATAATTTTAAAATAATATTTAATAAAAATTTCAAATATATTATAGGAATATTCGTGTCTAGTATTCCATATTTGGTGTATTCTCTATTGGGAAAGATTTAGGAAGGTGATAATTGGGAACAATATCAAAACGGAGTTTCAAATTATACATGGTTATCAATCAACCAAACACCTAAACGAAATAACATTAATGATATACACTAAAAAATGATGTCTAACTATATGGAATACGAATCCCTAAACTCTAAATCCTAAACTTCAACATACACAAAACATAATCCATAATTCTTGGAACATATAACTTTAAAATTGAAATTACATATTATGTAATAAATATTAAAACATTTAACTTTGAAATTAGAATTACATATTATGTAATTTTGTGGGACAAACCATATCATCTGTGCTTAAACCATATAACATGCATCATTTGTATAGACAATAATGTCTAAAATAACACATTTTGAGACCATTCAATAGTTATGGACCAAACCTAGATTAGAGGATACAAACCGAGCAAAGTTTGATTAGTATAACCAGAGAGTAGATTAAGAAAAACCAAGATTGATAAACAAGTAATTAAAAACGGTTCAGAGAAGCAAATCCCGGATAAACCATGTCAGTAAGCTTAGTGATTAATGTTTTCATATAAACTGTTTTTGAATAATAGTATGATACTATTGTATTTTTTAAGTGAAGAAGATTAGGGAGTCAGCTGATAAAAAAAAATCTAAAAATATAGAATAATAACAATACACATATATGATTTAGCACAGTTTTTTTCTGTCGACAGAACTATTCATATAGATAAAAAAACATATTTCTACAAAAGTATGAAATTACTTTTTAGAAAAGTGGGAATGACTAAATAATCTTTCTAAAATGCCGTCCAGGAAATGGTAATATGAGAAAAGCTATTATGAGAGGACGTGGGAATGAGTTGGAACTAATCCCATTGGATAGATACGACGAAAAAGGGAGCAGATTGATTAGAAACATAAGGTTTACCCAAAATAATTAAATAAAAGAAGGGAATAATAATAAATAAAGACGGTGGGAAGATATTTTTCGACTAGAAGAAAATATCTTTGATATTTGTTGGTTTGAAAAAATATCTAAAGAGGTTTCAGTCCGCCAAATTGACCGGTGACGACGACGTGGCAACCTTACCACGTGTAAAAGTGTCTACAACTGTATTGTTCTTTTGTCTTTCCGTCTTTCTTTTTCACCTTCTCCTCCTCCTTCTCTCCTTTCTTCTGATATTTTTCTCTCTCTAGTCTTAACAAGATAGATAGGTAGCAAATGGTTGGTGACTACAGAGAGAACTATAGCCCAAGCTCCGACGATTCTTCTTCTGTAGGGGAAGAGACGACTTCTTCAATGGTATATTTCATATTTCTGTGTTCTCTTTATTATTGCATGTCTGTTTCCTCGCCGGAATCTTCGTCTTTTTCAGATCTGAATAATTGATATCTCCTTGTTGCAGTATTTTGCGGGGAATGAAGATACGCCTACAGAATGGACCGATGAGAAGCATAGTTTGTATCTTAAATCAATGGAAGCTTCCTTCGTTGATCAGCTGTACAACTCCCTCGGTGCGCTCGGCTCCAAAAACAACAAGGATACTGTCGGACCATCGAGAAGGTTCGGTGATGGTGGAAAACCTTCTGAAGAACAGGTATGAATAGGACACTTTCCCCTGTCTTTTTCCATGTGCGATGTTGTGAAATGATAATGGATTTTAGTCTTGTCTTATATTTTGATATTAGTTCAAGGTTCTTCGTGATGGTTTCTGGCAGAAGATGAATGTGAGGCAGCCTGAGTATCGTCTCAATGGAAGACACGGTCGTCGCTCTCACGAGTTTCTTAGGAGTCCATGGATCAAGCACTATAAGCCTTCACCAAAGTCCCTAACAGATAAAGGTAGTTCCGAGCTTGAAAATCAAGTTGTTAGCTCAAAGGGCATAGTCATACGCAGCTCTGGTTCAGCATCGAGTCTCAAGCAGATCTTACGAGAAGGCTGCTCTCATTCACGTGACCGGGATCAAATCAGCGTGGGAGAAGGTCCTAGTTATTTCTCTCTCTTCATACATTTATTGTAGATTTGTATACTAAAGTGTTTTCTGTTTGGCTAATGTTTCACAGCAGAAGTATCTGACCAGAACTTTATCAATGAAGTAACAAAAGGCCAAAACGGAAGCTCCAAGAAGATGAAGACAGTGATAAGTGAATCGTCTAGTACTGATCAGGTGAATTCTTACACCAGTTAGTTTTTGATCATGAATGTGTTCGAGTTTATTGTTCTAAAAGTATTATCTTGTACCTTGGTGTATAGGTTGTTCCACTCAGAAAAAATCCTGCCAATATGATCACTTAAATTCCAAGTCTGTTGCTGGGTAAGGTCATTGAAGCTGGTTACGCAAGGAGAATTTTGTTATGTTTATAGAATTTGAGGAACTAAAATTAAAAAAAAAAAGTCAACTTACTATGATTAGTAGTTGCATGTGTCTTCATCATATAACCCTAACTATAAATATTTTATATGCGCATGTGAGTGGATTCATATGTAATGTGAACCTTTTATTTGCATCAAGTTACTTATTAGTTTGTTATTGTTTATTGTTAGTGCCAGTCTAATATAGTCTATAACTTTGAACTTCCATTAGTATATTTATATACTATGATCGATCACTTTGAGTTATAGCCAAATTCCACATTTTGACAAGTTGACGATACCGTTTCATTACCGTCAAGATCCGAATTTGAAATGGACTAAAGTTATATAAATAATTCATATTAAGACTTGTGCCGACGATGCAACTTTCACAGTTTGTGCTTCTTAAATTCAAAGAAAAATATCTTAAAGTTGAGGAATATGATGTTGGTGGTATGTCTCACCTAGCATCCATAATTTCGTCAGCAATTGTCATGTCGATCCTCTCGTAAGAAATAACAATTGTATAACACATGTGAGCCAATTTGCCACTTTAAACAAAACTAATTTCGAAGAAAAATATATTTTTTTTCACTTCTAATACCTTTATGGAGATTATCATTATGCATGTGGTTGAAACAATACCGTTATGGATATTATCTCCAATCAAATAAAAGAAACAAGATGAAGTCTTCTTATATCTCACCTTTGCCCGGCCATCAGCCAGCCCAAAGATGATGGCGATGTAAGTTGGGTTGAGAACCATGAATCCTATATTCTGTTATAACTCCTAACACTACTGTGTATTAATGAGGATGTATGTGCACAATCGAGCTACCTATAAGAGCACTACGTACAGTTGAAAAATCAATAAATTAATACTTGATAAATTAATAATTTTGATAAATTAATAAATTTCGCCGGTTATAATCTGGGGTGGTTCAAAATTTGACAAAAATCGATAAAATAATAAAATAATAATTTTTTAGAAAATTTATGTAAATATGTAGTTCCATTAATATTATAAATTAATAATTTATATGCATATATATTTTATATAAGTAAGAACTTATTATTATATTGTTTGTTTTAAATTCACAATGAAATTATCTTTATATTTTCTTAACACTTAATATATTTATAATGAGATTTAGTAATATTATATCTAAAACCACATTTTAGTTATATGGAATATATTATATAAACCAAATAATATAATAAAATTAATATAAATATCAAATTAAAAAAAACAATTAATGTCTATACACTAAAATCAAATATATTTTTTAATCTTAGAACAAATACATCTTAAAATAAGAAATCTAAATAATTTTTTTTTTTTATAAATTAATATCTTTATAAATTAATAAAATATCAAAATCCTAACATTACTAATTTATAGAAGTTCTATCGTATATGGTTATTCTATCCCACGATTAGATAATATACTAACTGAGTTGAATGAACCAAAAGTGTTTTGAAAGATTAATAAAAGAAAGATGTGTTCTCGATGATTGATTTCAAAGAGTTATTTGAAGTTTTTGTTATTTAATATACGTTTCATATGAAATCACTTTTATGTATTAAAAATATATGTTTTAAATTTAGTAAATATTTCCTTTTTATTATATGTCTTTTAGTAAAATATAAATAAAAGTAAACTATAATTATAAAGTTAGCTAAAAATCATTTAAAAAGAAAATTAAATTATTTTTTAATAATGACAAATAGATATAATTATTTTAATTCATGAATGGTTTTTATGTAATTAAACATTCTGAAATTTAATGAGAGTGCGACACATAAAATACTGAATTCTCAAATAATATAGAGATATATATTAAAAATATATATTAAAATTAGTTAGATTACTGAGAGATCTTTTTCTTAATCATCTTTTATTTAAAAAAAATGATTTAGGTAAACATTTTTTAGTAGTGCATGTTCAAAGTATGAAATTTAACTTACTAAATTATCTACTGATCTAAATCGTTCTTATCTTGACAGAGTAACTTTTATAACTAATAAACATAAAATGAAGTGAGAATATTTGTTCCTTATATTGCCTTTTTAATTTAGTTATGCAGTTTATGGCCAGATTTCTTACTTCATTTGGCTGAAGTGCTTACTAAAATTAGTTTTTTTTATTATTATTGCATGTTACCTTTTGATTCACTGAATCTTGTGAGAAAAAGATTCTTGTTTGTTGCATAAATTTGGGTCTACCTCTATTTTTACAAATGGGTTTTGGACTCTTATTTTTCTTATTGTTTTGTATGATCTGATCTGATACTACAGAGTTAGTTTCTGGGACGGCGGTGCTCTGATCGCAAAAACTCTTACATTTCAAGGTAAAATCGTTTTCTAAGGCCGTAGACATCTTTTCTCTTATTGAAGTTTTTTCTCTAAAAATTATATTCATTACTAAACTCTGATATATAGCAGGTGATATCATTTGATTGGATTCTGCCAAAATGGATAATAACTGGAATTTTAAAACCATGGGGACTGGTCCGCGGGGAGCGATGAGCAGACTACCGGTTAGTGCTCCTTTGAGCCAACAAGGATCACTATACTCAAGGACACTAGACCAGATTCAGAACAACTTAGGAAAAGATTATGGGTCAATGAACATGGAAGAATTGCTTATGAGTATATATAGTGCTGAAGGAACACAAGGCGTAGTTCCAACTAACGGTGTGAACGAGGGATTACAGAGGCAAGGGTCAATAACTCTGCCTAGAATACTTAGCCAAAAGACTGTTGATGAAGTTTGGAAATATATCACAGAGGAAGAACAACACCCCAGCAATGATGGAGGAAGAACAAACATTCCTCAGATTCAGAAGCAGCCAACTTTAGGAGATATCACTCTGGAACAATTTTTAACCCGTGCTGTGGCCATTCATCACCCATCATCGATTTCGGGTATTCCAAACACAAGTTTGAGTGTGGAGTTTCAGCAGAAACCAGTGGTTTCTGATGTGCTGGGCAATATTAATACTGTTCCAAGTAATATAATTCATGGTCCTTATTTGAATACAAATGTGAATGGGTCTACGTCTGGACAAGAACAAAAACAACATAACCCGTTTCAACCGCAACAACCTATCATGTCGAAACCACATGGTTATGGTTATGGAACACACGTCGCATTTACGAGTGACCAGGTTAATGCTCATGGTATAAGAGATAGTTACATGGAAACTGGAGACAAAAGTAACCATGAAAATAACGTAACTTTGGTCCAAAGCGTTGCACCAGCTCCTGGTGGAGCCATGGGTGTAGAAGTATGTTCTCAAATTACGCCATTTCCAGTATTAGATGGGATACCGAAGATTAATGCTGGTTCATCAATAGTATCACCGTTTACATTCACCACTACTGTAAGTAATAGCGTGAGGGATAGGAACAGGAACAATGGCATTGCCGCGGAGAAGAAACTAGTGGAGAAAACACACAGGAGAAAGATAAAGAACCGTGAATCAGCAGCACGATCACGAGCTCGAAAGATGGTAAAAAAAAAGAAGTTTGACATCTTCTTATATACACGTCTTGATTGTTTGATTATGTTAATACAGCAAACCTTATCGTTTTGCTTTTATAGCTTCAAACTATGGAGCTTGAAGCTGAAGCTGAAAAGTTAAGGAAAGAGAATCATGAGCTACTAAAAAACCAGGTAAGTAACAATGTCATAACATTTGCATTTACATATGCAAATGTTACGAAGAACACGTCTACATTTGCTTCCCTAATACTTTTTCACGACAACTTTTTAATGATCGACAGGCAAAAATTATGTCGGAAATGCAAACCAAACTGGTAATCTATATAACTTATACTCACTTTTTCGGTTTGCACTTTTGGGTGTGTTTGTTCATGTAATTTATCAAACTATATATGTTTGTAATACATCTTATTTTACTTCAGGGATGTCAAAGTGGGTTTTGTTTTAAATAAAAATAATAATTAGACTAAAAAAGATTAGTAATTTAAAGCTTTAAAACTTTGTTCTAACTTTAGTTATCTAAATTGGTAACAGGGGAAAGAGATAACTAACGGATCCAGGAAACGGCTGAGGAGAACGAAATCGAACATTCAGTGATCAGTAGTAGGGGTTCGAGGATTATACCTTATAAATTTGTGTGTTCTTCATATTATGTTTCTGCTTATTTATGACCAAATTAGCTACTATTTATAAGTCGCTGTGACATTGTTTTTTTGGGTACCGTTAGACGATCATATGATTGTCATGGTTTAGGGACGTATCAAAAATCTACTATTACCCAGAGACAAATAATAATTAGTGACATTGCTTTATTTTTATAAGAATATAATAGTAATCTAAAAACGAAAGTATGTATCAAATCCGTTTTAAATAGAGATGTCAGTTGGGCTTTGCAGACTTGAAAAGCTTCCCAATAAATTTTCCAAACACTTGTCACATTTTGGTTTCCCAATCATAGGTTAAGACTTTCTCCTACTCATACTTGCTCATACATCAATAGCCAAGAGTCGAGCAAATTAAATCTATTTAACCTCGTCCAGATAATCAGATGAATTCACAACAAGGCATACAACCAGTGTGAGTCTCTTGATCGCACCGTTTACCACATTGGATCACATAAGTGACTTGAAAACTTATCCATCATTGGATCTTTCTTGTTCATGTTCCCTAAACCAATAATAAAAACTGTTCCATGATCCATCATACCAACAATAATATAGAATGTGGAACCGGGCAGGACAAAAATTGTTATCTTAAAAAGCTTTGTTTGTAACAGCAGGGAAACATAATATAGAGAAATGAGTGGCGATGTAATCTCTAACATGGATAACCCGAGGCACATCCCCTATCCTTCCATGAGATCATTTTCCGGTGATCTCTGCCTCTGAATGATCTCACAAGAAGCTTACCGTCTACAGGCTTGCACAAACCGACATCAACCACACTTGTGGCTGTTCCTCTTTTGGATGGGTCGTCCATGTAATAGTCAAACAACATTGCCAAGCATCTGATCTGATGAGATATGAGATAATTTTCTTGATCTGAAGGTACAATCTTCAACATATGAAGGTTCACCTGATACAACCAAGAAAAGGTTAAGAAGCTAGCACTGTTGGTTTCATCGAGTAAAAATTGGTATACTGTTTACCTCTGCTTCCATAGCACGCAGTTCGTTGTAATGATCGCTCTCACTTGTCCAGTTGTCATTTCCAGAAGAAGTATGGAGAGACAGAGAAAAGAAAGGAGGTCTAAGAGGATACTCCATGCTAATCTGGACCTGCAAATACAAATCAATTTTAAAACTTTTGAGGAAGAAAAATATAAAAGGAATATAGTGTTTTTAGAATATGTACCGTTGCTTCTAACTTCCACAATTTTCCATCATCTGTTTTCCTGGAGAAGACAAGTGCAAACTCCCTTGCACCATAATCTACCCATGAATTATCAGCTTTCACAGAGCCCAACGCTTCAACACGCGCTTCGTTTTTCCCAGCTGGCTCATCTACTTCACTATCATCATCCAAAACAAGATCCAAATCATCTTCATACTTTTTGAAACTCGGTGACTTTCCTTTACTGCTAATTGGAGAATCCAGGTTCTTTGTCATCAAAGCCAACTGCCTAGACCTTGCTAGACTAGATACTTTTGATGGGGTTTGATCAGAGCTGGTTGTTATCAAAGCTGTAGCTGTGACCAAAGAAGGAAGTTCTCCGTCTTCCCGAATACTTTCAACATCTTCCTTACCAGAAAGAGATCTTCTATCCCCATCGATTTCCATAGGTTCTGGAACTTGTTCCACACTACTCAGAGTCAGAGAGCACGACTTACTAGCTGAAGATCGAATCTGTAACCAGGAATCCAAAGCACACAGAGCTTTATGCAATGCCCATGGAGCGTCTTCGCAGTTCACAGCAGGCAACTCGTGCTTCATAAGCATATCAAGCTGCTCCCTGTAAAGCCAGTAGAAGTATAAAAAGGTATTCAATGAAATTAACATATCAACAGAAATAGTTACCCATGAAAGCTAGTTGACCTTGCTACAAAGGGTATTGACAGCCAAGTTATCTAGAAAAACAGCTATTAAAGCATACTAAGCATATGCCTGACGCACTTACGATTATCATGGTTTTCTAGAATTTTCTCATAGTTTTTTTAACCAAAATGAAAAACATATAGAGTGGGGGGGACTCACGCAAGAGCCAGATGCGCTTTTTTCCGTGAGCGTATTCTTTGCAGCACTGTTTCCACCCTATGCTGCTGGCGATACAGTGAGAGATCAGGTACAGACGCATCACTTTTAGCAGTGTCAACGTTATCAGGAGTATCTTGGCCGAATAAAATAGGTGACACTTCAGGTAAGATATCAATCCCCGCCAAATGTTGTGCCCATTTATAAGGCCTTGAAGTTCTGTTCTCATCAAACACTTGACCATCACCAAGAATGAGCTTGGTTGACTGCATACCATACCAAGACAAGTGGGTATGTACTTTGATAATATAAAGTCGTCAAAAGTCACATGTAAGAAAAAAACTTAAAACGAAAAAACAAAGTTTACCTGATGAGGTGGCTCAAGTCCAGCGTCATCAGGGAATAAGTTAGAGAATATATTCTTCTCTGGTCCATCTGGAGAGCCTTCAACGCCAACACATACAACATTCAGCTTCAGAAAGTACTCAAACTTGAGAACAACAAGCTTGAGGGACTTCGTATCAGGAGTCTCATCATCATATACGTGAAGGAAAATTTTGAGAGGGTGAACTTGGTATAATAATCCTGCCTTGTCAGATCCTTCTTTGCTAGTAACTTTCTTAGGCCGCTTTCTTCTCCTTTGTCCATCATCATCGTCATCAGGTCCATCATCCTCCAACCTAGAATTCTCTGTATTATTACTCGACATGCCTAAAAGATCAGAACACCAAATTAGCTTTCCTCTCGGTTGAGTCACAGAAGAGAGTAAATTTTCTTACAACAACTTACCAGAGTCCTTATTAGATTGCTGTCTGGCATAAGCTTGAGCATCCTTAAGGCTCCCAAGTAGCTCCAAATCGATTCTCTCTTGAAAAGCTTCCTTTTGTGCCAAAAGCTGAGAGTAAATTACATAAAGGGGAGGAGGAAGCAGCTCGGCTAAACTATGCTGCTTCAGTTTCTTGGTGTGCTGTATACCCAACTGGTTCTGAACTGGAATGGATGCTTTCTTGAGAGACTTGAGGTGTAGAGGAAGGCTTGACAGAAACTTCTTGCGCTCCGCAATGGTTTCTAGTAAACTCTTCTTCTTTTGCTCCAATCTCGCTCGATGCTTACACAATTCTTTCCTCTGAATCAAAAACACATAAACATACAATCACTTCCACAAAAAAAAAAAAAAAAAAAAAAAAAAAAAAAAAAAAAAAAAAAAAAAAAAAAAAAAAAAAAAAAAAAAAAAAAAAAAAAAAAAAAAAAAAACATTCAATGTAGATGAACATGAACATGAACATGAACGAACCTGATGAAGCTCAAAATTGAGCCTTTTGGGCATCAAAAGACGGGAAGTATCAGTTGCAACAGATTGATCTTCAGGAGCGTCACGAAAGAAAGCTTCTTCTGAAACGAGATCGATGTCTGGATACTTGGATTTGAAATCTCTGCAAGCCTTAATAGCTTTGACGTAATGGCTCTTCTCGTACATGAGATTGTGCAATTGCAGCGTCGTGAAATCGACTGGGCCTTTCGCTCGTTCCGTCTCCGCCTTCACTTTGTCTTCCTCCGTCAATATCGCGCGATTCGCCTGCCGAAGAGAAGAAGAAAACCCTAAGTTTCACGTGATGGAGATGAGGAGAAGAGTGTGGTGAGAGAGAAACCTGACGGAGGTTGACGAAGTTGAGGAACATCTGGGTGAGGAGTTCTCGAATCTCGGATTTGTTGTTTCCTTCTTTTTTGATTGAGAGCATCCTCCCTACGATTTCTTCCACTGATGTTTTGCTCTCTCGAAGCAACTCCAGTGGAGATTTCACCGGCTCTCTCGGCGTTGCTACTGTCTCCATCGCTGCTTCCGACGTCGGATACTCATCCGCCGTCACCATTCCTTCCTCGATCTCGCCGTCCTCCATTGCCTCCTTCCTCTCCCCCCTTGTTATTTTCTTTTCTTTTCTTTTCTTTCTAAACGCTTTCGCATTCCTTTTTCTTTTTATCATATTATTATTATCGACAATTCGGTACTATAGATTTTTTTTTAAGTTTTTACCATAAAAATAAATTAAATGACAGTTTCGAGTAGCGAAATTTTATATTTGAAGTTTCACTAGTTTTATATTTTTATTTGCATTTTGGTCCCTATAATCACACATTACTTTTATGATTCATAATATTTTATGTTTTATTGTTTTAATCCTTAAAAAAATTATATCTCATAAATATTTTAATTTTGTTTACATATTTTAAATTTTACACATAAAATTAAATAAAATTTTAAAATAAGATTTAAAATATTTTAAGCTAGATTTAGACAACAATAATATACAAAAAAAACTTAACAAAAAGATTTTAAAAAATTATATGAAGACATAACTATTACACAAATTTAAATATTACAACAACACTAATAGTCAGGTCAGTTTGATCCGAAACCTTCAAATTTTCGAATATTGTCCAAATTTTTTTTGTGTAACTGAAGATGGTTGTTGTTAGGGGTGGGCAAAAAAACCGAACCGAACCGAGTCAAACCGAACCAACCGAACCGAAACCGATTCAAACCGAACCAAAGTCTATTTCAAACCATTCGGTTGAAGATTTCCCTAACCCGAATGGTTCGGTTCGGTTTGGTTTTAAACCGAACCGAACCGAGAAACCGATGTGTTTTGGTAGTTATTTAAATTAAAAAAATTAGTAATACCAATATACTAAAATTCTAATACTAAACCACATATTTTCCATTTTTATTCATTAACATATATTCTTCTAACCTAATATGTAATCATCAAAATATTTGATTTAAAATATTTCATTTATTGCAGGCTTTTTAATTTTGATGATATAAGAGACATTACTAATGATGTTGGATTTTTTTTTTACTTTAGTTAATTTTCATTTGTTTTAATTCTTATATATATTTTTGTGACTTTTTAAAAGTTTTTGTTTCAGTTTTATATTGAATTTAGTTCACATAGTTATGTTTACATAAATTGTTATGTTTACATAATTTATGTTGTAAAACATAATTTCTCTTAGAAAAATTAAACTAAGAAGAATCTAATTAAACCGATCCAAAAAAGAACCGAATACAAACCGAACCGAATACAAACCAAACCGAACACAAACCGAACCAAACAAACTATGGTTTACTTCGGTTGGAAAAATACTAGAACCGAACTAACCAAACCGAACCGAACCCGAACCGAACCGAGAAAATAACCGAAGTGCCCACCCCTAGTTGTTGTTGTTGTTGTTTTTCATGTTTTTTTCGTACAATTCTTTCTTGTTCATATCAAATATATTCACGAGTATTAATATCACCGAAAAAAATTAGTCTTTTAGCAATATTTTATATTTCTCTTTTACTTTCTTGTTCCGATCTAATGTATTTACTAGTATCAATATTATCCGATTTCAACAACCTTTAGCTCGTAATCTACAAAGTAAAAATGAGGAGAGCCATTTTTACTTCGAAATGCACTAATAGATCATATATGTATTACGAAAATCATTTTATGAAATAATATTCTATTTTGTTTTAAGTTTAATATTAATTAAGTTATTTTATTTAAAATTTTATATTTGATGAAATACTTTAATAATTAATATTGTTGTAATATGTTTATATATGTGTTAGTTATTTACAAAAGTTTTATGAATTCAAATTAGTTATGACAAATATAAGGACCATATTATAAAATATAAATAGTTTTGAAGGTGAGTTTAAAGTTTTCCTTTTGGAGAAGAACACCTTTAAACTTCAAATATAGAGTTTTGGAAACTTCAAAATAGAGTTCCTTTTTGAAGATGCTCTTAGTAAAACTTATTTTAGTCATTTTTTTCATTGATTACTACTTTGTGACAAAAACTTAAAAATAGCTATCCTAGAGAATTAAAGATTTTTCGTTAAGGATCTATTATATTATTATTTTTCATTAAGGATCTATTATATTCACATCAAAAAAAAGTTTTGACCGGAAAAAATGTCATTTCTGAACATAATTACGATTCATATGTTGTACTAGCAAAAAAATATTGTAAGATGATAATGATTTTTAGTAATTACATTGTTTTCCCTTAATTGAAAAAATGTTATTTTTTGTAATGTTATATTTCATACTATGCTATGGTTGTTCAAAAAAATCACTAATACAATGATATTTTTTTTGTGAAACTCCAAAGAAAATTAAAAAGAAAAGATACAATGCTAGAATAGGAAAACACACTATACAAAAGACATTTTAAATTTCTTGATTCATTGAACTTACAAGTTTGTTAATGTGTTTCATCTAGAGTAGATAATACTCCAGTCAACGTTGATTAGAAACGAAACATATATAATGGAAAAAAACAACGTAACAAACCACAGTGAGAAAAACCTTTTTTCTCTCTAGCTTCTCGCTTTCCGTGCAAACCCTACTCCCAAAGCTTATCCTCACCGCCGCCGCCATGGTTGGAGTACCCCTCCGGCCACTACCTCACCCACCTCATCCCCGACCTGACACAGCCAAATTCCCACATCTCCTCTCCTCTCCTCTCCCCCATCCCCCCCCCCTTTCAACTCTGTTCCTTTTTCCAACTTTCATTCTCTTTGGAATCTTTCCTTAGTGAAATCTTCTTCTTTGGGTTCTTCTTCCCTTGTTTCTGACTCGGTTCTTGTTCATTCGCTGCACCCAAGTGAAGAAGTTGCTACTGTCACTACTGTTTCAAAAGAACATACGAACTTTAAATTTTCGATGGATAGTGCTGAAAACCTTAACACTGATGCTCAGAAAAATGCCATGAAAGATATTCTACCTGCAAACATTGTGCAGGATGTCACTATGCTGGAATCAGCAAACACTACTGCTTCTACTCCATAGGAAAAAACAGACATTTCGTCGCACACTGGTACATATACTGCAGTTAGGGTAGAAAATGGCCCTCAGTCTCCTTCTCCACCGCTACCTGCTAACTAGGCTAAATAACTTCAAAAATCAACAGATAAAAAGCTAAAGAAGATTGCTAACCTAAGCTTCTCGGCTAACGGCACACCTCGTATCAAAATTCCTGACTCTATTTTTCGAAAAGGTGCAGATCTTCATCAAGACTTTGTTATCGGTGTTTTCTTAGGGAAAACTAGTGCTTTTTTCAAGTCCAAAGTGTCTTAACCCACATTTGGGGCCGTGGTATGAAGCTTGAAATTCACCTGGCCCAGAGTCAAGATCTATATTAGTCAAGATTCCCAACTAAACCCTAAGAAAGAAAATTGTTGAACAAGAATTAAAGCATATTGGTAATGTCATGTTCTATGTTGCTCAATGGTCTGCAAAAGTAGCCTCTCAACCACCTTCATTCTCATCTATTCCATTATGGGCTCATTTCAAAGGCATACCTTTTGATCTATACACGTAAGAGGGTCTCAGTAGAGTTGGAGATCTACTTGGTTACCCGCTTGAAGTTGATGTAGCTCACATCAAATGTAGAGTTGACTGCACCAAACCACTGCCAAAATGTGGAGAAAGTGAAAGGGATAATGGGGAAGTAGTCACAGTCACCATTGATTATCCTTGGGCTCCACCCATTTGTCCCTCTTGTAAGGAGATTGGTCACCTTGAAAGCCATTGTCCATCTATTAAATGGAAACCATCTCACTTCAAACCTCCTCCTCCTCCTCCAGCCAATAAGACCTCACAAGTTCCCCATCCTACTGTGGCTTGTGCTGGACAATCAGCTCAAAAATCTGCTCTTGAAGTCTTCTCCCTCTTCTAATACTGTTGGTCATCATGGCTCTTCTCCAAGGGCCTTGGGATCACAAAACTCCATGATCGCTACGAGTGAAGTTACCCTTCCTACCATTCAACCCTCTGTTTGCTCAAGCCCTTCTGGACCTTCCTCAGCTCCTCATGAATTGGCTTCATCTCTTCCTCTCCTTAAAACTCGCCCATCGGTTATTTTCACTGATGCTGGTGTCATCATAACCCCTCCTTCCTCACCTCTCTGTACTCATGTCTACAGTGTAGAAAATCAGGATCCTCCACCCCCTTCAGATATTTGGTTGGCCCAATCCTCACCAAAAACTAACCTCTTGGCCAGAGAAAAAATCATCCACCTCCTCGCCCTCCCCGCTGTCCATCACTCTAGACCTGTCATCCCAAAAACTTACAAAAAACATCCTCCTCAGACCAAATCATCACCTCAAAAACACCTTCTTTCTCCTAACCCTTTTGCATGTCTTTCTAACCTATTTTCTGACCTCTCTGCGTCTCCCTCCCTTCCTTCTTTTCAATCTACTTTCCCCGATGTGGGTTCTTTCCTAGAAACAGGGATGACCATAAATCAATTTTTTTTATATGTCAGAAAACATATTTTTTTTGGAATGTCTGAGGTATTAATGAATCTGATAAACATTCAAACTTTCGGAGGTGGATTACTACTCACCATATTAGTTTAGGAGCCCTTTTAGAAACCCATGTAAAAGAACTATCTCTGAACCCAATAATGAATACCCTTTGCCCAAATTGGTCCTTCTGCTCTAACCACGCCTCAGACCCTGATGGCAGGATTATCCTCGTTTGGAAAGCCCCCCTCTCCATCACCATTCTTCACCAATCTAGACAATCTCTCACTATCCGGGTTGATCATCCTTCAGTCCCATATATTTTCTTTACTGCAGTCTACGCATACAACACTACTGACCAGCGAAATGAGCCGTGGGTCGAGCTCCTGGAGATTCATACTTCTCTGTCCTTGAACTCCCAACCCTGGCTCCTTGAGGAGATTTCAACAAAATATGTCATCCATCGGAACACTCCTCTCCTTCTGTCGCTCAGATAACAAGCCCCATGATATATTTCAATTCCTGCCTCAGCCAACTGGAAGTCCAGGACCTGCGTTACCATGGTTCAGAGTTCATTTGGTCTAATAAACGACCAGAAGATCCAGTAGCCAAAAAACTTGACAAAGCCTTGATAAACGAAGAGTGGCTTAATGCTTACCCTAGAAGCTTGACCATTTTTCTAGCTTTTGATATCTCTGACCACACTCCATGTTGCATTGAACATGATCGCCCCACCCCCTTGCTGGTTCCAAGCCTTTCAAATTCTTCAACTACCTTAACCTCCACCCTGACTTCCTAAACCTGGTTATGGAGAACTTTATTTGCACTGAAAACGAGAATCACTCTCTCTCCCAATTGAGTGTTAAGCAAAAATAGTTAAAAGGGTATTAAAGCTTCTAAACAAGGAAAACTTTTCAGACATCCAAAAAAGAGTTTTAGACACTAACAACTTGTTTACTGATGCGCATGTATTCTCTCTCCAACAACCTACTCCTAATCACTATGCTGCCGAGAAGGAACTACACGAGAAGCTCCAATTCCTGAAAAGAGGGAGGAAGAATAATATAAACAGCTTTCTAGAATTAATTGGCTGAAATGTGGTGACTCTAACACAAGCTACTTCCACAAAGTGGCTAAAGCAAGAAAGGCTTTCAATGCAATCATCATTCTTATAAACACGACTGGAATATAAGCTACTACACCTCAAGACATTGGAAATCTTGCTGTCGCACATTTCCTGAGCATTCTAGGACCAGAGACCCCCAAAACTACACCACTGATGATTAGCATGGTTGCTGACTTGGACATAACTGACTGATTCTGCTGCTCCCCAGCTCAAGCTCTTCTGCTATCGAGGATCCCATTACCTGAAGACATAACAAAAACTATGTTCAGGCTTAATCAGAACAAGAGCCCATGCCCATATGGTTTTACATCATGATTCTATAAAGCTGCTTGGGGCATAGTAGGCCAAGAAGTCATCAATTCAGTCATATCGTTCTTTAAATCTTCATATCGTTCTTTAAATCTTCCCTCCTTCCATCCTCAACCAACTCCACTATCCTCACTCTCCTACCCAAATTCCCAGGCGCTACCATTATCAAGGACTACAGACCCATTTCATGTTGCAATACCCTCTACAAGGTGATCTCTAAGCTTCTAGTGCATCGTCTTAAGCCGCTACTACCATTTATCATCCTTCCTAACCAGACTGCCTTCATCAAAGGTAGGTTGCTTTTAGAAAACTGTCTACTAGCCTCTGAACTAGTCTCAGGTTACCACAAGCAGGAAACTGAGAAAAAACTTACCCTAAAGATTTACATTGCTAAGGCCTTCGATTCTGTAAGATGGGATTTCCTCATTGCATGTCTTCAGGCGCTGAACCTGCCTGCAGACTACATCAGCTAGCTGACATCTTGCTTCACTACTCCGAGCTTCTCTGTTGGCATCAATGGTAGAGTCCATGGTTTTTTCAAAGAAACTAGGGGCCTACGCCAAGGTGATCCTCTATTTCCCTACCTGTTTGGGATCGTAATGAATACACTCTCTCAAAAACTTAATGATGCAGCACAATCAGGAAGAATTGGTTATCACTCAAGATGCTAGGAGTCAAGACTTACCCATTTATGCTTCGCTGATGATATTTTAATCTTCTCGGATGGTTCTTTGGACTCTGTCCAATCGATCTTGCAAGTTTTGGATGATTTCAAAGCCCTTTCTGGTCTTGCCATCAGCATTGATAAATCATGTTTCTTCTCTTTTGGCCTGTCTGAAACTGAAGTTGACACCATTGTCTCCACCACATGCATCTCTGCAGGCTCGTTCCCTATCCGCTATCTTGGGCTTCCGCTCAACACCAAGAAGGTATCCATCGCGAACTGTGAACCACTCCTGCTCCAAATGAAATAAAAAATTAATTCTTGGACAACTAAATACTTGTCTTTTGCAGGTAGACAAGTACTAATCTCCACGGTTATAGCAGGAATAACCAATTTTTGGTGCGGGACATTATACTACCTAAAGAGTGTATTCGACTAATAGACAAAATGTGTAATGCATTTCTATGGAAGCGCGCGTTGAAGGGTACCTATGTGGCGCGGTTGCTTGGGAGAAAGTCACTTCTCCAAAGCAAAATAGAGGTCTCGGCCTCAGGAACTTGGTGCTATGGAACAGAACGTGTACCAACAAACTTCTCTGGCTACTGCTGTTCAAATCAGAGTCAATATGGGTTGCATGGATTCAAGACAATGTTATAAAAGATGAGAGCATTTGGGTGCTAAGGCCTCGTCAGAACCATACCTGGTTATTCAAAAAGATCTTAGCTGTGAGGGAAACAATTCTCCGCTGGATACGTATAACTCCAGGATAAGGAACGCACATTAAATTATGGCTGGACCCGTGGACTAAGTTTGGTCAACTAATCACCTTCTTTGAACATAACAGACCTCGTCAAACTGGTATCCCGATCTCTTCAAATGTTGCAAACCATTGGATCAATGGGCATTGGTTGTTCCGGTCGGCTCGATCACAACAAATGGAGGATCTCTGATATCACTCAAATTACTCTAAGGAGTGATTTATACTCTCTCAAATAAGAAGTCGAGTTGTAGTACTTAGGGATCGTATTCACAGGGAGATAGGGAACCTAATAGATCTAATATGATTTGTTAAGTAGGAAGTTTTTAAGATATAAAATATAAATTTGCAGTTTTGGTTGAGCAAGTAATTGCTCGATTGATTGGTTGAGGTTTTGGTGCTTAAAAGGAAATAACTAGACTTAGGGTTTCTATTCAGGAAACTTGGAATTATAATCCTACAGATGTCTAATGAGTTGCATGTATTATAATGTAAAGCTCAACTGTCAATTCAACAAGTCCATCAGCTATCGCATGTTTGAACTCGTCTTTAACTAGATCTAATGACCCAAGCAGATGTGTTTGATCAATAGCAGTGTCGATCGATAATCCTATAGGGATGTCGGTCGATACACCTTTCGCTCCGTCGATCGATTATCCAATATGAATATCGATCGACGCGCTTCTAGTTAAGCTTTATGCGCAGGTTGAATGAAGCTTAATAAGCTCACTAGATCAGCTCTCGCCTTACTCTTAGCAAGAAACTTGGCTCAGTTAGAATGTTTTCAGGATGAGAATGAAGCTCTCGCTTTTATCTATCAATCCTAGGGCAAGTTCTAGGTAGCTAATCTAGAAACAAGCATTAATGAACAATCCTAATGACATTTACCTCAACTCAGCAATCTATAGTTGGTGATAATCCCTCATAACCTATTTAAACCCTCAATCTAACAGTAGAACTACTCAGACATGACCAAGCAATTCATGAAAGCAATTAGGTTAGAAAACTTCATAGAATAGTAAAATAAATATAAATGGAGTTCCAATCACAAATTATAACTTTGAATCTTCTCTCCAATCTATCACAATCCTAAAAACTTTTGCTGAAAGTAATAAAACTAAAGACAAAGAAAAGTACCATTGCCTCTAACATGGTGGCAAACTTTATATAATTAGGTTAAAACTCGTCAGGGGTAATCTTGTAAATTGGTGAAGACTTGGGCTTCAAGTCGGATGTGACCAAACGAGCTTTCTGCGCGCTTCGCTGTCGATCGATGTTCACACTTGAACATCGATCGATATTCCTCCTCCAATATCGACCGATGGTCGAGCTCGATCTCCAAAATGCTCGAAATCCAAATCACTCCTGATCTTATAAATATAATAAATAGACTCTATAATATAATAATAGATAATAAAAACACCTATAAACCATAGACGAAAATGAGTCAAATCGTGGGTTAAATCCGTGGTCTATCACCTCCCCCAGACTTACCCTTTTGCTTGTACTCAAGCAAAACAAACAGGCAGTCTCTCTGAAAGAGGTTTTAAAACAGCAGGAACTCACATGATTTAAAACTTAGAATCAACATCTACAATATTGCAATCCACATCTAAAAAGTCATAATCACAGTCACACTATACCATATGTCCATATCCTAGTCTAGCAACCAATTTCATCTAGTCAACAACTTAGCAAATCATGTCTGACAATCCCCTCTACCAACCTCAGTTCTTACATAAATAAAGTGTAGGCTTTACCTTGGAGGTATCGATCACAGGATGCAAGGACTTTCAAACAAGTATCTAGACCTGCAGGTAAACATTAGTTCCTATCCTCTCTCTCTACTAATTTCTCTCCTAGTTAAAGTCTGCTTATATTTGCAAGATCATTTACCTAGATTGGACAGACTTCCATGAATCAAGCCTTAATGGTGGTTGCCACCAAGTCCTGTTCACTTCTTTTTGACCTATATCCTAGGATTATTTGTGAAGCAAGCCTTAATGGTTGTAGCCACCAAGTCCTGTTCGAATTCCTTCCTAAGTAAATCTCTAATATATATAAATATAAATATTTTTTTTCTTATATTTCAAAAATAGAGAGAGAGAGAGGGTGATAAATCTATCTACACAAAGCTTTACCTTCCAGACTTGTTTGAAGAATCCGATTCCATGTATACCAAGCCCCAAGACAAGCAGTTGTGTCAAGTTTAGTGTTGGAGGTCAGCTTTGGTTCCTTCAAACAATCTCAGCAAGTGTAACATAGTTGACAGGTTGATCCACTTTAGTATCTTTAGTACTATCTGCAATCAATAAATCTAGAACGGTGCTAAAAAGTGGTTAGATAACAAGCAAAAATCTAATAAGTCCATTATCCCCTTCTTGACTCAATAAAAACTTTATGTTTGAAAATATATTTTTATAATTCATAAGTAAACTAATACCAGTAAACCTCCCCCAGACTTAAATTACACTGTCCCCAGTGTAAATTCAGTCGGAGTTATGGTAATAATAAATCAAAAGTACTCAATGTAACAAGTTAGAATGATATACCAAACCGGAATGGATATCGACCGATATAAGGACGTTGATATCGGTCGATGCAGGTGCTGTCCTGTCGATCGATGTCGACAGTGTCTCATCGGTCGATACTAAGGGAAATCGTCTACTCGGATCTGTTTTTTTTATGACCTGCAATAAATAAAAGCCAACACAAATAATATATTAATAAAAACTAAATAAATCTTACCATATAGTGGGTTGCCTCCTACTCAGCGCTTTGTTATAGTCATTTTGCTTGACTTTGGAGGTGATTGGGCTAGTGATGTTGAAAGTTGGCGCTTGTTGGGAAACAAGTCTCCATATCTTACTTGAGCTTGTTGAACCATGTACCAGTGAAGTCTCTCATTGCTTCATCTCCTCTGCGCCATTTGTCCTTCATTATTGTAGTTGCATCTTCTATCTTATGCAATCTATCTCCAAGACTCTCCAGATTGAACTGATGTCTCATAAGTCTGGCGTAAGTATCAGCTGAGATCTCCTCTCCATGGTTGTGTGTATCAGACATGTCAGATGTTATCTTTTGTACTAGCCTCCCTCGGGTTGAAGCTTTGTCGACTGATATCTGTTGATGCAGCAACAAATCAACCAACATTCATCAGTGATGTCTCACCAATTCCCCTTGAATAGCTTCTATCTTTGAGGTCAAAGCACTAATGCTAAGATCCATAGGGAAATAGATGTCATCACATCTCCTATCAAGCCTCTCTTCTGTAGATTCCAGAGCTCTATAGATCCCTTCTACTATCTGATCTATCTCTGCCCTGGTGTGAAAATCTGGTTGAGACTTTATCGAATGTGGGTGTGGTGGGTTGGCATCGACCGATGCTGGTATGCGGTTGTCGATCGATGTGCCTAAACGACTGTCGATCGATGTGTGTAAGTGGTTGTCGATCGATGTAGGTCGAGCAACGTCGGTCGCGCTCTGAATTCTGGCTATGTCTTGTTTCATCTCCTCCATGCAAGTCGCCAGCCAACTGATACTATCATTCAGTGGATAGTAGACACCATCAAGTTTCATCTGGAAGGCTTCTTTGTTCTTCTAGTGTTCTCCACACACTCCATAGAACATCTCATTGATCTCGTCCTTGGTGTAGATCTCTGGTACCAGCTTGGTCTGTGTGAATGAGCTAGCATGTTCAGGAAGACATATGTAGCTTCCATGCTCTTGAAGCTCATTCCAGAAGTCTTCTAATATCTCTGCTGTGAACACGAATGGTGTGTCCATCTAGATCTCTGGCGTATCCCTGATCATCTCTGTAGATTCCATACTCATCCTTCTCTTCCCAGTAGAATCTCCTGGTACCCAAAAGATCAAAAGCTCTTCTGCCGAATTCTAGTCTTCTATCGACCGATGTTGGGACGTCAACATCGATCGATGGTTGAGTTGGATGGTGAGTCCTCTGTTTGAAGCTTTTGTCTATGCCACCAGCGGTGTCATAGAACTCTTTTGTAGCCTGCTGTTGGTGTTCAGGAATGTTGCGTTGATGTATGAACAGGTTGTCTGCTCCATTAGCTGTCTGAAGGATGTCTGCGATGTCCTCTCGAGATACATGCAATGTACGTCCGTCTATTGCTCTTACGTAGCCATCTGGGTCCCTGAAAATACCAAATTCATCTGGAGTTAGATACTGGTTATCAGATTTATCTTTTTCGCTTACAGTGGTTTTTGGTTTTGGACGGATGTCAATCGATGTTGTATTGTTGATGTCGATCGATTTCGAATGATTGGTGTCGATCGATTTCGAATGATTGGTGTCGATCGATGGACGGCTCTCCCTGTCGATTGGATGGCTGAAGCGTGTTCTTTCCTAAGCAGCTGCTCGATCCTGATCTGTTTCATCGCGTTTTTGCATGTTGAGAAGCTCTTCGTATGTGAAACCCTCATTAAGTTCATCATTTCCTTGTTCACGGTATGTTGTCTCTACTGCGTAGCTCTCGTGATAGCGATTATCTGCCCAACTGCTAATTGAGTAATCTCCATCTCTGGTAGCATCGACGTTAGTGTCGATTGATGAAAAGTAGGCATTGTCGGTCGATGCTCGAAGGTGGTTTGGTTGGTGAGGTTGAGTGTCGATCGATGTTGAACCGTAGTTATAGATTGATGGCGACTTTCTTTTCCAAGAGGAATGATGGATAAGTCTATCTTCCTTGTCAAGAGTCGCTATTTGCTCTATAGCTCATTCTTCCTCATAATCTTCATCATACGCTTCTGTATGCATGGTGTGTGTTGCTTTTGTGGGAATGTAGTAGTAGTTTTCCCATTCTCCTTGACTACTGTCGATCGATTCTTCCTGGGGGGTGTCGGTCGATTTCCTATGGGCACTGTCGATCGATGTTGCAGTGTGTGTTTCGATCGACGCTGACTATTCTGTCTCGTACTCGGCTCCACAGTGGCAAGCTGCAATGATTCCTGGATCATTGATTCTTCTGGAGGTCATCTGTGGCTTCTTCATTGGGATGGGGTCGTAGTGGGCATTAGGATCGATGAGTGTTAGACACAACTGGTTGGTATGCAAGTTGCACACTACTCCCACTGTTGACAAGAAGGCTCTCCCAAGTAATAGAGAAGAGTTCCAGTTCAGCTTGATGTCCAAGACATGGAAATCTACTGGAACTAGGGCATTACCAATCTGCACCTATAGGTCTCTCACAATGCCTCCTGAGTTCCTCTGGGAACAATCCACAAAGGTGAATAATTCATGTGAAGGCTCCACTTGCAGACCAAGATGGTCTGCCATACCCTAGGTAGGATTCTGACTGATGCTCCTGTGTCGCACAAGGCATGTGGAAATTCAATACCCTTCACCGTGCAGGGTATCACAAATTGCCCAGGATCACTCTTCTTCTTCAATGTAATCCTCATCCTCATCCTTTCTCTAGCTTCACAGAACATTCTCCTAATGTCTTCTTATGTCTCTCTAGTTTCTCTGAAGAACATCCACAATCTCTGGGTATAATAAGCTTCATTGAATGGCTTATCTAAAGGAATTCTGAAGACTATTTTCCGGAAACTTTTCTTTTCCTTTTCATTAGCCCCCCTTTTCAGATGATTCACCACTTTTTCCTTTCTTTCCCTTAGGGTTCTTCCCTTCGGAACCCTAGGAACCCTATCAACTTCCATAGGATCCACTCCATCATCTGAAGGTGTCCTGACGGTCTCCGGTGGGTTTTCTGAAGGTTTGGGTTTGAGCCTGAGTGCATTAAGACGTTCAACATGTATCTTTGGCATCTGCACTTGGTACGTAATAGGTGCTCGTCGATCGATAGGTGCTTGAGGTTGTCGATCGATGACATACTCCTGATGTCGATCGATGGTGGGGTCAGAATGTCGATCGATGTTTGCGTAGACAGGGCTGGGCGGATGTGGGTGTTTTGCTGCGAACTCCTCGTGAGTCATGATCCTCATGGCTTTGCAAGATCCGGTTGATTCTGTAGATGTTGTCGAGCGATGTACAGGAGAGGACGTCGATCGATTTTGAATGACTTATGTCGAGCGATGTTCGTAGCTCGGCGTCGGTCGACACCAATGTGATACGCCGAAACTCATCAGACTTTCTACTTCGAAATCTCCTTTTTGCAGCTTCTCTTCCTTCACCAATTGCCAGAAATCATCCTCAATGATGGCATTCATGTGGTGTCTCATCACGTCATCATCTACCCCTTTTGTTAAGGCTCTCTGCCTCCTAACAGCTTCTCCTGTCTGAACAACCTGCATCTCTAGCTTCTTCACATGAGTGCTCAAAGTTTCAAACTTTGTGTTCAGGTTGGTGTAGACAGAATCAATCTTCCCATTGAAGTCCACCGTCATGCTCTGCTGTCCATCTAGGACTCTATCAAGCATCTCCTCAATCTTGCTCTCTTGAGTTGGCGGTGGTGGGTTCTGGTAGTAGAAGCTTCCATAACCCTTGTTGTTGTTGTACGGTTTCTGGTGCTGCGAACTCTGGTTGAAGTTACCCCTATTTCCATAGGAGTTTCTGTTTCCTCCCTGGTTCCCCGAGCCTTGGAATCCAGTTCCACTGATGAAGTTCACATCTGCTTCCTCTGCTCTACCCTCTGTGCCTACAGGCTCTGTTTCTTCAACCAAGTAGACCTGCTTCCTGAGAAGCTTGTGAACACTATCCAGCTTTGCCTTCACCTCATCCATCTGATCATTCTCAAGGATGGTGGCAAATTTCTTCGTCTCAAAGTCAGTGTTCTTGGTGCTGCTGCTAGATGCTAGGTACTCAATAACCTTCACTGCCTCCTATGGATTCCTGGTATTGAAGTTCCCATTGCTGGAAGCATCAAGAGCCATCTGGTACTGCACCGCGATGCCTCTGTAGAAAGTACTGAGCAGCTGTACATTATTTGAATCCATGGTGTGGACAATTTCTTTGATAAGACTTGAATCTAATCCATGAACTTTTAAATGACTTTGCAGGCTCCTGAGTGAATGTAGCAATCTTGCTCCTCAAGTCTTCAGC